>NC_135233.1:420623237-420965112 GCF_051348905.1 Ranitomeya variabilis
AGCCGAAAAAATTAAAAATCATTTTTTTTTCACAAGAATGATCTTTTCACCCCCAAGTTTTTATTTTCCCAAGGGTATCAAGAGAAATTGGTTCCCAAAAGTTGTTGTGCAATTTGTCCTGAGTATGTCGATACCCCGTATGTGGGGGTAAACCTCTGTTTGGGTGCACAGTAGAGCTCAGAAGGGAAGGAGCGCCATTTGACTTTTTCAACATAGAATTCCCTGGAATTGAGATCGGACACCATGTCGCGTTTGGAGAGGCGCTGATGTGCCTAAACAGTGGAAACCCCCCACAAGTGACCCCATTTTGGAAACTAGACCCCCTAAGGAACTTATCTAGGCATGTGGTCAACACTTTGAACCCCCAAGTGCTTCACACAAGTTTATAACATAGAGCCGAAAAAATTAAATATCATTTTTTTTTCACAAGAATGATCTTTTCACCCCCAATTTTTTATTTTCCCAAGGGTAGCAAGAGAAATTGGTTCCCAAAAGTTGTTGTGCAATTTGTTCTGAGTATGTCGATACCCCGTATGTGGGGGTAAACCTCTGTTTGGGCGCACTGCGGAGCTTGGAAGGGAAGGAGCGCCGTTTGACTTTTTAATCTCTTAATTGTGAGAGCGGACGCCATTTTGGGTTTGTAGATGTGCCTAACAGCAGAAACCCCCCACAACTGACCCTGTTTTGGAAACTACACCCCTCAAAGAATTTAATCAGGGGTATATTGAGCAATTTGAACCCACATGTACGACACAGAGTTTGATAACATTAGGTCGGCATACTGAAAAAATTCATTTTTTTCCACGAGAATCTTGTTTTAGACCTGAATGTCTCACTTTTTCAGAAATAACATCAAAAAGTGGACCCCACAATTCGTTACCCACTTTATTATGAGTGCAGCGATATCCCATATGTAGTCAAAAAGTTCTGTTTGGACAAATGGCAGGGCTTGGACAGAAAGGGGCACAATGTGACAAATTTGGCTTTATTTGAAATTGAAGATCCAGGACCCATTCAAAGCTTCTAGAGATATTGAGCAAAAAAGAAAATCCTTCCAGGAATTATTACTCACAAAGTGAGGCATGCTCCTAAAACACTTTGGCTGACTATAAAATTGGTCTTGCTAACAAAACAGTTGTCCCGCATTTGCGTATATTGTAGCAGGAAGAATAAACTGTACTGGAATGAAGGGCAAAATGTGTAGCAAAATGCAGCCAACTATGTGGCAAAGCGGAGTTTGTTCCAAAGATGAAAGAACACCATCAGGGCTAGAATGGCACAGCAGACACTTTCAGAGACTGGTCGTACAACGTCCTTTTAGCTCCATCAATCCCTATATGGGGACAAATGTGCCAATAGACGTGGTACACCATAGCAAGCTCCCACCCGCCAAGGTCAGAACCGCTATATGCACAAAACAACCAGTTCTCTATAGAAAGTATTGTCTGGTACCAGAGGTTCGGCAAGAACCATAAAGTAAAGCCCATAGTGTATAAGTACGGAACTTCCTAATTTTTTTTAGAAATCCTACAATAAAATGATCATGCCCGTATCATCAGCATAAATATAAGTAATATAAATGGAAGCCAAAGTTTTGTGTAGCAAGACAGTCATAAAAAATGGTCAAAAATAGATAAATGGTCAAAAATGTTTGTGAGTAATCAAGTCCTAGAATTCATTTTCAGATGATCTCACTTTTCAAGATCATTTCTGGGGTCCACATTCTAACGCTTATTGACATGGGTACGTGGACGAGAATTTGTTGGAATAGTAGTTTGGCATGGGATTGATCAAGTTCTAGAATTGTCAGATGACCTGACTTTGCAAGAACATTTGTGGGGTCCACACTCTAGAGCGTACAGACGTGGGTACGTGGATGAGAATTTGTTGGGATAGTAGTTTGGTATGGGATTGGTCAAGTTCTGGAATTAATTATGAAATGGGGTAAAATGGGATCTACTAATTAAAATAATATTTATCAATTGTTCCAAATTGTACTACTTGGGCCACTAAGCAGAAAATAAAAATTATTGAAAAAAAAAAACCAAACTAATAATTGTAGGTGGTGTGGTAGGTCTCAAAACAGGGGGAGATACAAAGGCCTGGTTGGGATGGGCATGTGGGGCAATAGAATCGGGAATCACTCCGTCTGCCATGCTTTCTGCAGACTCGGCACCTTTTTTGAGGATACCTTTGGGTGGGAGTGACAGGGACAGGGTGAGGAAAATGGCGTTCTGAAAGTCTCCGGGAATCCTCAGAGTCGAAGGCTTCCCCCGGTGCCATGGACTCAAATATGAGGCTCTCTATAATTTTTTCCTGAAAGTGCAGGAACGTAAGTGGGCCTTGTGATTTTTTATATAGGACAAAACTGTTATAAGTGGCAGTTTGGATTAGATAGATTGCCACCTTTTTATACCATGCCCTGGTCTTCCTCTTGACCAGGTATGGTTGCAGAACCTGGTCTGACAAGTCTACGCCACCCATGTGTTTGTTGTAGTCTGTGACGCAGACAGGTTTTTCTTTGTCCCTGGTGGCACCCCTCTCTCTGACCGTCACAGTGGTGTCCGTATGCAGTGTGGAAAGCATGAAGACGTCCTTCCTGTCTTTCCACTTCACTGCAAGAAGTTGGTCGCTTGCAAGTGAAAATGACGCCCCCCTCTCCAAGCGTCTGGACACCAACTGTGACGGAAGCCCCACTCTATTTTTCCTCACTGTCCCACAGGCCCCTGTATTTGCAGCATGGAGGGATTTGTATAGGGGGATGCTCGTATAATAATTGTCCGTGTACACGTGGTACCCTTGATTGAGAAAGGGCGTCATTAGCTCCCAGACAATTTTGCCTGGGATACCAATTGTCTGGGGGCAGTTTGGGGGGTTAATTTGGCGGTCCCTACCTTCATAAATTAAAAAGGTGGACGTGTACCCTGATGAGCTCTCGCATGCTTTATATAATTTTACACCGTATTTGGCTCTCTTGGAGGGAATAAATTGGCGGAATGACAGACGGCCCTTGTAGCTCATCAAGGACTCGTCGACTGCCACATTTTGCTCTGGGGTATAGGAATTTAGAAAGGAAGTTTTTAGGAGGGAAATTAGGGGTCTTAATTTATTTAGCCGATCGTAGTTGGGGTCAGTTCTTGGGAGGGCTTGGGAATTGTCACTAAAGTGGAGGAATCTCATCAGGGCTTCGTAACGGACTCGGGACATGATGGCTGCAAATACAGGGGTGCAGTGGACAGCTTTTGTTGCCCAGTAAGAGCGGAGAGTGGGTTTTTTGACTATACCCATATTCAGGGTGAGGCCTAAGAATTTTTTTATTTCGGGGACATTTGTGGGGATCCAGGAACGGGAATGAAAGGCATTGGGTTTTTGGGAAATATACTGGCGGGCATATAGGTTGGTTTGGTGGACGATTAATTGCAGGACTTCGGGGCTAATGAAAATTTCAAAAAAATCAATGGGGGTAAAATTGGCGACATTTACTTTTATTCCAGGGACTGCAGAAAAAGGGGGAATTTGAGGGGAAAATGAGGTGTCATTATACCACAGCGGTGGGGGCACTGCGGTACTTGGTCCTGCCTCTGAAGCTTCAGCAGTGACGACCGACTCCATCGGGCCGGGGGATCCCGTGGAGGAAGAGTCGTCATCACTGTCTGAAAGCTGCTCAGCTTCAGAGGCAGATTCTGTTTCACTGCCGGAGCTGCCGGAGCAAAGCAGGCTGTAAGCTTGCTCCGCGCTGAACGTTCTGCGGGCCATTTTATTTATTTCCAACCCCAACACCAACCCTAACCCTAACCCTAACCCTAACCCTAACCCTAACCCTAACCCTAACAAAAAATTTAAAAAAAAATTATATATATATATTTTTTTTATTTTTTATTTTTTTTTTATAATCCCCTGCTTATGATGCAGGGATTACGGAGAACGGGGGTGGATAAATTCGATGCTGGCGGATATGGAAATGGCTTTTTTTATTACTGACAGGGCAGCGCTTGATATGTAGTCTCTCTCTCTTCTCTCCCAGAACAACTACAAGGAGAGAAGAGAGAGGTACATCCCAAGTGCTGCCATGTTTATAAAACATTTGGGGTTTTGATCACTGTGATAGGACATATCACAGTAATCAAAACCCAGCAGCCTATGAGAAAATTCTCACAGGTTGCTGGGTCTCTGCTGGCAGATCATGGCAGGCGTACTGCGCATGCGCCCGCCATTTTCTTCCAGCAGAGAAGAAGAAGGGGGGCCGGGAGCTGTGGGCTGGGGACCCGGGAGCTGTGGGCTGTGGGCTGTGGACCGGAGACACACCGGAGGCATGGTGGGGGGCTCTGGGGACTCTATTTCTCTCCCTTCTGATGTACGATCACATCAGAGGGGAGAGAAATGAAAAGCACACTTTTTTTTTTTTTTTACAAACTATATGCAGCGATCGCAACCCCGGGGGTCTGTAAAGACCCCCGGGATTGCGATCGCTCCAGGGGTCGGTAAAAACCGACCCCAATACAATGCGGGGAGGCTGGGTTCTGGCGGCCGGAGTTAACTTTCGGCGGGCGCATCTGCTCATGCGCCCGCCATTTTGGAGCCGTGAGAGGAAGGAGGAGGGTCGGGGACCGGAGGGGGGACTTTTACGGTACATAAGGTACCGTGGGGGGCTCGGGGGACCCTATTTCTCTCCCCTCTAATGTGCGATCACATTAGAGGGGAGAGAAAGAAAGCGCAAGTCCGGATTTTTTTTTTTTTTTGCGATCGCCGGTAAACGGTTAATTACCGGCGATCGCAAAAGCGGGGTCGGTAAAAACCGACCCGAATCATGTTCTCTGGGGTCTCGGCTACCCCCGGCAGCCGAGACCCCGGAGAAAATCGGACTGTGGGGGGCGCTATACACTTTTTCCACAGCGCCGTTAATTAACGGCGCTGTGGTTTAAGTACCCTTAGCGGCCGCCGTTAAAAGGCGTATCGGCGGTCGTTAAGGGGTTAAACAACAATGTATCAATTCTCCCTCCTGATCATCAGCAGCAAAAGTGACTGCACCCGGAGGTGAATCTACAGTCAGAGGCTCCTTCCAAGGCAGCCCTAGCACTTCTCACAGCTGAGGGGTTGTTACAGTTACACCCCACCCGCCCCGTTCTGGCTCCTGCCCAGGATACATTTTGCCTCCACTGATACTAAGGTCGCCGACTTGACAATTTATTTTTTCTGGACAGATTATCAAAAAATCTCAGACGATGTTTTGATGGACACATTGAAAAACTGCAATAAATCCTTATAATTCTAAGTGATCGTCTGCAGCCCAGAATCCTGGTATCAGCCATCAGTCGCTGTCACTAGAAACTGGAAAAGGAGGATTACAGACAAAAGTATCTGGAGAAATTTCTTTGGCTTCAAAAAAATCAAAGACAGAATAATGTAGAATGGAGATGTGAAAAATATTATGTGTAGATCCCGAGCTTTAGGATCTAGTGACTGGATGTCAGTCGCTGTCTGTCACATGGTCCCTACAGGACCCTCCCCTTTCGGCAGGTCCCTCCCCTTTCTACAGGCCCCTCCCCCTTCTGCAGGCCCCTCCTCTCAGTCAGTGATGCTTCCATGAGCAGAGCTGCAGTGTAAAGCATGGAGGACTATAACCCGCCGGAGCCTCTGATGAGACGGGGTCTTTAGAGGAGGTCTACAGAAAGCAGCTACAGTCCCCCATTGTGGCTGTGTCCTAACACGTTACTTTCTTTCTAGTCCACTTTCTATTGGTCGGTAATCTGACTATAAAGACAATTGTGGAATCCATAATCGCCATAATCGGGCTGTCTCTGAAATCTCATTTATTCCACCAGCAATGATGAGATTGGATGATGATGATGATGATGATGATGATGATGATGGGACGGCTGCGATCATTCACACCTGCCTGACATATTCACCAGGTGGAAGCGCAGCGCCTCCCCCACCGCCACAATCTAGGGAACATCTATGATTAGAATTAGTTGCTGTTTTTCATAAAGCAAATTCTAGGTGCTGCATCCTCTTAACAAATCCCCCGAGACGTTCCTGACAGGCGTAATGTATGAGGCGGCGCGCACACAACATCTGGCAACATAGTGACTGGGTAATTAGCAAGAAAAAGTCCGAAGAACAAGAAAAAGAATATTAATGTTACAGCTAGTTATAATGTATAACTTCCCTGGGGGCAGCTGCAATGCACGTATATACTCCCCTCATGTTGTTTGTATATATGGGGTATATATGGGATACATAGGGGGTATACACTCACTGGCCACTTTATTAGGTACACCTGTCCAACTTCTTGTTAACACTTAATTTCTAATCAGCCAATCACATGGCGGCAACTCAGTGCATTTAGGCATGTAGACATGGTCAAGACAATCTCCTGCAGTTCAAACCGAGCATCAGTATGGGGAAGAAAGGTGATTTGAGTGCCTTTGAACGTGGCATGGTTGTTGGTGCCAGAAGGGCTGGTCTGAGTATTTCAGAAACTGCTGATCTACTGGGATTTTCACGCACAACCATCTCTAGGGTTTACAGAGAATGGTCCGAAAAAGAAAAAAAATCCAGTGAGCGGCAGTTCTGTGGGCGGAAATGCCTTGTTGATGCCAGAGGTCAGAGGAGAATGGGCAGACTGGTTCGAGCTGATAGAAAGGCAACAGTGACTCAAATCGCCACCCGTTACAACCAAGGTAGGCCTAAGAGCATCTCTGAACGCACAGTGCGTCGAACTTTGAGGCAGATGGGCTACAGCAGCAGAAGACCACACCGGGTACCACTCCTTTCAGCTAAGAACAGGAAACTGAGGCTACAATTTGCACAAGCTCATCGAAATTGGACAGTAGAAGATTGGAAAAACGTTGCTTGGTCTGATGAGTCTCGATTTCTGCTGCGACATTCGGATGGTAGGGTCAGAATTTGGCATAAACAACATGAAAGCATGGATCCATCCTGCCTTGTATGGAGCATCTTTGGGATGTGCAGCCGACAAATCTGCGGCAACTGTGTGATGCCATCATGTCAATATGGACCAAAATCTCTGAGGAATGCTTCCAGCACCTTGTTGAATCGATGCCACGAAGAATTGAGGCAGTTCTGAAGGCAAAAGGGGGTCCAACCCGTTACTAGCATGGTGTACCTAATAAAGTGGCCGGTGAGTGTATATGGGGTATACATGGTGTACATAGGGGTATATGTGGTGTATATTGGGGTATACAAGTTATACATGGTGTACATGGGGGTATATATGGAGTACATAGAGGGTACGTATACATATGGCAGCTGCAATGAATCAGAAACAATGCTCAGAAAAGTGTCAATAAACAAACACTCTCTAGGTATTACCCCTCCCCCACAGACCAGAGAGTGACAGGAGAGCTATGTACAGAAATGGATCCATGTATAGCTCTGCTGACCCCGCCCTCCAATGATAATGAGATGACTCTGCTGACCCTGCCCTCTAATGATAATGAGATTACTCTGCTGACCCTGCCCTCTAATGATAAGATGATTCTGCTGACCCTGCCCTCTAATGATAATGAGATGACTCTACTGACCCTGTCCTCTAATGAAAATAACATGACTCTGCTGACCCCTCCCTCTAATGATAATGACTTGACTGCTGACCCCACCCTCTAATGATAATAAGATGACTCTGCTGACCCTGCACTCTAATGTAATGAGATGACTCTGCTGACCCTGCACTCTAATGATAATAAGATGACCCTGCTGATCCCGCCCTCTAATGGTAATGAGATGACTCTGCTGACCCTGTTTTCTAATGAAAATAAGATGACTCTGCTGACCCCTCCCTCTAATGATAATGACATGACTGCTGACCCCGCCCTCTAATGATAATAAGATGACTCTGCTGACCCTGTCCTCTAATGAAAATAAGATGACTCTGCTGACCCCTCCCTCTAATGATAATGACTTGACTGCTGACCCCGCCCTCTAATGATAAGATGACTCTGCTGACCCTGCACTCTAATGTAATGAGATGACACTGCTGACCCTGCACTCTAGTGTTAATAAGATCACTCTGCTGACCTTGCACTCTAATGATAATAAGATGACCCTGCTGATCCCGCCCTCTAATGATAATGAGATTACTCTGCTGACCCTGTCCTCTAATGATAATAAGATGACCCTGCTGATCCCGCCCTCTAATGGTAATGAAATGTGGCAAAAGTTTATTCCATCGGGGACATTTATGGAATCTTGTGGATTTGCGATGAATGAGAAAGAATTACCTAATACTAAATAGTCACATTTGTCAGTAAAGAGAAAATATAAAATAACAATATACCGGTAAATTAGGAAAAAAATATTTTTTTTTTTTCCAATTTCACCCTCCAGATTCTACATGATGCAAAATTGACTTTATCTCATGAATGTATTCCCAGCTCTCATCTCTGGCTCCATTCACTGACATTTAATAAAAGGTACCTGAATATTTGTTGTCTCCCCCTCAGCTGTGCCTCCCCAGTCCTGACATGTGTGCAAGCAACATTTACATTACAATGTTTCACCCCTGCATGAGACCAGTTAGGCGATGTGCAGACGTCAGGATTTCTTGCAGAAATTTTCCTGACAAAAAACGGACATTTCTGCCAGAAAACCGCATGCGTTTTTTTTTTTTTTCATGCGTCTTTGACGCGTTTTTGACACGTTTTTGGTGCGTTTTTTTGTGCGTTTTTTTTCCAAATGCATATAATTGCGGGAAAAACGCGGAAAATCCGCAAAATTAATGAACATGCTGCTTTTTTTACCGCGATGCATTATTTTCGTGGAAAAAAAACGCACCATGTGCACAAAACATGCAGAATGCATTCTAAATTTATAGGATGCATAATGTATGCGTTTTTAATGAGTTTTTATAGTGTTTTTATCGTGAAAAAACGTGAAAAAAACGCAAAAAAACCTGAACGTGTGCACATACCCTTACTGCAAAAACTGAGCAATGTTCCACCTTCCCACTTGCAGGTTTTGTTCAGTATTGTGTGTGAATATTTGCAGCTAAAGATAATCTTTCAGCAGGTTTTTGCAAATTAATCTGAGAGCAGCACTTGCTGGGCGGTGTGCTGCAACACAATCATTGTGTTATCAGCAGGAAAATATCATTGCAAGACTAGTTCTCTGGTGCACATTAGTCCAGCTAAACTTTGTAACCCCACCCCCATCACTGATTGGCAGCTTGCTGAGAATGTACACAGAGCTGCCAATCAGGTGTGTGGGCGGGGTTATACAGGGCTCAGCATTCTGAGCACTGCTACATCTATAGCAGAGAAAACAGAGATTTTATCAAAACTGCAGCAAGCAGTCCAGTAAGTGACATATCGCTGGAATCAGGGTCTCAGCTCCTACATGGTGCTACTCTCAGATTACATAGAAAAAACCTGCTGACAGTTTCCATTTAAAGCCAAGCATGGAATATTGACAAAGTAAAAGTATAATGGAGAGATTTACTTCTCCTTCACGTTTTGGAGACTCTATTAGTTATATGCTTTAATAAATCAACAGTGCAAGTGAGGATAAGAAATTTTGTAATGCATCTAATTAGAAAAAATTACCTTTTTCCTTGTCACTTTTTGCCTGCTGTACTGATGATTCACTCTCCAAATCTGCTCAGATCTGTCTACAAATCTGTCTGCAACAAAGGATCAGATTACACCTGCTTGCTATATATATTATATATAAAACTCTGTGGAGAGGAGAGAAGCTGGAGGGAAATGCAGTAAAAGTAGAAGTATGCAAGGAGAAACTGCTGAGGTTTGAGGTGTAGGTGGAAAAACTGCAGGGTACAAGTCATATAATGGCCACAAATAATGTTATTCTCATGTACGCTTATTCTATCAAACTTTCTAAAAATATATATATATAATGAAAAAATATGGTCAAAAGTTTGAATTTCCCATTATAAGTGTAAAAAATAAAAAGTAATAATTATAATAAAAAAAAGAAAAGAGAAGAAAAATAATCATAAATACATGAAATAAATAAAAATGAAATCCAGTGTAACCTCTCCACGCGATCATCTCTAGAACCAGATCTTCCAACATCCAGACCAGATGCCTGGTGATAATGTGCCAGCGCCCCCATATCTGTGCTGGCGAACCCCCCTAGGAGACCATCTTATAAGAAAAGCGAAGAGGCCTCCCTGGAATAAGAACTCCTGATAATCTCCATGATGTTAGACCCAGTGATGAGATTAGTACTTATGATGACATGATAGAGCATGTTATATAATAGCACTGTCGGCTCGCGCTTTATTCCGCAGCTTCTACGGACGGGTAACAACTTTGCCTTGTGGCGGCCTCTGGCAGGGACAGGGTTAACTCTATGCGGTGGTTTCTCTCGGTACATGTAACTAATCGTGTTGTTGCTGCTCGTCTGTGTGACATAAAGGCGAGTGACAGGTTTACGATGCATCGTAATAAGTCAAATATTTCCACATAAAGATTACTCTACCCAAAAATAAAAGGATTCTGCCAAGTCCGGTTTTATACGGTGACGAAACAAACAAAAGCGCGAGCGATGCTGCCCGACTGTGAGGCTGCCCGACTGTGAGGCTGCCCGACTGTGAGGCTGCCCGACTGTGAGGCTGCCCGACTGTGAGGCTGCCCGACTGTGAGGCTGCCCGACTGTGAGGCTGCCCGACTGTGAGGCTCATAAAAACGTTTTGGAGCTTTATAGAAGAAAGATAATTAGAAAAATATGTAAAGGGAAATTACATTTTGTGAGATAGATAATAGATGATATATAGATAATAGATAGATAGATAATTAATAGATGGATAATAGATAGATAGATGATAGATAATATATAAATAGATAGATAATAGATGATAGATTATAGATAGATGATAGATAATAGATAGATAGATAATAGATGATAGATTATAGATAGATGATAGATAATAGATAGATAGATAATAGATAGATAGATAATAGATAGATGATAGATAATAGATGATATATAGATAATAGATAGATAGATAATAGATAGATGATAGATGGATAATAGATCGATAGATGATAGATGATAGATAATAGATAGATAATAGATAGATAATAATACAGTAGATGATAGATGGATAATAGATAATAGATAGATGATAGACAATAGATAGATAATAGATAGATGATAGATAGATAAATAAATAATAGATAGATAATAGATAGATAGATAGATAATAGATAGATAATAGTTAGATAAGATGGATTATAAATAGATAGATAATAAATAGATAATATTTAGATAGATAATATATAGATAGCTATATGATAGATACTAGATAGATAATTGATAGATAATAGATAGCTGATAGACAATAGATAACATATAATAGATGGATAATATATATAATATATAGATAATAGATAGAGAAAATGAGGAAGCAGCACACCATTAATTTACTGCGGAAAAGCTATTTTATCGGCCTATTTGCGCAACGTTTCTGCTCTGTGTGTGATCTTTCTTCAAGCCTTCTCACACACAGAGCCCAAACGTCACACAAATAGGCCGATAAAATAGCTTTTCCGCAGTAAATTAATGGTGTGCTGCTTCCTCATTTTCTCCATTATAGGGACTGGTATGAAGCTTTGCACCCAATTGTTCTAATTTTTCCAGGTGCTGTTTTTTCCTTTTGATGATAGATATTGGATAGATAGATAATAGATAGATGATAGATAATAGATAGACAGATAGATAATAGATAGATAGATAGATAGATAGAATAGATGATACATAATAGATACATAGATAATAGATAATAGATGATAGATAGAAAGATAGGTAGATAGAATAGATGATAGATAGATGATACATAATAGATAGATGATACATAGATAATAGATAGATGATAGATAATAGATGTGACAAGTTCTCTCTGTTTTGCTTTGGTCCCTTCAGGTTCTTTGACCTTTGAAAATTATTTATAAAAATAAAAAACACAGCAAATGTTATAAAGTAATAAAACACAACGCACCATTTTCCCACTACAGTCAACCAGTGGCGTCAGTGGTCATGTGCTGCATTACTCACATCACTTAAGAATGGCACTGTTTTGTCACAATGTTACATAGGACTGCAGGTGACATCTGGTACATTATCTGTACTCAGAGAGTTATCACTGTGTTGTCTGTGGTGTTACATAGGACTGCAGGTGGCATCTACTACATTATCTGTACTCAGAGAGTTATCACTGTGTTATCTGTGGTATTACATAGGACTGCAGGTGACACCTACTACATTATCTGTACTCAGAGAGTTATCACTGTGTTATCTTGGTCTTACATAGGACTGCGGGTTACATCTACTACATTATCTGTACTCAGAGAGTTATCACTGTGTTATCTTAATGTTACATAGGACTGCAGGTTACATCTGCTACATTATCTGTACTCAGAGAGTAATCAGTTTATCGGTGGTGTTACATAGGACTGCAGGTGACATCTACTACATTATCTGTACTCAGAGAGTAATCAGTTTATCGGTGGTGTTACATTGGACTGCAGGTGACATGTACTACATTATCTGTACTCAGAGAGTTATCAATGTGTTATCTGTGCTGTTACATAGGACTGCAGGTGACATCTACATTATCTGTACTCAGAGAGTTATCACTGTGTTATCTATGATGTTACATAGGACTGCAGGTGATATCTACTACATTATCTGTACTCAGAGAGTTATCACTCTGTTACAGTTATATGAAAAAGTTTGGGCACCCCTATTAATCTTAAGTTTAATGTTTTATAAAAATTGCTTTTTTTGCAACAGCTATTTCAGTTTCATATATCTAATAACTGTTGGACACAGTAATGTTTCTGCCTTGAAATGAGGTTTATTGTACTAACAGAAAATGTGCAATCTGCATTCAAACAAAATTTGACAGGTACATAAGTATGGGCACCCTTATCATTTTCTTGTTTTAAATACTCCTACCTACTTTTTACTGACTTACTAAAGCACTTTTTTTTGTTTTGTAACCTCATTGAGCTTTGAACTTCATAGCCAGGTGTATGCAATCATGAAAAAAGCTACTTAAAGTGGCCACTTGCAAGTTGTTCTCCTGTTTGAATCTCATCTGAAAAGTGGCATCATGGGCTCCTCAAAACAACTGTCAAATGATCTGAAAACAAAGATTATTCAACATAGTTGTTCAGGGGAAAGATACAAAAAGCTGTCTCAGAGATTTAACCTGTCAATTTCCACTGTGAGGAACATAGTAAGGAAATGGAAGAACACAGGTACAGTTCTTGTTAAGGCCAGCAGTGGCAGGCCAAGAAAAACATCGGAAAGGCAGAGAAGAAGAATGGTGAGATCAGTCAAGGACAATCCTCAGACCACCTCCAGAGAGCTGCAGCATCAACTTGCTGCAGATGGTGTCACTGTGCATCGGTCAACTATACAACGCACTTTGCACAAGGAGAAGCTGTGTGGGAGAGTGATGCGAAAGAAGCCGTTTCTGCAAGCACGCCACAAACAGAGTCGGCTGAGGTATGCAAAAGCACATTTGGAGAAGCCAATTTCCTTTTGGAAGGTCCTGTGGACTGATGAAACCAAGATTGAGTTGTTTGGTCACACAAAAAGGCGTTAAGCATGGCGGCAAAAAAACACAGCATTCCAAGAAAAACACTTGCTACCCACAGTAAAATTTGGTGGAGGTTCCATCATGCTTTGAGGCTGTGTGGCCAATGCCGGAACCGGGAATCTTGTTAAAGTTGAGGGACGCATGGATTCCTCTCAGTATCAGCAGATTCTTGACAATAATGTTCATGAATCAGTGACAAAGTTGAAGTTACGCAGGGGATGGATCTTTCAGCAAGACAATGATCCAAAACACCCATCCAACTCTACTCAGACATTCATGCAGAGGAACAATTAGGCTAGGTTCACATTGCGTTAGTGGGTGATCGCTAACGGACAGCGTTGCACGGCGAAAATGTCGCAATTAACGCCGTGCAACGGGTCCGTTAGCGCACCCATTGACAGCAATGTAAATTTCGCCTGTAGCGCATCACTAGCGCGTGCCTTTTTCGGCTCGCGCTAGCGATGTGCCGTTCTTTTGTAGCGCGCCTCGGACGCTGCTTGCAGCGTCCGCGGCGCGCCCGAGGTCCGTGCCCCGCTCTCGCAGATCGGGGATCTGCGAGAGCGGGGACGTTAGCGCGACCCCTAAATGCGGCCCCTACAAAAACATTGCGTTAGCGCAATCCGCAAGCGCTAGCGCTAAACGGATTGCCCTAACGCAATTTGAACCTAGCCTTACACTGTTCTGGAATGGCCATCCCAGTCCCCAGACCTGAATATCATTGAACATCTGTGGGATCATTTGAAGAGGGCCGTCCATGCTCTGCGACCATCAAACTTAACTGAACTGGAATTGTTTTGTAAAGAGGAATGGTCAAAAATACCTTCATCCAGGATCCAGGAACTCATTAAAAGCTACAGGAAGTGACTAGAGGCTGTTATTTTTGCAAAAGGAGGATCTACTAAATATTAATGTCACTTTTCTGGTGAGGTGCCCATACTTATGCACCTGTCAAATTTTGTTTGAATGCAGATTGCACATTTCTGTTAGTACAATAAACCTCATTTCAAGGCAGAAACATTACTGTGTCCAACAGTTATTAGATATATGAAACTCAAATAGCTGTTGCAAAAAAACCCAATTTTTATAAAACATTAAGTTTAAGATTAATAGGGGTGCCCAAACTTTTTCATATAACTGTATCTGTGGTGTTACATGGGACTGCAAGTGACATGTACTACATTATCTGTACTCAGAGAGTTATCACTGTGTTATCTGTGGTGTTACATAGGACTGCAGGTGACATGTACTACATTATCTGTACTCAGAGAGTTATCATTCTGTTATATGTGGTGTTACATAGGACTGCAGGTGACATGTACTACATTATCTGTACTCAGAGAGTTATCAATGTGTTATCTGTGCTGTTACATAGGACTGCAGGTGACATCTACATTATCTGTACTCAGAGAATTATCACTGTGTTATCTATGGTGTTACATAGGACTGCAGGTGACATCTACTACATTATCTGCACTGATTTATCACTGTGTTATCTGCGGTGTTACATAGGACTGCAGGTGACATCTCCCCCTGTCCGTCTCTGCTTCTCTGGCTGCCGCTGTCTGGGCGGTGATGCGCGGTTTATCGCTTGACCTTTATATATTCATATACAATCAATAGCCACTTAGCCGCGCACCTTCCCCGAGAGCTTCCCGGCTGATAAGCGGCGGCTCTCACTGATCTCTGCAGCTTGGAGTTTACTGCAATCTCTTGAAGGAAAATAGGAAATATTGCGCCGACCGTCAGATGTTTGGCTTTGCTCGTGGCTGGCGAGACTTCCTGCTGCTCTGCTGAAAATCAGTGTCGCTGCCCTCACCCTCCGCTGCTCGCCCTCCGCTCCTCTGTCTCCGCTCCTCACCATCCGCTTCTCGCCCTCCGCTCCTCACCATCCGCTCCTCGCTCTCCGCTCCTCTCTCCGCTGCTCGCCTTCCACTCCTCTCTGCGGCTCGCCCTCCGCTGCTCGCCGTCCGCTCCTCGTCATCCGCTCCTCGCCCTCCACTGCTCACCTTACGCCTGCTCAACCCCCGTTCCTCACCCTCTGCTGCTCGCCCTGGGCTCCTCACCCTCCACTGCTCGTCCTCCATTCTTCGCCCTCGGCTCTTCGCTCTCCGCTGCTCGCCGTCCGCTCCTCACCCTCCGCTCCTCTCTCTCCACTCCTCTCTCTCCACTGCTCGCCTTCCGCTCCTCGCCGTCCGCTTCTCTCTCCACTGCTCGCCCTCCACTCCTCGCCCTCCACCTCTCTCTCTCCACTGCTCGCCCTCCATTCCTCACCTTCCACTGCTCGCCCTCCGCTAGTCACCCTCCACTCCTTGTCCTCCGCTGCTCGTCCTCCACTCTTCGCCCTCTTCTCCTCACCCTCCGCTCCTCACCCTCCGCTCCTCGTCCTCCGCTGCTCACCCTCCACTGCTCACCCTCCACTCCTCTCTCTCCGCTGCTCGCCCTCCCCTCCTCGCCCTCCGCTCCTCACCCTCGGCTCCTCGCCCTCCGCTGCTCGTCCTCCACTGCTCACCCCCAGCAGCTCACCGTCCGCTCCTCACCCTCAGCTACAGATACTGAACCTGTCACTTACTTTGCATGATTAAAGGAAGCATTTCGCACAGAAGTATTGATCAGCGCGGCTGCAATCTTTTTAAGTCATTTCATCGCGGCATAATGAAAAATATGCTACTTAAAACAGAATCTCCAATTACCTTCCCCCGCAGCCGCCACAGAGGATTTGCCATCTGTATAAAGTTTTATTACCGGTAAGAGCAGATTGGCACAGAATGGAAAGTGGCATCAGGTGCAATCATGTCCACTCCGCCTAGAATGGATCAGCAAGGTGACCTCCGCTGATAGCGGCGCAGCCGTACCGACAGGGTAGAGCCGGCGTGACGGTGTGATAAGTGCCCAGCGCTTGGTGTAAGGGTCACCCGGACTGAAGGTGTCACATCGGCTACCAGATGGAAACATTCTCAGGAGTGATCCTGCACATGGGAGGTTGTGACGCCTCTCCTTGACGTGCGGGGGGACACTCCTGATAGCGGGGCGGGAGACTCCCGATAGCGGGGAACACTCCTGATAGCGGGGGGCACGCCTGATAGCGGGGTGGGAGCACTCCTGATAGCGGAGCATGGCACTCCTGATAGCGGGGCGGGAGCACTCCTGATAGCGGGGTGGGGCACTCCTGATAGTGGGGGGCACTCCTGATAGCGGGGGGCACGCCTGATAGCGGGGCGGGAGCACTCCTGATAGCGGAGCATGGCACTCCTGATAGCGGGGCAGGAGCACTCCTGATAGTGGGGGGCACTCCTGATAGTGGGGCACTACTGATAGTGGGGGGCACTCCTGATAGCGGGGGGCACTCCTGATAGTGGGGGGCACTCCTGATAGCGGGGGGCACTCCTGATAGCAGGGCGAGGGCACTCCTGATAGCGGGGAGCACTCCTGATAGCGGGGCGGGGGCACTCCTGATAGTGGGGTGGGGCACTCCTGATAGTGGGGCGGGGGCACTCCTGATAGCGGGGAGCACTCCTGATAGCGGGGGGCACTCCTGATAGCGGGGCGAGGGCACTCCTGATAGCGGGGAGCACTCCTGATAGCGGGGCGGGGGCACTCCTGATAGTGGGGGGCACTCCTGATAGCGGAGGGCACTCCTGATACCAGGGCGGGGGCACTCCTGATAGCGGGGAGCACTCCTGATAGCGGGGAGCACTCCTGATAGCGGGGCGGGGGCACTCCTGATAGTGGGGGGAACTCCTGATAGCGGAGGGCACTCCTGGTACCAGGGCGGGGGCACTCCTGATAGCGGGGAGCACTCCTGATAGTGGGGGGCACTCCTGATAGCGGGGTGGGGGCACTCCTGATAGTGGGGGGCACTCCTGATAGCGGAGGGCACTCCTGATAGCAGGGCGGGGGCACTCCTGATAGCAGGGAGCACTCCTGATAGTGGGGGGCACTCCTGATAGCGGGGTGGGGGCACTCCTGATAGTGGGGGGCACTCCTGATAGCGAGGAGCACTCCTGATAGCGGGGCGGGGGCACTCCTGATAGCGGGGCGGAGGCACTCCTGATACCGTCACAGTCTGTAGAGTGTAAGCTCAGGGGTCCAGGACATCGCTGTGCTGCCACTCTCAGGTTTCCTATTGCTTTTCCTTCTTTTTGTCTTTCTCACTTCTATCTTGTGGTAGCGGGTAGATGATGGCGGAGTGTAATATATATATAACGCTTTGTATTATTTGTGCTTTGCGCCAAACATTCAAAACGGTGAACGTGGGTCATGAGTTTTGTACAAAACCAAAGAGCTTTTAGTTTTCGCCTCTTACCTTTTTTGTGACTTTTTAGTTCACAAAACAATCAGACGTTCTGCTCAAATAAATTTGTTCAAAAATTATAGAAGTAGAAAAAAAATCACACTGGGGGAATTTGCACAAAAAGTTAGCAACTTTTTAAAAGTCGCAATTTATGAATTAGCCACAAACTTTTAGAGACTGCCAAACCTCACACACAATGCAAAAACTAACAAATAAATGCACCGTATAATAGTCGTTAAAAAAGGCGCAAACTAAAAGAACAATAAGACACAAATGCAAAACAAGCAAAAAAATACAAAATTAGAAAAAAAAGCCCAAATATAATAATTTCCCAAAGTCTCCACGGTGCAGATCATAGATCTCAGTTTTCACAGGTTGTTACATTGTTACATCCACCTCCATCCCGTCACACAGGATCTTCTGCTGCTTCGCTCGGTCTCGTCAGATCTCCCATTAATGCCGCAGATCGTCTCGTATTCTGGGCGATCAGCGTTACCGCACACCGTCCCTTCACATTAACCGTCTCCTATCTCGCTGCATACGGCAGGATTCACACTGCGTTTTAGGGGCATTTTTATACCTTTCTTATCATTTGCAGACTACGTTTTTGTCTACAAGACTTAAAAATTGCCAGAAAAAAACACTTGTTACAAAATCAAAATAGAAAACAACCGGAAACACAGGAAAAATCGTCTCAATGAGCGATTAAAAAAACAAAGTCACCTTCCATCCAACTCCAGGACTAACTGCCCCCCACAAGGCAAAATGTAACTCTGCCCCCCGGGGTCCCCCAGATCTGGTCCTCAGTGATCGGCCGATTACCCCTGAGTACAGTTCACAACCACAGAGGCAAAACAAAAAACTTCTGAAAACTTAGAATGAAAGATCTTATGTGGATGTGAGAGAGCAATAAATGATCCCAGCACAAGCACTACCTCCAGCCTCCACAGACCTCACCAGCCCCCGCAGACCTCACAAGTACTACCTCCAGCCTCTGCAGACCTCACCAGCGCTGCCTCCAGCCTCCATGGACCTCACCAGAGCTGCCTCCAGCCCCCGCAGACCTCACCAGCGCTGCCTCCGCAGACCTCACCAGCGCTGCCTCCAACCCCCGCGGACCTCACCAGCGCTGCCTCCAGCCCCCGCGGACCTCACCAGCACTGCCTCGAGCCTCCGCGGACCTCACCAGTGCTGTCTCCAGCCCCCGCAGACCTCACCAGCGCTGCCTCCAACCCCCGCGGACCTCACCAGCGCTGCCTCCAGCCCTCGCAGACCTCACCAGCGCTGCCTCCAGCCTCTGCAGACCTCACCAGCGCTGCCTCCAGCCTCCATGGACCTCACCAGCGCTGCCTCCAGCCCCCGCAGACCTCACCAGCGCTGCCTCCAGCCCCCGCGGACCTCACCAGCGCTGCCTCCAGCCCCCGCGGACCTCACCAGCGCTGCCTCCAGCCCCCGCGGACCTCACCAGCGATGCCTCCAGCCTCTGCGGACCTCACCAGTGCTGCCTCCAGCCCCCGCAGACCTCACCAGCGCTGCCTCCAACCCCCTCGAACCTCACCAGCACTGCCTCCAGCCCTCGCAGACCTCACCAGCGCTGCCAACAGCCCCCGCAGACCTCACCAGCGCTGCCTCCGCAGACCTCACCAGCACTGCCTCCAACCCCCGCGGACCTCCCCAGCACTGCCTCCAGCCTCTGCAGACCTCCCCAGCACTGCCTCCACTTCTCCCTCCGCCAGGTCCTGTGGCCTTCACCAGCGCTGTCCCATTGACTTTCTGCTGGACTCTTAGGGCTCCTACTCACTTGCGCGAGACTCGAATGAGTCTCGCACGGCAATACCCAGCACTGCACCTGGCAACACAGGAGCGGAGTGAGCGGCTGCATGTATTCCTATGCGGCCGCACGCTCCGATCTGAGTGCCGGGTGCAGAGCCTTGTTTTAAACATGCGAGACTCATCCGAGTTGCTCACAAGTGAGTAGGAACCCTTAGATGAAGTTTCCTCATGGATAGGATTCAGACTCATAGTGAACCAAAGGACGGGGCGCTGAGCCGAGAAGCCCCTCACAGACGCAGTGAGCCCCTCTGGGTGCATTGTTGGTCAGGACAATATCTGACTAATGCGGCATTTAGATTGTGAGCCCAATGGGGACAGGGACCGAAGTGAGTGACGACCATCTGTGTATAGCGCTGCGGCATATGTGGCCGCTACATAAAGGTAAAGACTATGTATACACGGAGGGTGACCCCGAGGCAGCACGTACTCCAGTGCGGCCACTTCAGCCCCTCTCATACATTTGTCGTCTTGGAGACACCTGCCCGCGTCCTCGCCATAAGTGCTGCTGCAACGACCCCGCAGATCCGCTGTTCACACTCCGGATAATTGCACCTTTTTAGAGGAGATCAATGTCAGACATCTGGCGGCCATTAGAACCGGCGGCTGCGGCCACACGGCGTCTTCTGGAGATGGATCGCGAGATTGTGAGTGAAGTGCTCGAGCTGACACCGATCCCGAAAGGTAAAATGCCCCTGATCAGCCGCGGACACCGGGGACTACTCCATTAACGCTGCCCTGTCTGCGCGGGGAGCCACGCAGGTCCTCTATACCGGTCTGCTGAGGAGGATGAGGGTGATGTGGAGGATGAGGGTGGAGGATGAGGGTGATGAGGAGAATGAGGGTGATGAGGAGAATGAGGGTGATGAGGAGAATGAGGGTGATGTGGAGGATGAGGGTGATGTGAAGGATGAGGGTGCTGTGGAGGATGAGGGTGATGAGGAGGATGAGGGTGATGAGGAGGATGAGGGTGATGAGGAGAATGAGGGTGATGAGGAGAATGAGGGTGATGAGGAGAATGAGGGTGATGAGGAGGATGAGGGTGATGAGGAGGATGAGGGTGATGAGGAGGATGAGGGTGATGAGGAGGATGAGGGTGATGAGGAGGATGAGGGTGATGAGGAGGATGTGGAGGATGAGGGTGATGAGGGTGATGAGGGTGATGAGGAGGATGAGGGTGATGAGGAGGATGAGGGTGATGAGGAGGATGAGGGTGATGAGGAGGATGAGGGTGATGAGGAGGATGTGGAGGATGAGGGTGATGAGGGTGATGAGGAGGATGAGGGTGATGAGGAGAGTGAGGGTGATGAGGAGGATGAGGATGATGAGGAGGATGTGGAGGATGTGGAGGATGTGGAGGATGAGGCTGATGTGGAGGATGAGGGTGATGTGGAGGATGAGGGTGATGTAGAGGATGCGGGTGATGTGGAGGATGAGGGTGATGTGAAGGATGAGGGTGATGTGGAGGATGAGGGTGATGTGGAGGATGAGGGTGATGTGGAGGATGAGGGTGATGTGGAGGATGAGGGTGATGTGGAGGATGAGGGTGATGAGGAGGATGAGGCTGATGAGGGTGATGTGGAGGATGAGGGTGATGTGGAGGATGAGGCTGATGAGAATGAGGGTGATGTGGAGGATGAGGGTGATGTGAAGGATGAGGGTGATGTGGAGGATGAGGGTGATGAGGAGGATGAGGGTGATGAGGAGGATGAGGGTGATGTGGAGGATGAGGGTGATGTGGAGGATGAGGGTGATGTGGAGGATGAGGGTGATGTGGAGGATGAGGATGATGAGGAGGATGAGGGTTATGAGGAGGATGAGGGTGATGAGGAGAATGAGGGTGATGAGGAGGATGTGGAGGATGAGGAGGATGTGGAGGATGAGGCTGATGTGGAGGATGAGGCTGATGTGGAGGATGAGGGTGATGTGGAGGATGAGGGTGATGTGGAGGATGAGGGTGATGTGGAGGATGAGGGTGATGTGGAGGATGAGGCTGATGTGGAGGATGAGGGTGATGTGGAGGATGAGGGTGATGTGGAGGATGAGGGTGATGTGGAGGATGAGGGTGATGTGGAGGATGAGGGTGATGTGGAGGATGAGGGTGATGAGGAGGATGAGGGTGATGTGAAGGATGAGGGTGATGTGGAGGATGAGGGTGATGAGGAGGATGAGGGTGATGTGGAGGATGAGGGTGATGAGGAGGATGAGAGTGATGAAAATCAAAGTTTCATGACTTGTACCGGTAACGTGTAACTGTAATTAACCCTTCCCAGACTGGGGGTCACACACATCCCCGATATTACCGGGTGTCTGCATTGACCACAGCTCCTAATTGCACTCTGATGAGGAAGGTCGGGTTCGTTTTCCTCCTTGGGACCACCTGATATAGACGCCCCTCCATGTGTCAGTAATGAGCCCTCCGCTCGCCGTTATTCGCCTTTTTTTTCCATTCGTGAATTTTTCAACCTTTGCAAAATTTTCAATTGTACAATTAAAAGAAATAAATCTGCGTCTGTGAGAATCGGCGCTCAGGGTCCAGCGTGTCTGCCCCCTCCCCCGACCGCTCCCGTCCCTCCTGCCAGACCCCACATATGTGGACAACCAAAAACTAGTTTCCTGTCAGTCCGTCCTTCACATGTCTCATCTGAAAAGTAAATGAGTTCCGCTCCAGCCCGAGGATCTCTCCCCCGGCGGCGGCGCAGCGGCGGCGTCTGATGCCTCCTGCTCTCCAGTCTATTAATAGGAGGAATCTGCAGACGCCGGGAATCAATGAACACAAGGAAAAAAAACAGGAGAGATGAGTGTGGAGGAAGGAGCGATGGCACCCGGAGCCGGCAGAGCCAGTGTGCGGAGCCATGCTGCAGTGCAGAGCGAAGACTACAGAATAAAGAGGAGCAGAGCAGCGAGCAGAAGCGTGCCGAGCGGAGCAGTGTGCAGAGCGGCAGGCATCCCCCGCCACAATCACGTACAAAGCAGCGAGTGATAAATAACGGCGGACTCACCGTCCTCCTTGTCCAGCACCATCCTCCCAGAGGCTGCAGGGAGCCCGAGCTCGGCTGCTCCGCCGTCACCAGGAGCCTCCAACACGGAGAGGAGACAGAGCAGGCGAGGAAGCGGCCGGTTGTCCTCTGCTGGGTCCAGGGACTGCTCAGCCTCCTGATCCCTGCGCCGTGCAGAAGCCACCGCCGGGGCGCTGCTGACGGGGGCACCGGGCTCCCACGACACCTCGTCTGCAGGATCTAATGTAATTGTGGCCCCGGCTGCAGGATCTGAAATGACAGAATCTCCGTCTGTGGGAGCTGGTGCCGGCGTGTGCTCCCTGCCGCTGCTGCCGGAGAAATGCGCCGGCTTCTCCCAGACCCTCAGATCCCCTCGTTAATTAAATCAATTCATTATGCTGAGATCTGATTAGCCGCCCATCCCCCTCCTTTGAATCAATTATTCAATACACAAACATAATTGGCTGTGCGAGGGGTGTCTAAGTATTAGCTTATTTAACTCCAAGGACACTAATTACCCCCAGGGCAAGAGAACTTTTCTCATTAATTCTGACAAAACACAAAAGCGCAGTCAGTGAGCGAACGTGTGAGGAGGGAGGATGACACGGGCACGGCGGAGGACCTGAGCAGAGACCCGGGCTGCTCTGTGTCTGCACACCGTGTGTGCCCCGATCATACACCGGCCACCAAAGATACGAGCCGAGGGTGGCCACATCTCCCGAGCCTGTGCAGCCGCCACGTGACATCACTGTAGTGTATGATGACATCACTGTAGTGTATGATGACATCACTGTAATATATGATGACATCACTGTAGTGTATGATGACATCACTGTAATATATGATGACATCACTGTAGTGTATGATGACATCACAGTGATATCATCATACACTATAGTGATATCATATATTACAATAGTGTATGACGACATCACTGTAATATATGACATCACTGTAGTGTATGATGACATCACTGTAATATATGATATCACTATAGTGTGTGATGATATCACTGTAATATATGACATCACTGTAGTGTATGATATCACTGTAGTGTATGATGACACCATTGTAGTGTATGATGACATCAATGTAGTGTATGGTGACATCATTGTAGTGTATGATGATATCACTAGTGTATGATGACATCACTGTAATATATGATGACATCACTGTAATGTATGATGATATCACTGTAGTGTATGATGACATCACTGTAATATATGATGACATCACTGTAATGTATGACGATATCACTGTAGTGTATGATGACATCACTGTAATGTATGATGATATCACTGTAGTGTATGATGATATCACTGTAGTGTATGATGACACCATTGTAGCGTATGATGACATCACTGTAGTGTATGATGATATCACTGTAGTGTATGATGACATCTGTCACGGTTCATGGGGAAGATACCTTTATCATCCCCACCGCTCGCACCAATTTGCTATGAACCGGGGTTGTTTGGTTGCCCCTGGTTCCTTTCTAAAGGGGATTTGTCTATATCCCACTTCCCAGTTCCGGTTTGGAACTTGCAGCTCTCTGGCACCCCCTTACCCTCAGGTCAGAACGGGTACTGCACCTAGGATAATTAGTCGCCAGAAAGGCTTCAATACTTTGTACTGGCTAATGGGCACACTGCAGCGAGGGCGATATAACTATTCCTACTCAGGCGGGAAGAATAATTATCAACGCCATCCGTCGCAACAAAGCCTCCCAAACGCACAGAACAGATCCGCTGCCACCAGCTCCGATTTATTAATTAATAACTGGTCCAGAGCCAACCCAGATTAGTAGCGTAATTCACTTCAGAGGACGTGACCATACGTTATAGAGCAAGGAGAAACAAAAGTAGTAATTTTATATATTTTTCTCCAAAAAGGTAGGCAGTGTTTACAGAACTGTAAAAAGGTATTATAAGAGTAGACAAGTAGCGTATATACAGTACAATTACAAATAAAATTGGATTAAAGTTGAAAAACACTTACAGTTCATTCATATCATTTCATTTCATGGCTGACCATGTGCTGTGGGGGATGGGCACACATCTAGATACATCACAGGTCTGTCTTGCAGCTAAGCCCAGGACAAAAGACTAGTAAAGACTGAGGTATCATTGTTATCTCCATGCCCAAAACCAAGGCACTCCCACTGTGTTGACGTCACTCAGAGGCTGAATACTCCCCTTTCTTAGAGTTATGACAAGCCATTTGTCAGGAAATAGAAGTTCTGATTACTCAATTACCCATACAGGGCTCTCAGCTGCAGTTTCCTCTGCCTGCCAACACAAGGCTGGAATTATGAGCCACTCTTTCTCCCTCTGCCTGTGTGTGTAATCCTAACCCCTCATTTCCCCCGTCCCTCAAGAATTTATGTGGCGGCAGACAAGTCTCCCTACCCTACTCATTCCCCCCTTCCACCTGGTACTGGTTAAAACTGGTATAGAAAGAATGAGCTTCTATTGTTCTTTGAAGGTTATATATATTGGCACCGATCAGGGCTAGAGATATAAGGATTACATACTCTGGATGTCCATCGAAGGATCTATGACTCCCTGAAATCGCTAGAAGCTAAACCCAAGTGCAAAGAGTGGGTTTTTCTGTAAGCGAGTCATGTAACTACGCCGTTTACACTTAAAAGAATCACCCCGACGTGGTGCATCTCCTGATCATTGCATCTTTCATATACGAGGTTCGTACAGTGAGCTAGGCATAAAAATGGGTGCCGTAACTCTAAGAAAAGGGGAGGATTTAGCCTCTAAGTGAGGTCACCACAAAGGGAGTGCCTTGGCTTTAGGCTAGGAAATGAGTGAAGCAGCAGTCTTCATGTGTCTTGTCTGGGGTCTAGCTGCTATACAGGGGTGATGCATCTGGATATATGCTCGCCCTTCCCCCACAGCACACAGTCAGCCATGAGATAAGATGATATAACGAAATGTAAGTGTTCTTTTCAACTTTAATACCATTTTATTTGTAATTGTACTGTACATATGACACTTGTCTTCTTTATAATATAATTTTATACCTCTGTGAACACTGCCTACCTTTTTTTGGAGTAAAATATAAAATTACTAGTTTCTCTCTCCTTGCTCTATAACGTACGGTCATGTCCTCTGAAGTGAATTACGCTACTAATCTGGGTTGGCTCCGAACACGTTAATAATTAGGAAATTGGAGCTCGTGGCAGCGGATTTGTCCTGTGCACTTGGGAGGCTTTGTAGCGACTGGTGGCGTGTATAATTATTGTTCCTGCCTGAGTGGGAGTAGTTAAATCGCCCTTGCTGCAGTGTGTAAGTAAGGCAGCCTTTCTGGCGACTAATTATCCTAAGGTGCAGTACCTTAGGAGAGCTGCAAGTTCCAAACCGGAACTGGGAAGTGGGATATAGATAAATCCCCTTCAGAAAGAACCAGGGGCAACCAAACAACCCTGGTTCATGACAAATTGGTGTGAGTGGTGGGGATGAGAAAGGTATCCTCCCCGTGAACCATGACACCATTTCTATACATTACTCGGTGTATGAACCTCAGCGACGAACTACAGCATTATCATGATGCTCACCACGTCATGGGGGTTCATTTAAGCATAAACACGGCGTACACCTATGACCCGCTTATGGAGAAATCCGTTCCTTGCATTTTGTTGGCTTAGATTCTAGCGATTTCCGTGAGGGATAGATTTCTCGGTGGACATTCGGAATATGTAACCCTCATTTCGCTTTCCATGAACGGTGCCAGTAAACATAACTTTTCAAGAACAAAAGAGGCCCATGCAGTTTGGGAAATGGCTGTACCAGCTTTAGCTGGTATCTGGCGAGAGGGGGGATGAGGGGTTTAGGGTGAGACTGGCTTTCGCAGCACAGAGCCACAAAAATTCCACCGTGGAGCTGGCACGCTGATCTCCCATTACAACTATATAGCAGGGGGGGAGTTGCCTGCAGGCTAAGAGAGAAGAGCTTTCTAGGCAGAGTGAAGAGGGGGGTTGGAAAAGCCCACCGTGTGTGTGTTTCTGAAAAGCCATGGACCTTTTAGGTATATACTCAAAACATGGCATAACATGGTATGATGATATGTCACGTTAATATATAAAATAGTGTATACATTTCACTTAGTTTTCCCGTGTTATCACACATGCTGGGGGTTAGTCCGACCCCCTTTCTTCGCTTCTGCTGCTGTGTGTGTGTGTGAATCCTAAACCTCTCATTCCCTCCCACCAAAAAAATGTTTATGGCCCCTGTAGCTGTGGTAGACAATTCTCCCATCTAGTACCAGCTGAAACTGGTATAGTCTCTCTCAAAAGACATGAGGTTCTTTGCTCTATTATAGTGAGATATTGGGCCACCGATTTGGGCTAGAACAATAAGGAGTACATATTGCGAATTGCCATCGGTAGTTCTGTCAACCACTGTTAGCGCTAGCAGCTAAACACAACGAGTACAAAGTGTGGATTTCTCCTGAACCGTGTGGAACAACTAGTATGAATTTGGTATCATTGAATAGCTAATTTCAAAATAAGATGAATGATGTGTGTGTTGTGACTCTTCTAGACTCTCAAGTCAAGTTATGAGAATTATAAGTATTGCTGGTAAAATCTGTAACTTTGAGGAGAGGGGAGGGTGCAGGTAAACCCGCCCATTTAGTGATGTCACAAGCCTGCAAGTATAAGGCACGGCACTCATCCCAACCTTCATTCTTGCCTGAGGAGCTGTTACAGCAAGGCCCTCTGATGAACTGGGATATTTGGCTCCGCCCACCAGCATGGTTAGCTGAAATGATCTGAGCACATGTGAGTGTTACTTTCTGTTTTAATCCCTGTTTGTTTTTATAATTGCTGTACATACTTTAAATTGTCTCATCTTGTAAAATCTTGATATGCCTTTTACAAACACTGCCTAATCTTTTTATGCAGTAAAAGCTATAATATTTACTACCTTCGTCCCCTTGCTCTAAAACGTACCCTAAGTCTTCTGAAGTTAATTACGCTACTAATTTGGGTTTGCTCGAACCCCTCTCTAGGAGAAATCTGAGCTAGTGGCAGCGAAGTGTGTTCTGGGCTAGGTGGGTACAGCTGGCAGCAACGGAAAGGGGTTTTATAAGCTACTGTCTAGCTGCGGCCTGAGCATTTATAATTCCCTCGCTGCAGCGTGCCTGCTAGCCCGTTCACAGTGAAGCAGCCCGTCTGGCGACTAATTATCCTAGGTCATTAGAAAGATACCAGTAGAATAAAAATACCCATCAATTTAGAACCACTCATAAATTAATTGCATATAAAGGAGGACATAGAGTCAAACAATTACCAAATATACAAAATTTATTACATCAAAAATTCACATAGTAAAAATAGATATTATGGGTCAAGTACATAACTTAAGTGAACTATACCCAGGTGTGATTAAATGACCAAAAGTCTACACTAGGAAACCTGGAAGGATAGGCATATGTTTACATATAAATAATTAAACAGCAACCTGGTGCGACTTGTATTACTGAATACTGTCTTACGGAACACCGTTCCATTTGATTCTTTCAGAAAGCCACCCGTCGCTCTATGATGGCTATATTGAAACAACTGCCTAGTTGTATATAACAAAGTAAAGGTAATAGTTACCCATTTCAAATTCCAGTTCCTGTGAGGACCTCGATCAACCCCAACGCGCGTTTCGCGTGCTCAAAAAGCCTCGCTTCCTCAGGGGGCGTGGCTTAATCTAAGTCTCAGTCCAGTCTAAATACTGTGCCGTTCCGGTCACATGACCGTCCGGCTACCTAGAGAGAGAAAAAAAAAACAACCAGCACCCCTAATGTGAACACGTGCACAGCTGCAAGCTGCATCATATAGACAAAAAAACACAGCAGCACATGTACATGAATCTAGGCCATGTGAAAACACATACAAATATTCAATATGAATTATACTTAAAAAATATTTTTTTACAATTTTTTTTTTTTTTTAATTTTTTTTTCATAAAACTTACAGTAATGAAGATTCTTAGCGCATAAATTGGCCAATTCATGTGTGCCCATCAACCACGGCAAGGTGATCTCCCTCTGATGGGTCCTACTCTACCGTACATGCCACTCTTGGGCCACCAGCCTACAACCATGTGAAAACACAGACAAATATTCAATATGAATTATACTTCAAAAATATTTTTTTACAAATTTTTTTTTTTTTTTTTTTCATAAAACTTACACATGGCCTAGATTCATGTACATGTGCTGCTGTGTTTTTTTGTCTATATGATGCAGCTTGCAGCTGTGCACATGTTCACATTAGGGGTGCTGGTTGTTTTTTTTTTCTCTATTTAGTTATTGGATGTGGCTGCATCCATACTGATCTTGCACTCCTCCCATTGACCTTGCAGGTGGCGGTAATCAGCTCTACCTGCCCATAAATTGTAGGTTTAGCCCAGAGTGACATGTTTTGTCCATAGTTGTAGGCTGGTGGCCCAAGAGTGGCATGTACGGTAGAGTAGGACCCATCAGAGGGAGATCACCTTGCCGTGGTTGATGGGCACACATGAATTGGCCAATTTATGCGCTAAGAATCTTCATTACTGTAAGTTTTATGAAAAAAAAATTTTTGAAAAAAAATAAATAAATAAAAAAAATTTGTAAAAAAATATTTTTGAAGTATAATTCATATTGAATATTTGTCTGTGTTTTCACATGGCCTAGATTCATGTACATGTGCTGCTGTGTTTTTTTGTCTACATCCGGCTACCTATCTATACTTGGTTGAGATGCGCTTGCGCTAGCTTGGCGTCCTATCGTCATGGCAACCCATGACGTAGAGCCGCCGCTAGTTTTAGGTGTGCAGTCATGTGATCTCCCTACTGTTATATCCGTGCTTAGTTCAGCTGCGCATGCGCGGGCATCACGTCCCGTAGTCATGTCAACCCGCATCGTGGAGCCCGCGTCAATCCAGGTCACGTGAACGGGCCGGCGCCTAGCCCACACCACGCCCCTAGGAGAGACGCGAGCTCCTATGACCGAGAAGACACCAGTAGAGGACATGTGATATCCGCTTAGACAGATTGTATGTGAGTTAAGATTACAAAAAGTGCCTACATAGTTTGATATGTGTAAATAAAAGTGCGTATAGTGCTTATTACTGCATATCCCTATTATTGGACTAATAAATCCAATTATATATAATACTATAACAAATTCAAAAATGCAGAATACAATAAATTTGTGTAAATAAGAGTGAATGAATAATACCCCTTAGTGCCAATATGAAGATATTAAGAAAGTACTTATGCCTTACACAATATCAATCAACTCATGAAAACTAGATAAAACAATATATTTTTGATTGAATATAGAAAAATGGGGCCGCAAAGAGGTTTTCTATGGACATAAATAATGGATCAAATGCAATGATCACCATATGTCGATTCTATGTCACATGATCCACTTGATAGTCATAGATGTTCTCAGATGTATCATTGGTGTCCAAAAAAGTCTCTTGTTATATGAGATGCCATCTTCTTTCTTTGTCCCATCATAAAGTTCTGATAAGGTGCCTTTCCGTCCCATCTCTATTTCATTTAGGGTGTATCAATCAAAGCTAAATGAACAAAAAACTCACAATTAAAAACACATAGACTAAGAAAATAGATTAAAATCTGGATGGAGTATAGTGGAATGGAATGGGCAATTTAGTAACTATGGGAAGGGATGCAAGATGTCAAGAATGCTACAAATAAGAGGAAAAACCATGTGCCTCATTCAACCCCTTAGGGGCCAAGGTTCCCAAAATGGTGATCCACCTCCATTCCCTTTGTGCTAACAAACGTTGAATGTCTCCTCCTCTAATCCCACATTGAATATGTTCGATGCCCCTAACCAAGAGGAATCCAGGGTTACATTTATGGTACTCTTTAAAATGGCGTGGAATAGTTTTTACTTTAGAGATGTCCATCTCTATTTCCGCCGCCATAATATCCCTGACATGCTCCCGCGTGCGGGTGCCTAACCGTCTTGACGTTAGCCCAATGTAAATTTTGGGGCAACTACACACTGCGTAGTAGATGACCTGAGTCGTATTGCAAGTGATGTGATGTTTTATGGGAAAATTTTTCCCGTCCACTGATTGAAACTCAAATGTCCGACTGATATTTTTACATGAGATGCAGTTTCCACATGGAAAGCATCCCATGGGTGGACCTCTTGAGCCAAATGAATTTTTTGGAATGGAAGGGACATAATGACTAGATACTAGGATATCCCTAAGATCTCTACTCCTTCTGGACGTCATCATTGGATGTTCTGTCAGGAGTTTAGAGAGTGTTGGATCAGTCATTAACACACTCCAATATTTCTGGAGACAATTCCTCATTGTAGTCCATTCCCCATTAAATGTGGATATGAACCGAATTACATCATCCTGTTTTGGTTTCTCCTTTTTCTGAGGATATAGTAAGGCCTCACGTGTTTGGGATTTTGCCCTTAGGTACCCTTGCTTAATACATCTATTACTATAGCCTCTTGCTTTGAATCTCTCTCGAAGATCATCGGCCTGTTTCTCAAACTTGGATTCGGAGGAACAAATTCTTCTCATCCTGAGGAGCTGCCCAACCGGGATGGCCCTGATCAGTGGCGTAACTACAAAGTTATGGGCCCCGGTGCGAACTTCCAAATGGGGCCCCCCCCGCCATAAAATTCAATGTAAGCCCCATAGAATACAATGCAGCCCCCCTCATAGTATAATGCAGCCCCTCCATACAGGGGCAGTGACAAAGACACGAGCAAATGGTGACGAGGGGGCAGAGGAGAGGGAACAAGGGGGCAAGGAAGACAGGCACTAGGGGACACATGGGGGCTAGGAGGCAGGGGAGAAGGATACAAGGGGTCTAGTGGGCAAGGGAGACTGACACAAGTGGGCAAGGGAGACTGACACAAAGGGCACACGGGGACTAGTGGACAAGAGAGACTGGCACACGGGGACACGGACTAGTGGGCAAGGGAGACTGACACACGGGGAATAGTGGGCAAGGGAGACTGATACAAGGGGACTAGTGGGCAATGGAGACTGACACACGGGGACAAGGGACAAGCACAAGGGGACAAGGGAGACAGGCACAAGGGGACACATAGGGACTAGTGAGCAAGAGACTGACACAAGGGGACAAGGGATACAAGCACAAGGGGACACACAGGGACAAGTGGGAAAGGGAGACTGACACACAGGGACTAGTGGGCAAAGGAGACTGACACAAGCACAAGGGGACAAAGGAGACTGACACAAGCACAAGGGGACATAGGAGACAGGCACATGGGGACACACAGGGACTAATGGGCAAGGGAGACTGGCACACGGGGACACAAGCATAAGGGAGACAGGCTCAAGGGGACACACAGGGACTAATGGGCAAGGGAGACTGGCACACGGGGACAAGGGACACAAGCATAAGGGGACAAGGGAGACAGGCACATGGGGACACACAGGGACTAATGGGCAAGGGAGACTGGCACATGGGGACACAAGCATAAGGGAGACAGGCTCAAGGGGACTCACGGCCCCCTGACCTGCCAGAGCCGCTTGCAGCTGCGACCGTAGTAGTTACGCCGCTGCCTCACACACACACATACTACAGATATCACACACACACTACAGATATCACACACACACATCATACTACAGATATCACACACACACATCAGTTATTACACACACTACAGATATCACACACACATCATATTACAGATATCACACACATACTACAGTTATCACACACACACACTACAGATATCACACACACACATACTACAGATATCACACACACACACACATCATACTACAGATATCACACACACACACACACTACAGATAACACACACACACACACTACAGATATCACACACACACACACATACACACACTACAGATATCACACACACACACATCATACTACAGATATCACACACATACTACAGTTATCACACACACACTACAGATACCACACACACACACACACACACACACACACACACACCAGAGATACCAGCTCATATACACAACTCACAATCTCCTCTCTGGTACAGGGGTGGCTGATGTAAACCGGCTGCAGCTCCTCAGCTTCTCCTGACTAAGGCTAGTTTCACACTAGCGTCGGGCCGACGTTCCCGACGCTAGTGTGGTCTCCGCCGCACAACGGGGGCAGCGGATGCATTTTTCCCACGCATCCGCTGCCCCATTGTGAGGTGCGGGGAGGTGGGGGCGGAGTTCCGGCCGCGCATGCGCGGTCGGAAAAAGTGGACCGTCGGGAGCAAAAAACGTTACATGTAAGGTTTTTTTCTCCCGACGGTCCACTACCACACGCCCAAGCGTCGCAAAACGGACGCGACGTTTGGCAATGCGTCGCAAATGCGTCGCTAATGTTAGTCTATGACGAAAAAACGTATCCAGCAAGAACTTTTGCTGGATGCGTATTTTTGGCAAAACGACGCATTTGCGACGTATTGCAGTTAACGCTAGTGTGAAACTAGCCTAAAGCGGCTCTGTCCCGCACCTCCCCCCTGCTCTCGCCTTCTGTCCCGGGGTTATTTTGGCTTTCTCTTAAAGGGAACCTGTCACCCCGTTTTTTCCGTATGAGATAAAAATACTGTTAAATGGGGCCTGAGCTGTGCATTGCAATAGTGTAGTTTGTGGACCCCGATTCCCCACCTATGCTGCCAAAATACGTTACCAAAGTAGTCGTTTTCGCCTGTCAATCAGGCTGGTCTGGTCAGATGGGCGTGGTGTCTTCCCCCAGATCTTGCTTAGTTTTCCGTTGGTGGCGTAGTGGTGTGCGCATGCCCAAGGTCCCGAATCCACTGCACAGGGGAGTGAAAATAGCGTGATGTGCGACATTTCATTGGTGATCGGTGGGGGCGGCCATCTTCCTTTGGCCGCGCGTGCGCAGAAGCGGCGCTCTGCTGGCCGCGGCTTCAGGAAAATGGCCGCAGGATGCCGCGCGTGCCCAGATGGAGATCGCGGCGGCCATTTTCCTGAAGCAGAGATGCGACACCTCGTACACACCCGACTCCGCTCCGTACACCCCCGGCTCCGCTCCGTACACCTCGTACACCCCCGGCTCCGCTCCGTACACCTCGTACACACCCGGCTCCGCTCCGTACACCTCATGCACACCCGGCTCTGCTCCGTACACCTCATGCACACCCGGCTCTGCTCCGTACACCTCATACACACCCGGCTCTGCTCCGTACACCTCATACACACACTGCTCTGCTACATCCACCCAAACCCCTCCTGACCTCACACAAAAGCTTACCCTCCAGCACGATGACAAACAGCACTGCACTACTGTCCTGCACTACACGGAAGCCCTTGATCATGTGACTCCAACTCCTCCCCTCCTGTGACCTCATCACAGGTCCTGTGCGCACAGAGCAGTGGCAGCTATAGTAGTGGTGTGCGGCTCTCTGCGGTGGAGGGGCTCTGCTGCGGGTCAAGTGCAGTCCCACCCGTGATCGCGAGTGCACGCGCAGCAGGGCCTGTAAGGAAGAATTATTTAAAGGGCCGGCGGCCCATTTTGTAGCTTAGAGTTCTTAGGAGCCGACTGGGTGGGCCCCTAAGCACTGCGGGCCCCGTCGCAATTGCGACCCCTGCGACCGCGGTAGTTACGCCCCTGGCCCTGATGGTACTATAGGGATGACTCGAACCTGCATGCAACAGAGAGTTGACAGAGAATGAAGCAAAAAGCAAAACATTGATCATTTCACACAACTCCAAAAATGGGCCAGACAAAAGTATTGGCACCCTCAGCCTAAGGCTATGTGCACACGTCGCGGATTTTGCTGCGGATCCGCAGCGGATTTGACGCTGCGGATCCGCAGCAGTTTTCCCAAAGTTTACAGTACCATGTAAACCTATGGGGAAAAAAAACCGCTGTGCACATGCTGCAGAAAAATCCGCGTGGAAACGCAGCGGATTATTTTCCGCAGCATGTAAATTCTTTGTGCGGATTCCGCAGCGGTTTTCAACCAGCACCAATAGGAAAGTGCAGTTGAAAACCCGCAGAGGAATCCGCAGAAGAAACCGCGAGAAAATCCGCAGTGAAAACCGCAGTGGTTTTGCACTGCGGATTTTCCAAATCCGCTGCGGAAAAATCCGCAGCAGAATCCGCAACGTGGGCACATACCCTAATACTTGGTTGCACAACCTTTAGCCAAAATAACTGCGACCAACCACTTCCGGTAACCATCAATGAGTTTCTTACAATGCTCTGCTGGAATTTTAGACCATTCTTCTTTGGCAAACTGCTCCAGGTCCCTGATATTTGAAGGGTGCCTTCTCCAAACTGCCATTTTTAGATCTCTCCACAGGTGTTCTATGGGATTCAGGCCTGGACTCATTGCTGGCCACCTTAGAAGTCTCCAGTGCTTTCTCTCAAACCATTTTCTAGTGCTTTTTGAAGTGTGTTTTGGGTCATTGTCCTGCTGGAAGACCCATGACCTCTGAGGGAGACCCAGCTTTCTCACACTGGGCTCTACATTATGCTGCAAAATTTGTTGGTAGTCTTCAGACTTCATAATGCCATGCACACGGTCAAGCAGTCCAGTGCCAGAGGCAGCAAAGCTACCCCAAAACATCAGGGAACCTCCGCCATGTTTGACTGTAGGAACCGTGTTTTTTTTTTAATGCCTCTTTTTTCCTCCTGTAAACTCTATGTTGATGCCTTTGCCCAAAAAGCTCTACTTTTGTCTCATCTGACCAGAGAACATTCTTCCAAAACGTTTTAGGCTTTTTCAGGTAAGTTTTGGCAAACTCCAGCCTGGCTTTTTTATGTCTCGGGGTAAGAAGTGGGGTCTTCCTGGGTTTCCAACCATACAGTCCCTTTTCATTCAAACGCCGACGGATAGTACGGGTTGACACTGTTGTACCCTCGGACTGCAGGGCAGCTTGAACTTGTTTGGATGTTAGTCAAGGTTCTTTATCCAACATCCGCACAATCTTGCGTTGAAATCTCTTGTCAATTTTTCTTTTCCGTCCACATCTAGGGAGGTTAGCCACAGTGCCATGGGCTTTACACTTCTTGATGACACTGCGCACGGTAGACACAGGAACATTCAGGTCTTTGGAGATGGACTTGTAGCCTTGAGATTGCTCATGCTTCCTCACAATTTGGTGTCTCAAGTCCTCAGACAGTTCTTTGGTCTTCTTTCTTTTCTCCATGCTCAATGTGGTACACACAAGGACACAGGACAGAGGTTGAGTCAACTTTAATCCATGTCAACTGGCTGCAAGTGTGATTTAGTTATTGCCAACACCTGTTAGGTGCCACAGGTAAGTTACAGGTGCTGTTAATTACACAAATTAGAGAAGCATCACATGATCTTTGGAACTGTGCCAATACTTTTGTCCACCCCCTTTTTTATGTTTGGTGTGGAATTATATCCAATTTGGCTTTAGAACAATTCTTTTTGTGTTTTTTTCATTTAAGACAAATTAAATGAAGATAATAATACCAAAGAATTTGTGATTGCAATCATTTTCAGGAAGAAACTGAGTATTATCTGACAGAATTGCAGGGGTGTCAATACTTTTGGCCATGACTGTATATGATGACACCATTGTAGTGAATGGTTACATCACTGTAGTGTATGATGACATCACTGTAGTATACAATGACATCACTGTAGTATACAATGAAATCACTGTAATGTATGATGATATCAGTGTAGTATATGACACCATTGTAGTGTATGATGACATCACTGTAGTGTATGGTGACATCACTGTAGTGTATGATGACATCACTGTAGTATACGATGACATCACTGTAGTGTATTGTATGATATCACTGTAGTGTATGACATCACTGTAGTGTATGATGATATCACTGTAGTGTATGATGACACCATTGTAGTGTATGATGATATCACTGTAGTGTATGATGATATCACTGTAGTGTATGATGAAACCATTGTAGTGAATGGTGACATCACTGTAGCATATGATGACATCACTGTAGTGTATGATGACATCACAGTATATGATGACACCATTGTAGTGTATGATGACATCACAGTATATGATGACACCATTGTAGTGAATGATGACATCACTGTAGTGTATGATGACATCACTGTAGTGTATGATGACATCACTGTAGTATACGATGACATCACTGTAGTGTATGATGAAATCACTGTAGTGTATGACATCACTGCAGTGTATGATGATATCACTGTAGTATATGACATCACTGCAGTGTATGATGACATCACTGTAGTATATGACACCATTGTAGTGAATGGTGACATCACTGTAGTGTATGATGACATCACTGTAGTATACGATGACATCACTGTAGTGTATTGTATGATGATATCACTGTAGTGTATAATGATATCACTGTAGTGTATGATGATATCACTGTAGTATATGATGACCCCATTGTAGCATATGATGACATCACTGTAGTATGATATCACTGTAGTATATGATGACATCACAGTAGTATATGATGACATGATTGTAGTGAATGGTGACATCACTGTTGTGTATTATGTCATCATTGTAGTATATGACACCATTGTAGTGAATGGTGACATCACTGTAGTGTATGATGACACCATTGTAGTGTATGATGACATCACTGAGGCATTCTTGGCTCCTTGCAGCCTTAGTACATCATACAGCAGTATTAGTGCAATAAGTTATTACAGAGTCAAACAAAGGCTGACAGGTCTGTAATAGGAAAGTGTGCATGACATACAGTATGCGTGACATACAGCCTGCTATCCAAGAAGTATTGTTTCTCCTTGCGGAGATCGACATGCTAAGCATGCCGAGATGAGGAGACTTAAAGCCGCAATGCTCCTCTGGGAAATATGCTAATTATGCAAATTGTCTTTTCAGAGAGGAAGAGAACTAGAACCCTAGTGCCACCTATTGGAAGGTAGCAATCCTACAAGTCAATGTTGACCCTTTAACGAGCCTTGTCACATGACTTAGGATAATAGCCAAACCAGAATCTCAATTGAGATTGGCTATTATCCTAAGTCATGTGACAAGGCTCGTTAAAGGGTCAACATTGACTTGTAGGATTGCTACCTTCCAATAGGTGGCACTAGAGTTCTAGTTCTCTTCCTCTCTGAAGAGACAATTTGCATAATTAGCATACAGCCTGCATGACATACAGTGTGCGTGTGGTCCCTGAGCGAGCGCCTCAGTCACCATCTTCTCCCATCATTAGCAGCGGTCATGATGGCGAATGTGTTATGAAAGTGTAGTCTCTTCTTTCTTTCTCTCTATTATTATATCCTTCTTTCTCTCTCTTTTCCTCCTTCCCTCTCTCCTCTTCTTTCCTGGACTTCCTGTGGTCTCTTCTTTATTTTATTTCTCTTTTTCATTATCTCCTTCTTTCTCCTTTTCTCTTTGATTATCTCCCTCTTCTTTCTCTCTCTTTTCCTCCTTTCCATTGTCTGGCTCTTCCCTCACCTTCCCGCCATCTCCTCTTTCTATTATTATATCCTTTCTCTCTTTTCCTCCTTCTCTCTCTCTTCTTCTGTTTCCTTCCTGTGGTCTCTTCTTTCTTTCTCTTTTTCATTATCTCCTTTTTCTTTCTCTCTCTATTCCTCCTTCCCTCTCCCGTCTTCTTCACTCGCCTTCCTGTGGCCTCTTCTTTCATTATCTTCTTTCTCTCTCGTTTCCTCCTTCTCTGCTTCTACCCTCGCTATCCTGCGGTCTCTTTTTTCTCTCTCTTTTCCTCCTTCCTTCTCTCGTCTTCTTCCCTTGCGTTCCTTTGGTCTTTTCTTTCTCTCTTTTCCTCCTTCCCTCTCTCCTCTTCTTCCCTCGCCTTCCTGCGATCTCTTCTTTCTCTCTTTTCCTCCTTCACTCTCTTGTCTTCTTCCCTCACCTTCCTGCGGTCTCTTCTTTCTCTCTTTCCTCCTTCCCTGTCTCCTCTTCTTCCCTTTCTGCGGTCTCTTCTTTCTCTTTTCCGCCTTCCCTCTCTCCTCTTCTTCCCTCACCTTCCTGCGGTCTCTTCTTTCTCTTTTCCTCCTTCCCTCTCTCTTCTTCCCTCACCTTCCTGCTGTCTCTTCTTTCTCTCTTTTCCTCCTTCCCTCTCTCCTATTCTTTTCTCGCCTTCTTGCAGTCTCTTCTTTCTCTTTTCCTTCTTCTGTCTCTTCTCTTCTTCCTTCACCTTCCTGTGGTCTCTTCTTTCTCTTTTCCTCCTTCCCTCTCTCGTCTTCTTCCCTCTCCTTCCTGAGGTCTCTTCTTTCTCATTTCCTCTCTCCTCTTCTTCCCTCACCTTCATGCAGTCTCTTCTCTCTTTTCCTCCTTCCCTCTCTTGTCTTCTTCCCTCACCTTCCTGCGGTCTCTCCTTTCTCTTTTCCTCCTTCCCTCTCTTCTTCCTTCACCTTCCTGAGGTCTCTTCTTTCTTTATTACTCCTTCCCTCTCTCTTCTTCCTTCACCTTCCTGAGGTCTCTTCTTTCTTTATTACTCCTTCCCTCTCTCCTCTTCTTCCCTCACCTTCCTGCGCTCTCTTCTTTCTCTTTACCTCCTACCCTCTCTCGTCTTCTTCCCTCGCCTTCCTGCGCTCTCTTCTTTCTCTTTTCCTCCTTCCCTCTCTCGTCTTTTCCCCTCACCTTCCTGCGCTCTCTTCTTTCTCTTTTCCTCCTTACCTCTCTCTTCTTCCTTCACCTTCCTGAGGTCTCTTCTTTCTTTTACTCCTTCCCTCTCTCTTCTTCCCTCACCTTCCTGCGCTCTCTTCTTTCTCTTTTCCTCCTACCCTCTCTCGTCTTCTTCCCACGCCTTTCTGCACTCTCTTCTTTCTCTTTTCCTCCTTCCTTCTCTCGTCTTTTTCCCTCGCCTTCCTGCACTCTCTTATTTCTCTTTTCCTCCTTCCCTCTCTCGTCTTTTTCTCTCGCCTTTCTGCGCTCTATTCTCTCTTTCCCTCCTTCCCTCTCTCCTTCTTCCCTCGCCTTCCTGCACTCTCTTCTTTCTCCTTTCCTCCTTCCCTCTCTCCTCTTCTTCCCTCACCTTCCCGCGGTCTCTCTTTTATCTGTCGTGTGCTGCTCTCCAGCACGTAAGGTGATGACCTGTATGGAGAGCACGTCTCTGGCTCCGCAGGGGCCGTTGTCGGCCTGTCTGTGCAGTGATTGCTGCTCTTGGAGTAGATTCTGCCGCCTCCATTAATCCGCTGCTGTTTGGCTCCCGCTTGGCTTCGTGCTGGTCCCGTGTTTCCTGGGCTCCATGACTCCGGTTTTGTCCTTTCTTCTCCTCTTGGCGGCAGGATACGAGGCCTCCTCTGTTCGGGGATTGTGGCTTTACATTGAATTTTCGCCTTTTGTTTTGCGCTCGCGGTTACGAATCTCAGATCCCCAGTAATTTTTCTTAATCCGGCAGCCTGGATTTGCCACACAGGGTCTGACACCAGAGAAGTTGCGCTTTTGGCAATGGCGAGTATTATCTTCAAAGTACACCTTGTTTGTGACGTAACCGCCAGGACAGCTGGTAATGTCGCTGCCAAGCAGAGGGAAGACGTGTGTGCCGCTTGTTGGCAGGGCGCATTCTCACTGCGGCAGATGCACAATATCCACGCTGCAGCCGGCACTGCTAGCAAGAAAGATGAATCCCTGCTAAAGGAAAAGTTCTGAAAAATTCTCCTCTGCTTGCAGTCAGTGATTGAAAAATTCTAATGCGTCCTAATCCCTACACGTACGACTGACGAGCAGGTCACAATGTAACAATTAATGGCTGAAATCCTCTGTCCTGCTCCAAAATCCAGACTGATGGAGTCTGAGCTTCTAACATACGGTGTGTGTATATTTGTAGCAAGAACCGTGTGTAACATACAGCACCGGTGTGCCTGACATGGAGATTGTGTGCGTGACATACAGCGAGTGTGTGCAGTATATGTGTGCGGCATGGAGATTGTGTGTGTGACGTACAGTGAGTGTGTGCAGCATGGAAATTGTGTGTGACGTACAGTGAGTGTGTGCAGTACATGTGTGCAGAATACAGATTGCGTGCGTGACATACAGTGAGTGTGCGCAGTATATGTGTGCAGCATGGAGATTGTGTGTGACGTACAGCAAGTGTGTGCAGTATATGTGTGCAGCATGGAGATTGTGTGTGACATACAGTGAGCGTCTGCAGTATACAGATTGTGTGTGTGACGTACAGTGAGTGTGTGCAGCATGGAGATTGTGTGCGTGACATACAGTGTGTGCAGTATATGTGTGCGGCATGGAGATTGTGTGTGTGTGTGTGACATTCAGTGAGTGTGTGCAGTACATGTGTGCAGAATACAGATTGTGTGTGTGACAGAGTGAGTGTGCACAGTATATGTGTGCGGCATGGAGATTGTGTGTGCAACATACAATGAGTGTGCGCAGTATATGTGTGCAGCATGGAGATTGTGTGTGACGTACAGTGAGTGTGTGCAGTATATGTGTGCAGCATACAGATTGTGTGCGTGACATACAGTGTGTGCAGTATATGTGTGCAGCATACAGATTGTGTGTGTGACATACAGTGTGTGCAGTATATGTGTGCAGCATACAGATTGTGTGTGTGACATACAGTGCGTGTGAGATACAGTGTGTGCAGGACATACAGTGTGTGCAGTATATGTGTGCAACATGGTGATTGTGTGTGACGTACAGTGAGTGTGTGCAATATATGTGTGCAGAATAGATTGTGTGCGTGACAGTGTGTGCAGTATATGTGTGCAGAATACAGATTGTGTGTGTGACATACAGTGTGTGCAGTATATGTGTGCAGCATGGAGATTGTGTGTGATGTACAGTGAGTGTGTGCAATATATGTGTGCGGCATACAGATTGTATGACATACAGTGTGTGCAGTATATGTGTGCAGCTGATTGTGTGCGTGACAGTGTGTGCAGTATATGTGTACAGCATACAGATTGTGTGCGTGACATACAGTGTGTGCAGTATATGTGTGCAGCATACAGATTGTGTGTGTGACATACAGTGAGTGTGTGCAGTATATGTGGGCAGCATACAGATTGTGTGTGTGACATACAGTGTGTGCAGCAGGCACGGACTGGGACTAAAATTCAGCCCTGGCATTTGAAGTTACACAGGCCCACTTGTCACATGGTGACTGTATAATATCTTTGTACACTTGTAGGTTACAAGAAGTGAGGGGAGTGTAACACGACTATATAACATATAATTACAGCTGTATCCAGCATTACAGCTCAGTCCCCATAGAATGTAATGCAGCACAGCCCCCATAGAATGTAATGCAGCACAGCCCCCATAGAATGTAATACAGCACAGCCCCCATAGAATGCAATGCAGTCAACCCCCATAGAATGTAATACAGCACAGCCCCCATAGAATGTAATACAGCACAGCTCCCATAGAATGTAATACAGCACAGCCCCCATAGAATGCAATGCAGCCAGCCCCCATAGAATGTAATGCAGCCAGCCTCCATATAATGTAATACAGCACAGCTCCCATAGAATGTAATGCAGCACAGCCCCCATAGAATGTAATGCAGCACAGCCCCCATAGAATGTAATGCAGCACAGCCCCCATTGAATGTAATACAGCACAGCCCCCATAGAATGTAATACAGCACAGCCCCCAAAGAATGTAATGCAGCCAGCCCCCATAGAATGTAATACAGCACAGCCCCCAAAGAATGTAATGCAGCCAGCCCCCATAGAATGTAATACAGCACAGCCCCCATAGAATGTAATGAAACACAGCCCCATAGAATGTAATGCAGCACAGCCCCCATAGAATGTAATGCAGCCAGCCCCAATAGAATGTAATACAGCACAGTCCCCATAGAATGTAATACAGCACAGTCCCCATAGAATGTAATGCAGCACAGCCCCCATAGAATGTAATGCAGCACAGCCCCCATAGAATGTAATGCAGCACAGCCCCCATAGAATGTAATGCAGCACAGCCCCCATAGAATGTAATGCAGCTCCCCCAATAGAATGTAATGCAGCACAGCCCCCATAGAATGTAATACAGCACAGCCCTCATAGAATGTAATACAGCCAGCCCCCATAGAATGTAATGCAGCCCCCCCCAATAGCCCCACAATCCAGTTCTCACTCATTGATATATTATAAAAATAATAATAATTAAAAAAAAACACTCTACTCACCTCTCCTCTTGCCCCGCGCTGCTCCTGGCTCCGGTCTCAGCAGCTGCAGTCTGCCGCCCGGTCACACAGCAGGTGCGCGATATGACGTCATCGCGCACCCGCAGTGTCAGCGGAAGGCAGAGCGGGGAATGATGGGAGAGGGAGCGTCAGCAGATGCTCTCTCCTCCATCATTGCATTCAACTGTATCGGCGTCTATGACGCCGGTATAGTTGAATGCGGGGCCGGGAGTATGCCGACAGCGGGGGGAGTGTGCCGACAGCGGCACACTCGAGCGGCCCACTACTGCCACCGGCCCTTCTGGCATTTGCCAGAACTGCCCGATGGCCAGTCCGGCCCTGGTGTGCAGTATATGTGTGCAGCATACAGATTGTGTGTATGACATACAGTGTGTGCAGTATATGTGTGCAGCATCCAGATTGTGTGCGTGACATAGAGTGTATGCAGTATATGTGTGCAGCCTACAGAGTATGTGTGTGACATACAGTGTGTGCAGTATATGTGTGCAGCATGGAGATTGTGTGTGTGACGTACAGTGAGTGTGTGCAGTATATGTGTGCAGCATGGAGATTGTGTGTGTGACATACAGTGAGTGTGTGCAGTATATGTGTGCAGCATGGAGATTGTGTGTGACGTACAGTGAGTGTATGCAGTATATGTGTGCAGAATACAGATTGTGTGTGTGACATACAGTGTGTGCAGTATATGTGTGCAGCATGGAGATTGTGTGTGTGACATACAGTGTGTGCAGTATATGTGTGCAGCATACAGATTGTGTGTGTGACATACAGTGTGTGCAGTATATGTGTGCAGCATACAGATTGTGTGTGTGACATACAGTGTGTGCAGTATATGTGTGCAGCATACAGATTGTGTGTGTGTGTGACATAGTGTGTGCAGTATATGTGTGCAGCATACAGATTGTGTATGACATACAGTGTGTGAAGTATGTGTGCAGAATACAGATTGTGTGTGTGACATACAGTGTGTGCAGTATATGTGTGCAGCATACAGATTGTGTGTGTGACAGTGTGTGCAGTACATGTGTGCAGCATACAGATTGTGTGACATACAGTGTGTGCAGTATATGTGTGCAGCATACAGATTGTGTGTGTGACATACAGTGCGTGCAGTACATGTGTGCAGCATACAGATTGTGTGTGACATACAGTGTGTGCAGTATGTGTGCAGCAGATTGTGTGTGTGACATACAGTGTGCAGTATACAGATTGTGTGTGACATACAGTGTGTGCAGTATATGAGTGCAGCGTACAGATTGTGTGTGTGACATACAGTGTGTGCAGTACATGTGTGCAGCATACAGATTGTCTGTGTGACATACAGTGTGTGCAGTACATGTGTGCAGCATACAGATTGTGTGTGACATACAGTGTGTGCAGTATATGTGTGCAGCATACAGATTGTGTGACATACAGTGTGTGCACTATATGTGTGCAGAATACAGATTGTGTGTGTGACATACAGACAGTGTGTGCAGTATATGTGTGCAGCATACAGATTGGGTGTGTGACATACAGTGTGTGCAGTACATGTGTGCAGCATACAGATTGTGTGTGACATACAGTGTGTGTAGTATATGTGTGCAGCACACAGATTGTGTGACATACAGTGTGTGCAGTATATGTGTGCAGCATACAGATTGTGTGTGTGACATACAGTGTGTGCAGTACATGTGTGCAGCATACAGATTGTGTGTGACATACAGTGTGTGCAGTACATGTGTACAGCATACAGATTGTGTGTGACATACAGTGTGTGCAGTATATGTGTGCAGCATACAGATTGTGTGACATACAGTGTGTGTGGTATATGTGTGCAGCATACAGATTGTGTGTGTGACATACGGTGTGCGCAGTATATGTGTGCAGCAGATTGTGTGTGTGACATACAGTGTGTGCAGTATATGAGTGCAGAATACAGATTGTTTGCGTGACAGTGTGTGCAGTATATGTGTGCAGCATACAGATTGTGTGTGTGACATACAGTGTGTGCAGTATATGTGTGGAGCATACAGATTGTGTGTGTGACATACAGTGTGTGCAGTATATGTGTGCAGCATACAGATTGTGTGTGTGACATACAGTGTGTGCAGTATATGTGTGCAGCATACAGATTGTGTGTGTGACATACAGTGTGTGCAGTATGTGTGCAGCATACAGATTGTGTGTGTGACATACAGTGTGTGCAGTATATGTGTGCAGCATACAGATTGTGTGTGTGACATAGTGTGTGCAGTATATGTGTGCAGCATACAGATTGTGTATGACATACAGTGTGTGAAGTATATGTGTACAGAATACAGATTGTGTGTGTGACATACAGTGTGTGCAGTATATGTGTGCAGCATACAGATTGTGTGTGTGACATACAGTGCGTGCAGTACATGTGTGCAGCATACAGATTGTGTGTGACATACAGTGTGTGCAGTATGTGTGCAGCATACAGATTGTGTGTGTGACATACAGTGTGCAGTATACAGATCGTGTGTGACATACAGTGTGTGCAGTATATGAGTGCAGCGTACAGATTGTGTGTGTGACATACAGTGTGTGCAGTACATGTGTGCAGCATACAGATTGTCTGTGACATACAGTGTGTGCAGTATATGTGTGCAGCATACAGATTGTGTGTGTGACATAGTGTGTGCAGTATATGTGTGCAGCATACAGATTGTGTATGACATACAGTGTGTGAAGTATATGTGTACAGAATACAGATTGTGTGTGTGACATACAGTGTGTGCAGTATATGTGTGCAGCATACAGATTGTGTGTGTGACATACAGTGCGTGCAGTACATGTGTGCAGCATACAGATTGTGTGTGACATACAGTGTGTGCAGTATGTGTGCAGCAGATTGTGTGTGTGACATACAGTGTGCAGTATACAGATCGTGTGTGACATACAGTGTGTGCAGTATATGAGTGCAGCGTACAGATTGTGTGTGTGACATACAGTGTGTGCAGTACATGTGTGCAGCATACAGATTGTCTGTGACATACAGTGTGTGCAGTACATGTGTGCAGCATACAGATTGTGTGTGTGACATATAGCGCCAGTTTTGTCCACCTCCGCCATATTGGCAGGACTGGGGCGACAAATTACCCATAAGTCGTGGTGTGACCGACGTCAGAAATGTTCCTCCTGTCACTTAGTGTGGCACGGACCTGTTTACACGGCTCATACTGGTCTAGGAGCATCCTACTCCTGCACATCCATCAGTAACACTGGAGTAGGAATGTGAATGAATTGGGCCCCACAAGGTTCTGTGTGTCGTGCAATATGTCAGCATTTGGGGCCCCACTTGTAACGGTTGTCCGGGGCCGCACTGGGTCTAATACCGGCCCTGGGAACAATTATATCCTGCGGCGCAGGTGGAGCAGACCTTAGTGGTGAGCAGAGGAGACATTCCTCAAAGACTCTGCAGCTCGGCCACCAGTGTGCAGTGACATCTACATGCGTAATCTATAATATCGGTGTCAGACACGCACATTACTGGGGGCAGCAAAATCAGAATATTGATAAAAAGCCATTGTGTGTAGATCACTAGAACCTAAAAGTAGCAGAAGCCTTAGGCCGGCGTCACACTCGGCGTAAGACAATACGGTCCGTTTTTTACGTCCGTACTACGGCCGTAATACGGAGAAATGTTCCCAAAATAGTGATCCGTAGTCAGGGTGTGTCAGCGTATTTTGAGCATGGCATCCTCGGTATGTAATCCGTATGGCATCCGTACTGCGAAATTTTCGCGCAGGCTTGCAAAACCGACATCTAATGGATTTATGTGCTCAAATGTTCGGGAAAACATATATACAGTATATATATAACGTATATATATATGTAATTGAGACACATATATATATATATTCTGTATTTAGATTTCATTCAGCGCGAGATCTGTGAACAGCCGGTAATTCAATTGCCGGCTTTTCATTTCTCCTGCCTAAACCCGACAGGATATGAGACATGGTTTACATACAGTAAACCATCTCATATCCCCTTTTTTTTGCATATTCCACACTACTAATGTTAGTAGTGTGTATGTGCAAAATTTCAGCGCTGTAGCTGCTAAAATAAAGGGTTAAATGGCGGAAAAAATTGGCGTGGGCTCCCGCACAATTTTCTCCGCCAGAATGGTAAAGCCAGTGACTGAGGGCAGATATTAATAGCCAGGAGAGGGTCCATGGTTATTGGCCCCCCCGTGGCTAAAAACATCTGCCCCCAGCCACCCCAGAAAAGGCACATCTGGAAGATGCGCCTATTCTGGCACTTGGCCACTCTCTTCCCACTCCCTGTAGCGGTGGGATATGGGGTAATGAAGGGTTAATGTCACCTTGCTATTGTAAGGTGACATTAAGCCAGATTAATAATGGAGAGGCGTCAATTATGACACCTATCCATTATTAATCCAATTGTTGGAAAGGGTTAAAAAACACACACACACATGATTTAAAAGTATTTTAATAAAATAAACACAGCGGTTGTTGTAATAATTTATTGTTCTCGCAATCCATCAGGAACACCCTCGCTTGGAAAAATAATAAACGCACAAGATACATACCTTCTGGTGAACCGTCTCGTCCCACGATGTAATCCATCTGAAGGGGTTAACTAATATTACAGGCACGAGCCCTGCTAAATGCAGCTGTGCTCCGTGCCTGTAATCCCCGGGTGCTGAAAGGAAAGCAGTGATCTGTACTTACATTGAGTCGCGGTGATGCGCCCCTGCTGGATGTTCTCATGAACTGCAGCCTGGGAACTTTTTCCCACGCTCCAGGTCATATGAGGACATCCACCAGGGGGCGCATCACCGCGACTGAAGGAAATGTAGGTCAATGACCTACATTTCATTCATTCGCCGGGGGATTACAGACACAGAGCACAGCTGCATTAGCAGGGCTCCTGCCTGTAATATTAGTTAACCCCTTCAGATGGATTACATCGTGGGACGAGACGGTTCACCAGAAGGTATGTATCTTGTGCGTTTATTATTTTTCCAAGCGAGGGTGTTCCTGATGGATTGAGAGAACAATAAATTATTACAACAACCGCTGTGTTTATTTCATTAAAATACTTTTAAATCATGTGTGTGTGTGTTTTTTAACCCTTTCAAACAATTGGATTAATAATGGATAGGTGTCATAATTGACGCCTCTCCATTATTAATCTGGCTTAATGTCACCTTACAATAGCAAGGTGGCATTAACCCTTCATTACCCCATATCCCACCACTACACGGGAGTGGGAAGAGAGTGGCCAAGTGCCAGAATAGGCGCATCTTCCAGATGTGCCTTTTCTGGGGTGGCTGGGGGCAGATGTTTTTAGCCACGGGGGGGCCAATAACCATGGACCCTCTCCTGGCTATTAATATCTGCCGTCAGTCACTGGCTTTACCACTCTGGCGGAGAAAATTGCGCGGGAGCCCACGCCAATTTTTCCCGCCATTTAACCCTTTATTTCAGCAGCTACAGCGCTGAAATTTTGCACATACACACTACTAACATTAGTAGTGTGGAATATGCAAAAAAAATGGGGATATGAGATGGTTTACTGTATGTAATCATGTCTCATATCCTGTCGGGTTTGTGCAGGAGAAATGAGAAGCCGGCAATTGAATTACCGACTTTTCACTAACACCGCTGCGTATTTCTCGCAAGTCACACTGCAGGTCCGTGTGGAATCCGTATTTTTCTCGCCCCCATAGACTTTCATTAGCGATTTTTTTGCGCAATACGCTGACAAACGCAGCATGCTGCGATTTTGTACGGCCGTAGAAAGCCGTATAATACTGAACCGTAATATACGGCTGATAGGAGCAGCCCCATTGAGAATAATTGTGCCGTATGTAATGCGAGTTTTACGGACGTAGTTTCTGCGCTCTTACGTCCGAAAAACTCGCCAGTGTGACGCCGGCCTTAATGAGCCCCCCGACGCCAATCCCAGGGCTCTGCTCTTAGCCAGTCCCTCCGGAGATAAGTGCCTCTTTGGTCTTCTCATGGATTTCCTGAGTATTGATATTTCATATCCTACATGCACCAGTAGCGGGAGCTGTGTTGAGTGCAGAATTTGCAGGACTTATCCAGATGAGAAGCCCCCCGGATATCCGACCTATACTATTGCTCCAATAAACTCCTGCTGCCCCAGGACCAATAGAGTGAAACAGAAATGTGTCAATCCTTCACCTCTTTATTATCTCCTCTGCGGCTTCTTTTATTATTGTCATTTTTTGCTAATCCCGGATACAGTTGTTTAATGAAAGAAAAATCATCAAAGTGTAAACAGAGGCAGCGACAATGCGCAGACCATAAATATCAACATCAGGGGGCGAGCAGCAGAGGGAACAAGAGTACTCAGAGCTCCAAATACCCTGCACAGATATGAAGTTACATGCAGTCACCACTAGGGGGAGCTCCCTGTAAACAGAGATACATGATAAGATCCTGTCTGCAGCCACCACTAGGGGGAGCTCCCTGTATACAGAGATACATGATAAGATCCTGTCTGCAGTCACCACTAGGGGGAGCTCCCTGTATACAGAGATACATGATAAGATCCTGTCTGCAGCCACCACTAGGGGGAGCTCCCTGTATACAGAGATACATGATAAGATCCTGTCTGCAGTCACCACTAGGGGGAGCTCCCTGTATACAGAGATACATGATAAGATCCTGTCTGCAGCCACCACTAGGGGGAGCTCCCTGTATACAGAGATACATGATAAGATCCTGTCTGCAGCCACCACTAGGGGGAGCTCCCTGTATACAGAGATACATGACAAGATCCTGTCTGCAGCCACCACTAGGGGGAGCTCCCTGTATACAGAGATACATGATAAGATCCTGTCTGCAGTCACCACTAGGGGAGCTCCCTGTATACAGAGATACGTGATTAGATCCTGTCTGCAGCCACCACTAGGGGGGAGCTCCCTGTATACAGAGATACATGATAAGATCCTGTCTGCAGTCACCACTAGGGGGAGCACCCTGTAAACAGAGATACATGATAAGATCCTGTCTGCAGCCACCACTAGGGGGAGCTCCCTGTATACAGAGATACATGATAAGATTCTGTCTCCAGCCACCACTAGGGGAAGCTCCCTGTATACAGAGATACATGATAAGGTCCTGTCTGCTGCCACCACTAGGGGGAGCTCCCTGTATACAGAGATACATGACAAGATCCTGTCTGCAGCCACCACTAGGGGGAGCTCCCTGTATACAGAGATACATGACAAGATCCTGTCTGCTGCCACCACTAGGGGGAGCTCCCTGTATACAGACATACATGATAAGATCCTGTCTGCAGTCACCACTAGTGGGAGCTCCCTGTATACCGAGATACATAAGATCCTGTCTGCAGTCACCCCTAGGGGAGCTCCCTGTATACAGAGATACATGATAAGATCCTGTCTGCAGCCACCACTAGGGGGAGCTCCCTGTATACAGAGATACATGATAAGAACTCACCACCTCTTGTGGCCGCCTGTTCCACTCATTGATGACTCTCACGGTCAAAAGGTTTTTCTAATATCTAATCTGTATTTTCTCCCTTTCAGTTTCCTTCCATTGCTTCTCGTGTTTCCATGTGTAAATGAGAATAATGATGATCCCTCTACACTGTGACAGCCCTTCAGATATTTGTAGACAGCTATTAAGTCTCCTCTTAGGCTGGTTTCACACTTGCGTTTTTTGCCGCTGCGTTTTAGCGCTAAAAAACGCATGCGTTTTTTTTTCTATACTTAACATTAAAAACGCATGCGTTTTTTTGCATGCGTTTTGCCGTGTTTTGACAACACATGCGTTTTTTTTATGCTTGCGTTTTGTTGCAGAAATGCAACCTGTAGTAATTTCTAGCAGCGTTTTTTTGCCGCAAAAAAACGTATTGCTGTCTATGTAAACGCATGCGTTTTTAAGCACATGCGTTTGCATGCGTTTTTAAACGCATGCGTTTCAATAGAAAAACACAAGAAAACACACTGATAAGCGACCCCCCAACCCTAACCCTAACCCTAAGGTTAGGATCCCTAGTAACCCTAGGGATCCTAACCCTAACCCTAACCTTAACCCTAGGGATCCTAACCCTAACCCTAGGGATCCTAACCCTAACCCTTAGGGTTAGGGTTAGGATCCTAACCCTCAGGGTTAGGGTTAGGATCCCTAGGGTTAGGGTTAGGATCCCTAGGGTTAGGGTTAGGGTTAGGATCCCTAGGGTTAGGGTTAGGGTTAGGATCCCTAGGGTTACTAGGGATCCTAACCCTAACCCTAACCTTAGCTATTTCTGTTTATAGTGGGTTTTCTAGTTGATTTTGATGATTGGCAGCTGTCACACACTTCTCATCATGCGTCTCAAAAACGCAAACGCAGGAAAAAACGCATGTAAACGCGTCAAAACGCCGTGTTTTTTTTACCACATGCAAAAACGCATGCGTCTAAAAAACGCAGCGTTTGAACGCGTTTACATGCGTTTTTGCACCACATGCGTTTGCGTTAAAAACGCTGCGTTTTTAAACGCAAATGTGAAACTAGCCTTAGCCTTCTTTTTTGCAGCCAAATATTCCCAGATCCTGTAACCGTTCCTCGTAGGACATACTTTGCAGTCCGCTCACCATCCTGGTCGCTCTTCTCTGACCTTGCTCCAGTTTTTTAATGTCTTTTATATAATGTGGTGGGTGGCCAAAACTGGGCACAGTATTCCAGATGAGGTCTGACCAAAGAGCAGTAGAGGGGGAGAATTACTGCACGTGATCTGGACACTATGCTTCTCCTTATACATTCTAAAACGGTATTTGCCTTTTTGCTGCTGCATCACACTGTTGACTCCTGTGCAGTCTGTGATCTATTAGTATACCCAAGTCTTTTTCACACGAGCTATTGCTTAGTGCTTTTCCTCCCAATCTGTAGATGTAATTTTCCTTTTTCTTGCCCAGTTGTAGAATCCTGCATTTCTCCCTGATAAATACCATTCTATTAGTCGCTGCCCATTGTTCAAGCTAATCTAGATCCTTCTGAATCCCTTCTCTGTGTTCTCTAGTGTTAGCTATCCCTCCTGGTTTTGCATCATCTCTATAAATTTTTCACTCTTTTTGCATATTGTCAGATGACACTGCTCCGCTCTCTCCAATCGTCAGGACAATTAAACAATTCACTGTCGAGTGATGAACGAGGCCACGGCTGCTGCCACTAATAGGCCGGTTATTGGGGAATTCACGGTGAGTGTATGGTATGTACACTGCTGATTCCAATGCATGGAATATATATATATATATATATATATATATATATATATATATATATATATATATATATATATATATATATATATATATATATATATATATACACAAGCTGGCAAGGTCACTGCCAGCTCTGAAGTAACAAGAGAAATTACTCGCTGACACCATTCGTTTATACAGGACGTCTGGACGCCCCTTAGGCTTCTTTCACACTAGCGTCGGCACGGGGCCGTCGCTATGCGTCGGCCCGACGTGCCGACGCGCGTTGTGAAAGTAATGCCCGACGTGGGCAGCGGAAGCTTCCGCTGCCCCATTGTAATGTACGGGGAGGAAGGGGCGGAGTTTTGGCCGCGCATGCGCGGTCGAAAATGGCGGACACGACGCGCAAAAAAAGTTACATGTAACTTTTTTGTGGCGACGGTCCGCCAAAACACTACGCAACCGTCGCACGACGGTTGCGACGTGTGGCCATACATCGCAATGCGTCGCTAATGTAAGTCTATGGGGAAAAAATGCATCCTGCAGACAACTTTGCAGGATGCGTTTTTTCTCCTAAACGACGCATTGCGACGTATTACAAATGATGCTAGTGTGAAAGTAGCCTTACAGGTTGCGTTTGGCTTCATGGGAGCTATTTACTGAGCAAGAGGACATTTTATATGTTTAATCCAGAAAGGTAGGCAGTGGTTATAAAAATACACAAAGATGTTACAAAATGGAAACATAAGAATATGGTATATGTCATCACAAATAAAGGGGTAACAAGAATTTGTCACAATCCCACCAGGGGGTCAGTCAGCGGATGACACGACACACACACAATGGGATGGTATAGGGGAGAGGAAGGCCCTACCGACAGGGAATGATGGATGGGACATTTCCTGAGTTCTAACCTGAGCCTGTCCTTGCACTCCCCTAACGCCCTAAGCGGGTCCTTCCAGCCGCTGCCATCATGAACCTCGTTCGTCGCTGTCTCCTCGCACTTCCCTGGCTAGTGCACTGGCCAGCAAGAGCGCAGGCCTCATCACTGCAGATGGTACAACACAGGGGGTGGTGATAAGCACGAGACAGACAAGGTAAAAACACCACACTTACCTTCCAGACTCCGCTGGCAAGCTCCACACCGCAGAGGACACAGAAACAGGACTCCAAACTCCAGAAGTAGCTGTCACCAGGGCTGGTCTCCATAGAATAACTCTATCACCAACAGTCAGCTGATGCATCAGGTGACTATTTAAAGGATGGTGGGAGTGGTCACCACCACATCAGCTGACCTAGCCACTCTGCAGCTGCAGCAGGGTGCCAGCAAGGGAAGCTGACATTAACCCCTGCTGGTCCTGAAAGGAAAAAAGAGAAATTTAAAACATAGTGGAACCAGAGCTGCCACGAATCCAAAAATGGATTGTGCCAGAATGACTAAACCTGTGACACAGAAATGGCTCAGAGCTTAGCGGAGGGAAGCACTCCTTAGATCAAAGGACAGAGCCAGAGTATTGTGTCCTCCAGAGCTGTCAAATGACAAAAAACAAACTCTCATTTTTATTCAATCAAAGTTACGCCCACATACCTCCCATTGGTGAGCATATGTGAGGAGGTTGTGGGATGTGCTAGCTAGGTCTTTAGAAGTTTATGAAAGCCCCAATTTTCAGGATATCGTCATGAAGATGTTGTTTCATGTGTCCTATCACAATTCTAGCTTTCTACAGAGATGAAACATGGCATGATAGCATCATCCAATATGGTTGATATTAAGTTGAAGATGTTAGAATGGCCTTACAGTGATTGGAGTGAATGCAGTATGTTTGTCTCTTCGCTACGATGACAAAAATATATTTCCCAATAATAATATCTGCCAATAATGTCTGTAAAGCGCTGTGGAATAATAGCGCTATATAAATGAGTAAAATAAATAAAATAAATCTCCCATAAATATTGGATTGCTGCAAACCCCAATATTCATCACTGACCACTGCCTCCAGAGTATCTGAGATAAATCGTGTTATTAGTAGTAGTTGAAGTAGTAGTGCTATTAGTAATGTTGATGGTGGTAGTAGTTTAGGAAATCGGAGAAAACAAGAGTGTTTAGGGTTAAATTTTTTTTAACTTTATTATAAACACATCAAGTGACATACATATAATACAAAAATGTAATTAAAACGGATGATGTGCCAGATCATAAGCACCACCTGTACCCCAATAGTACACAGAACACCTGAGAAAATAGAGGTATGCTCCAAATGTAATATATGCTTGTTATGACCAAGTGGTCTGAATATACAAGAACATGACAGGAGCAGCACTTACCAAGAGTTAATGGAGAAAGTGGCACCGGATCGCATCCAAGAGCGCCCCAACATACGTTTCGCCTATTGGTATCACAGCTTTATCAAGGGGATGGTGGTAGTAGTTGTAGAAATAGTGTTTTGCAAGTAGTAGGTGGTATTAATGTAATAGAGCTCTTATTAGTAGCAGTAGTGATGATGATGGTAGGAGATGTAGTATAATGGTATTATTAGTAGTAGTTATGGTGGGATGGTAGGAGTATTAACGGTCGTTGTGGAGTCATTACCACTAATAGTAGTAGTAGTTATGGTAGGATGGTGGGAGTAGTAGTAATCGTTGTGGTGTCATTAACACTAACAGTAGTAGTAGTTATGGTGGGATGATGGGAGTAGTAGTAGTCGTTGCTGTGTCATTATCACTAATAGTAGTAGTTTTAGTGGGATGGTGGGAGTAGTAGTAATCGTTGTGGTGTCATTACCACTAATAGTAGTAGTTATGGTGGGAGTAGTAGTAGTCGTTGCAGTGTCATTACCACTAATAGTAGTAGTAGTTATGGTGGGAGTAGTAGTAGTCGTTGCGGTGTCATTACCACTAATAGTAGTAGTTATGGTGGGAGTAGTAGTAGTCGTTGCTGTGTCATTACCACTAATAGTAGTAGTTATGGTGGGATGGTGGGAGTAGTAGTAGTCGTTGCGGTGTCATTACCACTAATAGTAGTAGTTATGGTGGGATGGTGGGAGTAGTAGTAGTCGTGGTGTCATTACCACTAATAGTAGTAGTAGTTATGGTGGGATGATGGGAGTAGTAGCAGTCGTTGCAGTGTCATTATCACTAATAGTAGTAGTTTTAGTGGGATGGTGGGAGTAGTAGTAGTCGTTGCGGTGTCATTACCACTAATATTAGTAGTTATGGTGGGATGGTGGGAGTAGTATTAGTCGTTGTTGTGTCATTACCACTAATAGTAGTAGTTATGGTGGGATGGTGGGAGTAGTAGTAGTCGATGCGGTGTCATTACCACTAATAGTAGTAGTTATGGTGGGATGGTGGGAGTAGTAGTAGTCGTTGCTGTGTCATTACCACTAATAGTAGTAGTTATGGTGGGATGGTGGGAGTAGTAGTAGTCGTTGCTGTGTCATTACCAGTAATAGTAGTAGTTATGGTGGGATGGTGGGAGTAGTAGTAGTCGTTGCTGTGTCATTACCACTAATAGTAGTAGTAGTTATGGTGGGATGGTGGGAGTAGTAGTCGTTGCGGTGTCATTACCACTAATAGTAGTAGTTATGGTGTGAGTAGTAGTAGCCGTTGCGGTGTCATTACCACTAATAGTAGTAGTTATGGTGGGATGGTGGGAGTAGTAGTAGTCGTTGCGGTGTCATTACCACTAATAGTAGTAGGACTCCAGAGACCCGTGTGTCGTAAACCGTGCCTTCCCCCGTCCCACCACTCCGTAATAAAAGATACCGACAAGCCTGGATGGGTTGAACAGGTCGGTCACAGTTTATTTTGCAAAGTAGAGAAGGGCAATTACATTTCGCAACGGACTCATTGCTGAAGGCCCCAGCCGACGACCGCTGGGCCAGCAAGCCGATGAGAGGTTACGAACCTTTGCCCCCCTCTACCTACCGCTGTGACGTGTAAAAAAGAACGTCAAGGTTTTTTTTTAAAATTTTTTAATAATTTAGGACAATTCCAAAGTAACAACACAGTACAATTACAAGTTCATAAGGGAGGGCGGGTGGGACAACAGCTTCCAAGGGTCAGCGGGGGAGAAAGAGGGAGAATCCGGCCCCGGCACTAGAATTTAACCCCCGAGGGTGTGGCCAGACTTCCCTCCTCTCCCCGGTTGGTCCGCTGGGCGTCCCGATCATGACATCACCTGGGAAAGTAGTGGAAGGGGGGAATTGGGCACTGCACAGTTTTTTCCTCTAGCTATCCCTTAAGGGCTCTGCAGTCAGAGGCACGTTCCTTATATAGTACTGTGCCTACCATTATGGTGGGATGGTGGGAGTAGTATTAGTCGTTGCTGTGTCATTACCACTAATAGTAGTAGTTATGGTGGGATGGTGGGAGTAGTAGTAGTCGTTGCGGTGTCATTACCACTAATAGTAGTAGTTATGGTGGGATGGTGGGAGTAGTAGTAGTCGTTGCTGTGTCATTACCACTAATAGTAGTAGTTATGGTGGGATGGTGGGAGTAGTATTAGTCGTTGCTGTGTCATTACCACTAATAGTAGTAGTTATGGTGGGATGGTGGGAGTAGTAGTAGTCGTTGCTGTGTCATTACCACTAATAGTAGTAGTAGTTATGGTGGGATGGTGGGAGTAGTAGTAGTCGTTGCGATGTCATTACCACTAATAGTAGTAGTTATGGTGGGATGGTGGGAGTAGTAGTAGTAGTCGTTGCTGTGTCATTACCACTAATAGTAGTAGTTATGGTGGGATGGTGGGAGTAGTAGTCGTTGCGGTGTCATTACCACTAATAGTAGTAATTATGGTGGGATGGTGGGAGTAGTAGTAGTCGTTGCGGTGTCATTACCACTAATAGTAGTAGTTATGGTGGGATGGTGGGAGTAGTAGTAGTCGTTGCGGTGTCATTACCACTAATAGTAGTAGTTATGGTGGGATGGTGGGAGTAGTAGTAGTCATTGCTGTGTCATTACCACTAACAGTAGTAGTTATGGTGTGAGTAGTAGTAGCCGTTGCGGTGTCATTACCACTAATAGTAGTAGTTATGGTGGGATGGTGGGAGTAGTAGTAGTCGTTGCTGTGTCATTACCACTAATAGTAGTAGTTATGGTGGGATGGTGGGAGTAGTATTAGTCGTTGCTGTGTCATTACCACTAATAGTAGTAGTTATGGTGGGATGGTGGGAGTAGTAGTAGTCGTTGCTGTGTCATTACCACTAATAGTAGTAGTAGTTATGGTGGGATGGTGGGAGTAGTAGTAGTCGTTGCGATGTCATTACCACTAATAGTAGTAGTTATGGTGGGATGGTGGGAGTAGTAGTAGTAGTCGTTGCTGTGTCATTACCACTAATAGTAGTAGTTATGGTGGGATGGTGGGAGTAGTAGTAGTCGTTGCGGTGTCATTACCACTAATAGTAGTAATTATGGTGGGATGGTGGGAGTAGTAGTAGTCGTTGCGGTGTCATTACCACTAATAGTAGTAGTTATGGTGGGATGGTGGGAGTAGTAGTAGTCGTTGCGGTGTCATTACCACTAATAGTAGTAGTTATGGTGGGATGGTGGGAGTAGTAGTAGTCATTGCTGTGTCATTACCACTAACAGTAGTAGTTATGGTGTGAGTAGTAGTAGCCGTTGCGGTGTCATTACCACTAATAGTAGTAGTTATGGTGGGATGGTGGGAGTAGTAGTAGTCGTTGCGGTGTCATTACCACTAATAGTAGTAATTATGGTGGGATGGTGGGAGTAGTAGTAGTCGTTGCGGTGTCATTACCACTAATAGTAGTAGTTATGGTGGGATGGTGGGAGTAGTAGTAGTCGTTGCGGTGTCATTACCACTAATAGTAGTAGTTATGGTGGGATGGTGGGAGTAGTAGTAGTCATTGCTGTGTCATTACCACTAACAGTAGTAGTTATGGTGTGAGTAGTAGTAGCCGTTGCGGTGTCATTACCACTAATAGTAGTAGTTATGGTGGGATGGTGGGAGTAGTAGTAGTACATAGTAGGATATGATTTTTCTGATAATCGCTCCCTCTCCCGCCTCTTGCTTGTTCTCCTCCTTCTTCCTCTTCATTCTGTTCTCCTGGATGATTCTGTTTCATGTGGTGCCGGATCCACATCAATAAAACTCCACAAACGGCCGTCAGTGGGAGAGATCCGCGTCTTCTCGTATTTGAAGATGTCTTTGAGTTGTGCTGTCTGCAGTAAGGATTCTCAGGAGGCCGAGTTCATCTTTCATTGTCCAGATCCCTCCAGACAGCGGCTGTCAGTCCTCCTGAATGATATCATCGCTCATTATCCCATAGCTTGGGGCCAGGTCTAATGGAAAGATAATTCTCTCATGTTAGGGATGGACTTTGATTGTCTTTGTAGTATTCGGAGGCCGGAGGAGCCCCAGCCTCACATGTGGCCGAGCCGTCTCCTGGCAGTCTCCCACCATGAAAGTGACTAAAGTTCTATTTCCTGGGACTTATAAACACAATATTTACCATCGTCACTGGTTACATTGCATCAAGTTGTCTGTGACTGGAAATTCATCTGCTTGGAGACGACTTTACAGCCTCGGAGCCATCATGGGAAGGTTCTGTCTCCTGCCGTACTTCCTTGCACATTGAGCACCACCATGAAGGCCGGTTTTCCGATCAATCCCCCTTCATGGTTCTACACTATCGATCATGGAAATTGATTGTCCGACGGTAACAATGGTGCACCTGGCATCAGAACTATCCTCCAGGACCATGGTGGGATTCTCCTGAGGATTAATTAGCGGCCTCCGGACCCTCAGGGTCATATCAACATTATATTCTGTTCTGATGGAGAAATTCTCCTCTATTCTTCAAGAAAAAGAAAGATTGTAAATAAATGACATTCTATGAGATGGGACAGTCTGACAATATGGAGCAGAGACATATACACTATGTTCCAAATTATTATGCAAATGACATTTTTATCGGATTTTCCTAAATGGTTGGCACAAATGATAGTCAGTCTAATAAAAGTAATCACCCATTAGAGTATACATCGAATTTTATTGAAGAAACCTCCCAATGATAACAGTATAATCGCCAAAATGAATAAAAACTCAAAATGCACTGTTCCAAATTATTAGGCACAGTAGAATTTCTAAATATTTGATCTGTTTTAAAGAACTGAAAACGCTCATTTGTGAAATTTGCAGCATTAGAAGGTCACATTCACTGAACAAAAAAGCTATTTAACTCCAAAACATCCTAACAGGCCAAGTTACATGTTAACAAAGGAACCCTTCTTTGATATCACCTTCACAATTCTTGCATCCATTGAACTTGTGAGTTTTTGGAGAGTTTCTGCTTGTATTTCTCTGCATGAAGTCAGAATAGCCTCCCAGAGCTGCTGTTTTGATGTGAACTGCCTCCCACCCTCATAGATCTTTGGCTTGATGATCCTCCAAAGGTTCTCTATAGGGTTGAGGTCAGGGGAAGATGGTGGCCATACCATGAGTTTATCTCCTTTTATGCCCATAGCAGCCAATGACTCAGAGGTTTTCTTTGCAGCATGAGATGGTGCAATTGGAGCGCCCCCACTGCCGCAGGGCCAAGGGGTACCCGGTACCGGGCCTCTCTGTCTCAGTTCTGGGGTTGTCACGGTGGCTAGACCCAGCCCGTGACCCTGCTGAGGGGCGTCCAATGAAGGTGGAGAGTGATGTGAGGTTGTGGTGCGGTGCAGGTCGCAGTAAATAACGAGGACACCAGGTTGCAGTCTCTTTACCTCTTTACTGAAGGCTTCAGGATCCTCAGTCCGGAATACGGTTAACCGGGCTGCGTGAGTCTGACCGGTCCGATGGCACCTCCAGAGTTCCCTTTGCAGGTGGAAATCTGTGCCTACCTTCTAGCACTTGTGTGTTGTGGTCCTCCCCTGCTGTGCTTACGGGATAGTCCCCACAACTGTCGTGTCTGTTTCTGAAGTTCCCTCACAACTCGATTTTGATGTTCTTCTTCGTCCCCCCAGATGATATGGCTAGGACGCACCCGTTTGACGGGTAGGCTCGGAGCTCTTCCGGGACCCTAGTGTCGCCCCTCTCCAACTGTTGCCCCCTATGTCTTCTTAGGTGATTTGAGTGAGACAGCCCGACTATAACTGTCCTGCTGTAGGTTTGAAGTAAGGCCTGGAGCTCAATATTTCCTCGGCGTTTCCGGCCACCGGCTACGCGCCTCAGTAGGATGTTGCCTCGTCTTACAGCACGACTCCTACTGGTGTTTCTCCTTGTTGCGTTGATCTCGTTTCTCAGCACAATAAACCTCGCTTCTCGTCCTTTCTTGGGGTACCGCCGCGATGAAGGGCAGGCGCGGTCCCGTAACGTTCTTTCTGTTCGCTAGGCCTCTGTCAGGATCCCACCCCTGACAGGGACCCCCCTGAATCTTCCCCTGCAACACCCTCTGCCACAGGATGTTGCCTGGTTCTAACCCAGTCAGCTTCTCACTAACTTCCTATCTAACCCCCAGTTTTACCAGATTGTGCACCCTTAGCTCCCCCTGGAGGCCAGACTGTGAAGTGTATTGGTGTCTGTGATACCTGGTCAGGTGAACTCCTTCAGTGCCATCAGACGTACCATAGCCCCCCTTAGCGGCGGAGCATCAGTACTGCAACGACCAGGACTCTGGGGCGCTGCACTCCCCCCCGGTTAAACCAAGTACTCCTGGACTGGGAAGAAAACAACAATACATGTCAGCAAAAAGACATACAATTTTTGAAATGCAACAATAAGTAAATTTGAACAGAGCTTCCCTTTATGGGAGGTGAGGACACTTGAACGTTACAAACATGGTTAAATACTTTAAATAACATACTATAAATAACTTTTCTTACCCAACCGGGTATTCTACTAAGTGCAAATTTTTGAACAATAATTTAACGTTGCCTTTAAGGACGTACACACTGAATCCACTAAAGACCTTCTTATAAAACACTATAAGGCAAATCAACTTTTTCTTAATTTTCCATCCTTACATCTGCAGGACCGCCTGTCTATCTGCCCCAGGCCTACTGCCTCTCGTTCTGTTGCAGGACCGCCCCTTTCTGCCCGGGCCTACTGCCTTTCTGCTACTATACACAGTATAGAACTTATCAACCTTCTCTCAGTTCAAGATCACTGAGCCATCTCGGTATGGCTCCTAGGAGGACTCACCGACTAACCCCATACGGGTTCACTTCCTGTCCTCATTCTTCTAGCAACATCATTAAACATTTCTCACAATTAACTAGCTCACTACATATAACTTTTATATGTAAGCATTATTAGTACTTCCTTTTAAAGCATCATCATTCTTTAAGTGCTATTGATGAACATTCCCTTTAAGAGGGGACCAAGTCTCTATGAGGTAGTGCAACTTCTCAAGCTGCAAGTCTGTATGCAGCAAGGACTCCGGTACTGTTTTCAGGAACAGTTTCTTCGCAAAGAGTCCTTTTCTTTGTAAAACCAGTAGAGGGCACCTTTAAGAAGGTGCAAACTATTTACAATGAGTTTGTAATCATGCAGTGTTCATGATCCAGCAGTTCTTTTCAACAGTGATGAACGAGAAACAAAAACAAAAGCAAAAAGGCAAAATAGGGATCCCGGGTAAACTAAGGGATCCCTTTAAGAGTTAACCCTAGACGGGTTGTAGCAGCAAGAAGACACATAAAAGGACGAACAGTTAACTATATACAGTTTTGTCGAACGTTAGGGCTTCATAGTATGTTACAAGACATCAGCCGGTAGTGGACATCTCCTGACCGTGGCGGCTTCAGTCCCTGGTCTCCGGCTGATGCGGTGTCAGTATCGGTGGTTGGTCTCTCGGGTGCAGTCAGGTCACCCGGTGTCTGGATTCGAAGGCTAACCCTAGCTGCGAGCTCAGTAGCCGCAACAAGACGTACGGTGGCGATAGTAGCAAGAGCTGTCAAGTCTGGTTCAATCATGGTCGAGGCAACAGGTGACGCCCCCTCAGGCCCACATCGTTGGACGTTCCGAGCGCACCATCCTTGTGCACTCCGGTGGCGGGTGTAGGTCACCTGATCCCCCCTTTGCAATAGTGGGTCACCATATCGGTTGCGGAAAGGAGTCTTCACATCGTGACTAGTAACGAAGACGTCAGTCGGTAGTCCCGGTTCCTGTATGGAGCCCCAACCCCGCTTTGGGTGAAAGGCCAGCACAGTTCCCCGCTTTACCACGTCTTTCCTGCCGCGTGCAGGCTTTGGGTGTTGTACTTTCGGCGCATCAGTCTGTTCTCTCTCTTTTCGGTTTTTCCAATGTAGGATCAGGCATTGTTTATATTGTTCCCAAGAGAGCACAGCAAGGGTGAGGCCTTCCTCCCGAGCTCCATCTGGCCCGATCCAGGGGGTGTCCCACTGGAGGATCACCCCGTCTGAGCTCACGTCTAGGGGTTCCCCCATCTTGGTCGGTAGTGGAGGCACCAGTTTCCCCATCGTGTCTGGAGTCAGCACCACCCGCTCCACTGAGAGGAAACGGTTATTGTCGGGGTGAGGAGCGGTCGCGGGAGCGGTCAGGGGAGCAGGATCAGTCGGGGGAACAGGATCGGTCGGGGGAGTAGGGGCGCCTTCCATACCTGCGCCTGATGTGATTCCACCGATGTCGATCTGTTCCGTTGACAAGGACACTGGAGTCTGCTGCAGCCCGGACCGCAGCTCCTCCAAGGCGGCCTCCCGATGTGGTTCTGCTCGCCATGGCTCCGTGGTCGGGATAGGCGGGCTCGGATCCTCCGCCGGCGGCTCCAAGGAGTTCAGATCCTTCAGCTGCGGTGGATGCGGATCCGCCTCTGGTGGGTGAGGGCAAGCCAGGATCACTTCCCCGTCGCTCGGGCACTTGCTGATCATCATCGCTGTCCGGCATTCGGCGGCAAAGCATGCACCTGGCTCTGCCATTTCTCCAAGGTCGAGCTCACTCTTCACCTCGTTCCCGCCGTTGCCAATCAGGGGGCGGTTCTCCTCTGCTGCTGGGCAGGTCATCATCTCGCAGCAGAAGTCGGAGGGGGCGGTCGCTACTTTTGGCGCCGCTTTGGTAGTCTCCTCCCATGGCACACCCTTCTTCCTCTGCGCTCCCTGTGGCGCTGCAATGGCGGCGGCTTTTGGCGGGAACTTTTGGCGGCAAGTGGCAACACACAGCCTTTGCAATAAATCACAGTCCAAGCACAATAAATCACAGTTCCAAGGCACACATGACCTGATTCTTCAGGCTTAAGTAGATCCTGTTCGTGACGCCAAATTGGAGCGCCCCCACTGCCGCAGGGCCGAGGGGTACCCGGTACCGGGCCTCTCTGTCTCAGTTCTGGGGTTGTCACGGTGGCTAGACCCGGCCCGTGACACTGCTGAGGGGCGTCCAATGAAGGTGGAGAGTGATGTGAGGTTGTGGTGCGGTGCAGGTCGCAGTAAATAACGAGGACACCATGTTGCAGTCTCTTTACCTCTTTACTTTACTTTCAGGATCCTCAGTCCGGAATACGGTTAACCGGGCTGCGTGAGTCCGACCGGTCCGATGGCACCTCCAGAGTTCCCTTTGCAGGTGGAAATCTGTGCCTACCTTCTAGCGCTTGTGTGTTGTGGTCCTCCCCTGCTGTGCTTACGGGATAGTCCCCACAACTGTTGTGTCTGTTTCTGAAGTTCCCTCACAACTCGATTTTGATGTTCTTCTTCGTCCCCCCAGATGATATGGCTAGGACGCACCCGTATGACGGGTAGGCTCGGAGCTCTTCCGGGACCCTAGCGTCGCCCCTCTCCAACTGTTGCCCCCTATGTCTTCTTAGGTGATTTGAGTGAGACAGCCCGCCTATAACTGACTGTCCTGCCGTAGGTTTGTAGTGAGGCCTGGAGCTCAATACTTTCTCAGCGTTTCCGGCCACCGGCTATGCGCCTCAGTAGGATGTTGCCTCGTCTTACAGCACGACTCCTACTGGTGTTTCTCCTTGTTGCGTTGATCTCGTTTCTCACTCAGCACAATAAACCTCGCTTCTTGTCCTTTCTTGGGGTACCACCGCAATGAAGTGCAGGCGCGGTCCCGTAACGTTCTTTCTGTTTGCTAGGCCTCTGTCAGGATCCCACCCCTGACAGGGACCCCCCTGAATCTTCCCCTGCAACACCCTCTGCCACAGGATGTTGCCTGGTTCCAACCCAGTCAGCTTCTCACTAACTTCCTATCTAACCCCCAGTTTTACCAGATTGTGAGGAGTGGCCTAATACATAGCACCCTTAGCTCCCCCTGGAGGCCAGACTGTGAAGTGTATTGGTGTCTGTGATACCTGGTCAGGTGAACTCCTTCAGTGCCATCAGACGTACCATAGCCCCCCTTAGCGGCGGAGCATCAGTACTGCAACGACCAGGACTCTGGGGCGCTGCACATTGTCATGCATGAAGATGATTTTGCTCCTGAAGGCACGTTTCTGCTTTTTATACCATGGAGGAAAGTTGTCAGTCAGAAACTCTATATACTTTGCAGAGGTCATTTTCACACCTTCAGGAACCTTAAAGGGCCCTACCAGCTGTTTCTCCATGATTCCAGCCCAAAACATGACTCCTCCACCTCCTTGCTGACGTTGCAGCCTTGTTGGGACATGGTGGCCATCCACCAACCATCCACTACTCTATCCATTTGGACCATCCAGGGTTGCTCAACACTTATCAGTAAACAAGACTGTTTGGAAATTAGTCTTCATGTATGTGTGGGCCCAATGCAACCATTTCTGCTTGTGAACACTGTTTAAGGGTGGCCGAATAGTAGGTTTATGAACCACAGCAAGCCTTTGAAGGAGCCTACACCTTGAGGTTCGAGGGACTCCAGAGGCACCAGCAGCTTCAAATATCTGTTTGCTGCTTTGTAATGGCTTTTTAGCAGCTGCTTTCTTAATCCGATGAACTTGCCTGGCAGAAATCTTCCTCATTATGCCTTTATCAGCACAAACACATCTGTGCTCAGATACAGCTACAAATCTGTTAACAGTACGATGATCACGCTTAAGTTTTCGGGAAATATCTAATGTTTTCATCCATTGACCAAGGCAGTGCACTATTTGATGCTTTTCAGCAGCAGAGAGATCCCTTTTCTTTCCCATGTTACTTGAAAACTGTGACCTGCTTAGTAATGTGGAACATCATTTTTAAGTAGTTTTCCTTTAATTAGAATCACCTGGAAAACCAATTATCACATGTGCTTAAGGCCTCTTTCACACATCAGTGTCTCCGGTACGTGTAGTGACAGTTTTCTCACGTACCGGAGACACTGACACACGTTGACCCACTCAAATGAATGGGTCTATGCACATGTCTCCGTGTTGAAAACACGGAGACATGTCTGTTTTTCTCTGGCAGCACGTACAGCAATACGTCCTGCACATGTGCACACGGAGAACAGTGTGCACTCTCCTCCGTGTACACGTACCGCCACAGGAGAAACAGCGCTACAGTAAGCGCTGTCCCCTTGTGTGGCGCTGAAGCCGGCATTCATCTCTTCTCCCCCCCAGGAGAGAAGAGATGAAAGATCAAGTTTTTTTTCTTTTTTGTTAAAAATAAAGTTTGCATGTGACCCCCGCCTCCCATCCCCAGTGCGCCGCCCGGCCCCTTGCAGAGAAATACTCACCCAGCTCCCGCGATGTCTCCTCTCAGCGCCGGTAGCCTGTCCTGTGTGAGCGGTCGCGTGGGACCGCTCATTACAGTGATGACTATGCGCATATGCCGGCTTCAGCACCACACAGGGGGGACAGCGCTTAGTGTAGCGCTGTCTCTCCTGCACGGTCCGTGTGGTCCTCAAGCGGCACACGGATGCCGCACGTGTGCCACACTGATGTGCCAAGTGAGCACACAGACACGGATAACTCCGGTACCGATTTCTCCGGTACCGGAATTATCTGGACGTGTGAAAGAGGCCTAAGATTGATTTCAGTGATCCATTGAGCCCTGAGACACAATACCATCCATGAGTTTATTTGAAAAACAAAACAATTAAATCTTTATGACACTTAAATCCAATTTGCATAATAATTTGGAACACAGTGTAAATCCTGGAGGAAGAAGGGTGGATCAGGATCCCAGTCCAGGAAAGAAATATATCCAGGTCCCACTTAGAAACGTGCAAAACTATAAGTGACATTGTCTACCTCGATGTCTCCGCACATCCCATTCCTTCCAATCCTTTGTAGTTCATCCCACTATCTCATTCCCATTATTCCTTCGTTCTACTCTCCGCACCATCCTTCCCCATTCTCCCCGCACCATCCTTCCCCATTCTCCCCGCACCATCCTTCGCTCACTTCTCTCCGCTCCATCCTTCGCTCACTTCTCTCCGCTCCATCTTTCCCCATTCTCTCCGCTCCATCCTTCGCTCACTTCTCTCCGCTCCATCCTTCACTCACTTCTCTCCGCACCATCCTTCCTCATTCTCTCCGCTCCATCCTTCCCCATTCTCTCCGCACCATCCTTCCCTATTCTCTCCGCTCCATCCTTCCCCATTCTCTCCACTCCATCCTTCGCTCACTTCTCTCCACACCATCCTTCCCCATTCTCTCCGCTCCATCCTTCCCCATTCTCTCCGCTCCATCCTTCCCCATTCTCTCCGCTCCATCCTTCCCCATTCACTCCGCACCATCCTTCCCCAATCTCTCCGCACCATCCTTCCCCAATCTCTCCACACCATCCTTTCCCATTCTCTCCACTCCATCCTTTCCCATTCTCTCCACTCCATCCTTTCCCATTCTCTCCACTCCATCCTTTCCCATTCTCTCCACTCCATCCTTTCCCATTCTCTCCACTCCATCCTTCCCCATTCTCTCCGCACCATCCTTCCCCAATCTCTCCGCTCCATCCTTTCCCATTCTCTCCACTCCATCCTTTGCTCACTTCTCTCCACTCCATCCTTCCCCATTCTCTCCACTCCATCCTTCACTCACTTCTCGACACTCCATCCTTCCCCATTCTCTCCGCACCATCCTTTCCCATTCTCTCCGCACCATCCTTCCCCATTCTCTCCACTCCATCCTTCCCCATTCTCTCCGCACCATCCTTCCCCAATCTCTCCGCACCATCCTTTCCCATTCTCTCCACTCCATCCTTCCCCATTCTCTCTCATTTCTTCCTCTTCTCTCAGATAATCTCTCATCCTCCGTCTGTATTTACAAGGTGGAGACTTGTCCTCATGTCACAATCTGGTGAGTCCAGATCCCCATTAATGTCACCTGCTGATTACAGATGTGTACACACAGTGTTCGCCCCCCCCCCCCCCCCCCGCACGCTGATTTATGACTCATTTACATGACAAGCTTTTATTTTATGATAATTTGTTTCTGAGAATGGGATCATGGTTTACAACAGTAAAGACGTCCATTTAACCCACCAGACAGGATCACAGAGAAGCATGAGGTCACCTTTTTGGGGAATTTTAATTTGTGATATTTTACCCCATTATTGAGCTGAACACATCTATAATCTGAGAATCATAGGGTGAGGATGTGTTCTCTGATAAACTGGCTCCACATCCCCTTATGATCAGACAAAACAGCATTCCTTATCCTCCAGAGCTGCACTCACTATTCTGCTGTTACATCATGTCTTATCCTCCAGAGCTGCACTCTCTATTCTGCTGTTACATGGTGTCTTATCCTCCAGTCACCTCCAGAGCTGCACTCACTATTCTGCTGTTACATCATGTCTTATCCTCCAGAGCTGCACTCACTATTCTGCTGTTACATCATGTCTTATCCTCCAGAGCTGCGGTCACTATTCTGCTGTTACATGGTGTCTTATCCTCCGGTCACCTCCAGAGCTGCACTCACTATTCTGCTGTTACATCATGTCTTATTCTACAATCACCACCAGAGCTACACTCACTATTCTGCTGTTACATCATGTCTTATCCTCCAGTCACCCCCAGAGCTGCGGTCACTATTCTGCTGTTACATGGTGTCTTATCCTCCAGAGCTGCACTCACTATTCTGCTGTTACATGTCTTATCCTCCAGAGCTGCACTCACTATTCTGCTGTTACATCATGTCTTATCATCTAGTCACCTCCAGAGCTGCACTCACTATTCTGCTGTTACATCATGTCTTATCCTCCAGTCACCTTCAGAGCTGCACTCACTATTCTGCTGATACATGCAGTCTTATCCTGCAGAGCTGTGGTCACTATTCTACTTTTACATTATGTCTTATCCTCCAGAGCTGCACTCATTATTCTGCTGTTACATGGTGTCTTATCCTCCAGTCACCTCCAGAGCTGCACTCACTATTCTGCTGTTACATGGTGTCTTATCCTCCAGTCACCTCCAGAGCTGCACTCACTATTCTGCTGTTACATGGTGTCTTATCCCCCAGTTACCTCCAGAGCTGCACTCACTATTCTACTATTACATTGTATCTTATCCTCCAGAGCTGCACTCTTCTGCTGTTACATCGTGTCTTATCCTTCTGTCACAGACTGTTTGCAGTGTCCGGGGGGCTGTCTGTAGTGTCCGGTGGGCTGTCCGCAGTGTCCTGGGGGGGCTGTCTGCAGTGTCTGGGGAGCTTTCTGCAGTGTCGGGGGTGGGGGGGCTGTCTGCAGTCTCAGGGGGCTGTCTGCAGTGTCCGGGGAGCTGTCTGCAGTGTCGGGGGGGGGCTGTCTGCAGTGTCAGGGGGGCTGTCCGCAGTGTCCTGGGGGGCTGTCTGCAGTGTCTGGGGAGCTTTCTGCAGTGTCGGGGGTGGGGGGGGGGGCTGTCTGCAGTCTCAGGGGGGCTGTCTGCAGTGTCCGGGGAGCTGTCTGCAGTGTCGGGGGGGGCTGTCTGCAGTGTCAGGGGGGGCTGTCTGCAGTGTCCGGGGGGCTGTCTGCAGTGTCTGGGACAGTTGGGACTAGAGATGAGCAGATGTATTCACGGGTCTCCAGTCCAGGGTTTAGATCAGTGCTCCCTGGCAGGTGGACAGGAGGCCGTGAATCTCCCTTCCCAGGTCCCCAGCGGCTCCTGATCCCCCAGGGTGGGAGCGACGTCATCTCTGCGTCCGGCTCATCTCTAGTGGAGACCTGGGAATTATTTTTTTAGTTCTTCATTCACAGTCGGAGCCGCCAAAACTTTCTCACCTTAATGTAGCATCACTATACGACATCCGGGTTTTTCGTGTCTGTAAGGCCGTGTTCACACGGTGCAGAAATATTGTGTTCTTTGTTTTCTGCAGGATCTGCACCAAACTACACAATAACTATTTTATCTGATTATTGCTGCATTTTTTAGGCCTTTTCCCCTTATTTGATGCGTTTTTGGTGCAGATGTAAAGCCGCGTTATTAACGGGTTTTATATACAGAAAAGCTTTGATTTTTAATCTAGTTTCTGAAGTTAGACATACGATTTTTATTTTTTAGGCTCCACATAGAAGATGAGAGAAAAAAGCACCAAAACCTCACAGATCAGCAGCGTCTTTAGACCACAGGGGGCGCAGTTCTCATGAAATCACATCCACTTTGCTTGGACAGTTAATCACAAAAGAAAATACGCAGCATTTCCGCTACATGTGAACAAAGGCTAAAATTCTAAGCAAAGTGGAGGTGATTCCAATGAAATCTCTGTCCTATGTGGTCTGAAGACGCTGCTGAACGCGGTTTTGGTGCTTTTTGCTATATAAGTTTTTATGTGGAGCCTAAAAAAAACATGTAAAAAAGTGCAGTGGCATTAATAAGAGCAGAATCAAAGCTTTTCTGTAGTATTTCAAAAAACATTAAAAATGCGGCTTCACATCTGCAGCAAAAACGCAACAAACAATGGGGAAGACACATAAAAGAAAAGCAGCAAACACGCAATCATCAGAGTAGATTGTTATTTCGTCAGGTGGTGCGGACACCCGTAGAAAACGTGCAGAAAAAAACCCACAGAATTTACGCTACATGTGAACACGGCCTCAGCATTACAGTTTTATTACATTTTAATGGGTTTAAAAGACGAAAAATATTAATTGCGCCGTTTACCAATCGCTGTAAATAGTCTGATCGCTGTGTTGTTTACGGATAAGTGATGTTTATTATTTTTTGAAAGAAACAAATTAAAAATGACATTATTGTCAGGGTATGTGCACACGTTGTGGAATGGTGTGCAGATTTTTCTGCACTAATTTTGTTAAATCCGCAGGTAAACTGCACTGTGGATTTACTGCGGATTTACCTAGTTTTTTGTGCGGATTGCACCTGTGGATTCCTATTATGGAGCAGGTGTAAACCACTGTGGAATCCGCACAAAGAATTGACATGCTGCAGAATACAAACCGCTGCGTTTCCGTGCATTTTTTTCCACAGCATGTGCACTGCGGATTTTGTTTTCCATAGGTTTACATGGTACTGTATAACGCATGGAAAACAGCTGCACATCCGCAGCCAAATCCGAAGCGTGTGCACATAGCCTTAGTGTTTGTCATTATATTTTAGTAATTTTACAAGAAAAAAAAATGTTTCTTTTAGTTCTCCCTCTAGAATGCAGAGACATAAAAATGCACTGTTACATACATTGTATCTCTATGTCTCAGTATAATCTGCCTGCGGGGTCCGTGTCTGCAATACAGATCAAGTGCACATAATGCTCCCAGTCACATCGCCAGAGGCTCCAGAGCTTTCACTCCTGCCTGCAGTTATAGAGGTTCTTGGTTCCAGTCTCTGGGAGACTCATGAAAGAGAAAATGACTTTCTCATAAATGGATTTTCATTATTTTTATAGTTTATAAGAACAAAAAAATCTGACTTTTTCTTCACCTGTAGAATACAAATACATAGAAATATACTGCTGTGTACAATGTATCTCTATGTATGATGATCATCTGCTTCTGGCTTCACTGACTGCAGCAGATTATCATGTTCCCCACCTACGTGATTGTGGGCTGTGGCTCATTGCTGGCGCTGCTGCTTCTGATCAGGAGATGGTCGGATCTCTTGGGGAGAGGAGATCACAGGATGAGAAGTGAATGATTTAATTTACGCATTGAGCAGAGACTAGGCCCCGCCCCCGAGGAGCTACAGAGCAATGAAGACGCCAGAGACAGGCGAGCATTAGAAGCCGGGACAAAGCCCCGATGTGTCAGGACGGTGGGACTGAGCCCTCAAATCAGGACAGTCCTGCCGAATCCGGGGCGGATGGGAGCTATAGATGCAGCACAACTGAGCCAAAATTCTCTGACAATCGTAGGATTTTTACTCTGAAGAAAAAGGATCCTCAGTGAGACGTTCCCTGCCTCCCGGGACTCCCTGCTAGTTTGGCAGGTTTGTGTTTGTTACATGACATTATCCCTCAGGGATCGGCCTCACTGCCCCAGAATAGACCTTACTCTGTGTAGACCCCTCCTCTGGCTCCAGCTGTAAAACGTGTCTCATTAAATGATAAAAAGCCTCATGAGTCTGTTTTGGCCCAATATTGCGTCACATAAGGAGGGGGTGAACGTGGACAAGTGTCGTCCTCATTATATGTCCTCCAATAGATATATGCGGCAAGTCTGGAAGTGAGAACGTCTTCCGCTGATTGCAGCAGAGCTGAGTGGGAGGAAGCGATCGTGTCCAACTTGTGCCGAATCCCAGTGTTTACATGGCGACCGTCCGCTCCTGATGATTGTTGATCATTTTGTTGGCGACAGAAAACAGAGGAAAGCGGCCAAAACTGCTGCTCACTTGTCAGCTCCCGCTATCAGATAGCAACATAGAGAATAGATAAATAGATAGATAATAGATAGATGATAGATGCATAATAGATCATAGATAGATAACACTGGTCAACGCAATTTTTCTGGCAAAAGGTTTTAAAACATATTTTAAGTCAATTTTGGCTGCTGATTACGAATATGAACTCCGTTTTTGGCTATCACATCAGGATTTCGAGATATTTTCAATTTTTGATGAAAATTACTCCTATTGTTTTATGATAAAAACACATGATTTTCGGTACTACATTTTGTATATTTTTAATCAAGGAATAACAAAGATTACAAAGTCTATGTACAGCAAATCAAATATACTTACAGAATTAAACTACAAAATATAAAAACACATATGTATGGCACACAGATGAATGACAAATGGCAGTTAGTTGAACTTTCTTTTCTTGGCTGATCTGTGATGTACAGCTTCTGGGTTGTCTCTCATCAAGCTCCAGCAATAGTCAGCCATCATATGTGAGTCCCACCGGCCTTAATACCGTTCTTCCATTGTTTTAATGTCCTGATGAAAACGCTCCCCTTGTTCCTCGCTCACATCCCCAAGGTTCTCTGGAAAAAAGTCCAAATGGCTGTGTAAATAGTGAATCTTAATACTCATTCTACATCCAAGATTTCGCAGACTCATTAGTAGCTCTTCCACAATGTCTTCATAGTTGTCTGCTTTCTTATTCCCTAGAACATTCTGCACCACATTACAAAATGCATACCTCCCAACTTTTGAAGATGGGAAAGAGGGACAAAGTTTGCAAATTTTAGGCCACGCCTCTGACCACACCCATTCATAATTAGTCACACCCATATCCACGTCCCAACCACACCCATTTAGCACTGCTGATCACACTGTTTCATATACAATAGTTATAAACAAAAAAATATGGCCACACAGTGCTCCATACTGTATAATGGCCGCACATGATGCTCCATACTGTATAATGGCCACACATGATGCTCAATACTGTATAATGGCCACACATGATGCTCCATACTGTATGATGACCGCACATGATGCTCCATACTGTATAATGACCGCACATGATGCTCCATACTGTATAATGACCGCACATGATGCTCCATACTGTATAATGACCGCACATGATGCTCCATACTGTATAATGACCGCACATGATGCTCCATACTGTATAATGGCCGCACATGATGCTCCATACTGTATAATGACCACACATGATGCTCCATACTGTATAATGACCGCACATGATGCTCCATACTGTATGATGACCGCACATGATGCTCCATACTGTATGATGACCGCACATGATGCTCCATACTGTATGATGACCGCACATGATGCTCCATACTGTATAATGGCCGCACATGATGCTCCATACTGTATAATGGCCACACATGATGCTCAATACTGTATAATGGCCACACATGATGCTCCATACTGTATGATGACCGCACATGATTCTCCATACTGTATAATGACCGCACATGATGCTCCATACTGTATAATGACCGCACATGATGCTCCATACTGTATAATGACCGCACATGATGCTCCATACTGTATAATGACCGCACATGATGCTCCATACTGTATAATGGCCGCACATGATGCTCCATACTGTATAATGACCACACATGATGCTCCATACTGTATAATGACCGCACATGATGCTCCATACTGTATGATGACCGCACATGATGCTCCATACTGTATGATGACCGCACATGATGCTCCATACTGTATAATGACCGCACATGATGCTCCATACTGTATAATGACCGCACATGATGCTCCATACTGTATAATGGCCGCACATGATGCTCCATACTGTATAATGACCGCACATGACGCTCCATACAGTATAATGACCGCACATGATGCTCCATACTGTATAATGACCGCACATGATGCTCCATACTGTATAATGGCCGCACATGATGCTCCATACTGTATAATGACCGCACATGATGCTCCATACTGTATAATGACCCCACATGATGCCCCATACTGTATAATGAACACACATGACGCTCCATACTGTATAATGACCGCATGCATACTGTATAATGGCCGCACATGATGCTCCATACTGTATAATGACCGCACATGATGCTCCATACTGTATAATGGCCGCACATGATGCTCCATACTGTATAATGACCGCACACGACGCTCCATACTGTATAATGACCGCATGCATACTGTATAATGGCCGCACATGATGCTCCATACTGTATAATGACCGCACATGATGCTCCATACTGTATAATGACCGCACATGATGCTCCATACTGTATAATGACCCCACATGATGCCCCATACTGTATAATGACTGCACATGACGCTCCATACTGTATAATGAACACACATGACGCTCCATACTGTATAATGACCGCATGCATACTGTATAATGGCCGCACATGATGCTCCATACTGTATAATAACCGCACATGAGGCTGCATACTGTATAATGAACACACATGATGCTCCATACTGTATAATGACTGCACATGATGCTCCATACTGTATAATGACCCCACATGATGCCCCATACTGTATAATGACCGCACATGACGCTCCATACTGTATAATGAACACACATGACGCTCCATACTGTATAATGACCACATGCATACTGTATAATGGCCGCACATGATGCTCCATACTGTATAATGACCGCACATGAGGCTGCATACTGTATAATGAACACACATGATGCTCCATACTGTATAATGACCGCACATGATGCCCCATACTGTATAATGACCACACATGATGCTCCATACTGTATGCTGGCTGCACATGATGCTCCATACTGTATAATGGCCACAGTTCTCCATACTGTATAATGACATACAGGCACGCAGCTCACACACACGCTCACACACACAGCTCACACACGCACGCAGCTCACACACATGCAGCATCACACACACAGTATCACACATACACACGCAGCATCACAAAAGCAGCTCACAAACACATGCAGCTTTGACACAAATGCATCACACACGCAGCCATCACACACACACACACAGCCATCACACACACACAGTCATCACACACACACACACGCAGCCATCACACACACACAGCCATCACACACACGCAGTCATCACACACACGCAGTCATCACACACACACGCAGTCATCACTCACACACACACACGCAGCCATCACACACATGCAGCCATCACACACACACCCAGCCATCACACACACACACCCAGCCATCACACACACACACACACACACCCAGCCATCACACACACACACACCCAGCCATCACACACACACACACAGCCATCACACACACACACACACACACACACACACAGCCATCACACACACACACACAGCCATCACACACACACACCCAGCCATCACACACACACCCAGCCATCACACACACACACCCAGCCATCACACACACACACCCAGCCATCACACACACACCCAGCCATCACACACACCCAGCCATCACACACACACAGCCATCACACACACACACACACACACAGCCATCACACACACACAGCCATCACACACACACACACAGCCATCACACACACCAGATACCTCATACACACATGACACACACACAAATGCAGCATCACACACACACAATGACACACACATGCAGCATCAGACACACACACACACACACACACACACATCACACACACACACACACACACACAATCTCCTCTGTGTTGCAGGGGCGGCTGATCTGGCCATGTGCAGCTCTTCAGTTTCTCCGGCTGCTCACAGCTCAGCACTGTCCCGGCACCTCCTCCATCTCTCCTTCTCTGCCGGGATAGCAGCTAAGAGCAGGAGAAGTCGGAGCTCCGTGCACACACAGGAGGAAGTGAGTCGCTGACCTCTCATCTTGATCGCTGCTGGCTCTCTGCCTCAGCTTGGCAGCGCAGCGCCGCACAGGGGGCGGGGGAGGGGGGGGGCGGGATCGGTCGGGAGGAGACCCAGCATGTATAAGAAAAAAAAAAACAGCCACAAACCTAAGCTACTCAGGTGCCGCCCCCTGCATTGTCCCCGCCCTAGGCACGTAGTGCGGGACATTAGTGTCCCGCCCGGGATCACGGGGCTGGCTGTCAAAATCAGGACAGTCCCGCGGGATCCGGGATGGTTGGGAGGTATGCAAAATGCTATCCTAGCTCTTTCTTCTGTCTCATTCATTGATGTGATAAACAGGGCTGCCACTAGAAATTTCAGGGCCCCATACTGGCAAAATGTTCGGGGCCCCCTTGAGACTCCGCCCAGGCTCCACCCCAGCCCCGCCTCCACGCTCCACCCCTCAAACTGTCCACAGTCCCACCGCTCTCTCTTGAAAAAACTCCACTTCTCACCTATCACACATTAACAGTTCCCATCACCAGATCACACATATAGTCGGCAGCTTTTGTTTTGGCCAAAAGATTTTTTAAGCCGCCACCATAACACGGTAGACACTTTTGGCCGGGCCCTACTATACTATAACCTACTAAATATTTGTTAAAATATGCAATACAATTTAGGTATATTTTTATTTATGATGATGTGTGCAAAACTGTAAAGCGCTGCGGAATATGTTAGCGCTATATAAAAATAAAGATTTATTTATTTTTCAATTTTTAAAATGACCAATAATATCACATACAAGGAACAAATACCACCGCACCATGACCAGACCACATATTACCACCACATAGTGACTGAATACTACAATTCTGATCAGTAATAAAAAAAAAAAAAAAAAAGCACCATACTATCACCATAAGTGCCAGTATTCACAGGAGATCTGTACTTAGTATGCAGTGTCTGTGTAGAGGTAATACAGTGATCACCGGTGACATTGTACACAGGACCTCTGTATATAGTATACAGTGTATAGTGTCAGTGTATAGGTAACACTGACTCACCAGTGACGTCTCTAGGTGAAGTCCTTCATCTTTCATCCAGCACAGACCGCCATCACTTCATCCAGCCAGGACTTGTCTCTGCAGGAAATAACACAGTTATCTCGAGCTCCGCTTGCAGAACACATCACTTAATTTTTCCCAACTTCTACATTACACCACATGAAGAAAAAGAGGCGACATAGTGTCACTCTACACAGTAACAGGACCGTCCCCTCATTTAAAACAGTATCCTCAAAAAATAAAATAAATACATCACTGCAGTAATAATATCCCTAAATTAGTCCCTATGGTAATAATATTCCCCATCCTGGCCAACGTGTGTCTCATTCCTGGCGTCAGCCATATGTTCTCTCATCCTGCCCTCATGAGTATCCTTTCTGCCCCATATGATCTCCCCATCCTGACCCATCTGTCTCCATCATATCCATCCTGCCCCATGATCCTGCACAATCTGTCTCCAATCCTGCTCCCAGTGTCTCCAATCATGCCCCCATGTCCAGCATTCTGCCCCCGTGTCCAGCATTCTGCCCCCGTGTCCAGCATTCTGCCCCCGTGTCCAGCATACTGCCCCCGTGTCCAGCATACTGCCCCCGTGTCCAGCATACTGCCCGTGTCCAGCATACTGCCCGTGTCCAGCATCTCTGCCCCTGTGTCCAGCATCTCTGCCCCTGTGTCCAGCATCTCTGCCCCTGTGTCCAGCATCTCTGCCCCTGTGTCCAGCATCTCTGCCCCTGTGTCCAGCATACTGCCCCTGTGTCCAGCATACTGCCCCTTTGTCCAGCATACTGCCCCTGTGTCCAGCATCTCTGCCCCTGTGTCCAGCATCTCTGCCCCTGTGTCCAGCATCTCTGCCCGTGTCCAGCATCTCTGCCCCTGTGTCCAGCATCTCTGCCCCTGTGTCCAGCATCTCTGCCCGTGTCCAGCATCTCTGCCCGTGTCCAGCATCTCTGCCCCTGTGTCCAGCATCTCTGCCCCTGTGTCCAGCATCTCTGCCCCTGTGTCCAGCATCTCTGCCCCTGTGTCCAGCATACTGCCCCTGTGTCCAGCATCTCTGCCCCTGTGTCCAGCATACTGCCCGTGTCCAGCATCTCTGCCCCTGTGTCCAGCATACTGCCCCTGTGTCCAGCATAATGCCCCTGTGTCCAGCATAATGCCCGTGTCCAGCTTTCTGCCCCTGTGTCCAGCATCTCTGCCCGTGTCCAGCATAATGCCCGTGTCCAGCTTTCTGCCCCTGTGTCCAGCATCTCTGCCCCTGTGTCCACCATAATGCCCGTGTCCAGCTTTCTGCCCCTGTGTCCAGCATCTCTGCCCCTGTGTCCAGCATACTGCCCCTGTGTCCAGCATCTCTGCCCCGGGCCCCCCCTGGATCGCCGCGCTCAAAGAAAAAAAAAAAAAAAAAGAGTTCTTACCTTGCCATGCTCCTGCGGTGGGCAAAGCTCTCTTCCTCCACGCAGATGAAGGACGCACTCGCCGGCGGCTGACAATGACATCAGATGCCGGCGAAGTGCGACTGCGGCTGCGCACTGCGGCCGCTCAAGTCAGCTGCCAGCCTCCGACTGGCTGGCGGCCACTGTTAACTATTGACGTGCGGGCACGGGCCCGTACGTCAATAGTGTGCTGCAGCGCCTGCAGGGGGGGGGCCCGGTGAGCAGATGAGACGGGGCCCGATGCGGGCCCCCTCTGCTCACCGGGCCCCATACGCCAGTCATGGCTGTCATGCCCTGATGGCGGCCCTGGTGATAAAATTTGGGTCTTTCATAAGTGTTCTTATTTGAGGTCCATCAAATACAGTATTCCAGCCTTTTTCTTCTCTTCACTAAGACCAGGAAAAGTTGAACATATATAGTTAAAGCATTCTCCACTGTGATTGAGAGCTTTTACAAACTGCTTCATCAATCCAAGTTTTATGTGTAAGGGAAGAAAGACAGTGTCCTTCCTATCCACTAGAGGATCATGGATGACATTCTTATCGCCAGATGCCAAACTCTGTCGCTGAGGCCATACAGTTTTCACCCAATGTTCTGCTGTAGCTCTACTGTCCCAGTAGCACAGAAAACAAGGGTGTTATCATAACAAATGGGAATTATGCATGTTCAAAGAAAACAAAGATATACCTTAGTGAACCATATAAACCGGCACTTTTCATACACTACTTATATTTATCATGGAATTCATGAAAATGGGCTATATACCTATAGCGCAAAAACGTGATGTGATAGAGAAATTATAAGATCAGATTTGAATTCAGCACCCTCAAATTAGTCTAAAACTGTTCTTAAAGTCCAGGCCAGAATTTTTTTTTTTTGTAGACCAGTGTAATAGATAGATGATAGATAGATAATATATGATAGATAGATAATAGATAGATAATCTATATAATCGTCTAAGGGTCACTTCCGTCTGTCTGTTTGTCATGGAAATATCGCGTCGCCGATCGGTCGCGGCCGCTAGGCACAGTCTGGCCGCGAATTTGCCCCTTCTTACTCTCTGTCAGTGCCCCCTCCAGTCAGCGCTCACACAGGGTTAATGGCTGCGTTAACGGACCGCGTTATGCCGCGGTGTAACGCAGTCTGTTAACGCTGCTATTAACCCGCGAGACCGCAACGTCATCATCTCGCGAGACTGCAATGCATTCTTGGGACCAGAGTGTTGCGAGGAGAATCGCTAAACGCCTCGCCTGGATCCGGGGGCCAACGGAAGGTGAGTATATAACTATTTTTTATTTTAATTCTTTTTTTTAACAGGGATATGGTGCCCACATTGCTTTATAGTCCGTGGCCAGTGTTATATACTGCATGGGCTGTGTAATATACTAGGTCTCTCTGCTATATACTACGTGGGCTGTGCTATATACTACGTGGCTGTGGTATATATTACATGGGTGGGCAATATACTGCGTGGGCTGTGCTATATACTACGTGGCTGTGCTATATACTACGTGACCTGTGTTATATACTACGTGGCCTGTGTTATATACTACGTGGGCTGTGTTTATATACTTCATGGGCTGTGTTATATACTACGTGGGCTGTGTTATATGCTAAGTGGGCTGTTATATACTACGTGGGCTGTGCTATATGCTACGTGGGATGTGCTATATGCTACGTGGGCTGTGCTATATACGTGGGCTGTGTTATACACTACGTGGGCTGTGTTATATACTACGTGGGCTGTGTTATATACTACGTGGCCTGTGCTATATACTACGTGGCTGTGCTATATGCTACTTGGCTGTGCTAAATTTCTCTGCTGTATCTGTGCATCATGAATCGTGGTATGTGTTAAAGAGGGGGGCCCAGTGAGACTCTTTCACCCGGGGCCCTCAAAAACCTGGAGCCGGCCCTGGCTTCACTGACTGGTCACACCCGGCCGCGAACAATCAGCGACAGGCGCAGTCCGACCGCGAATTTGTGCAGAATTTGAACCATGCTTCGCTAATTGGTCGCGGCCGGCCGAATCCTGTGTATAAATTGCATTATTTTGAAAACTTCATAAATAAACTACATACATATTCTAGAATACCCGATGCGTTAGAATCGGGCCACCATCTAGTGGATAGATAATAGATAGATGATAGATAGATAATAGATAAATAGATAGATAATAGTTAAATAGATAATAGATAGATAATACATAGATAATAGATAGATGATAGATAGATAATAGTTAGATGATAGATAGATAGATAGATAGATAGATAGATAGATAGATAGATAGATAGATAATAGATGATAGCTAATAAATACAAGGAGAATTAAGAGCAGCACAAAAAACAAAAATAGGGTGCAAAGCACCCCAGACATATACCAAATCTTGTCCTAAGAGTCCAAAAAAGATTAGAGGCAGCTCACCATTGAGAGCTGAAGTTTAACTCTCAATGGTGTGCTGCCGCTAATGTTTTTTGGACTCTTGGATAGATAATAGATAGATAGATAATAGATAGATAGATAAATATAGATAATAGATAGACTGATAATAGATAGATGATAGATTGATAATAGATAGATTGATAATAGGTAGATGATAGATTGATAATAGATAGATAATAGATAGATAGTGTGAGATAGCGCTTACTGCATGTGTTGGGGGCACTCGCTTAGCAACGGGACTCACACAGGCACGTTTTTCTCATAAAAACAGTCAGTCCGATTTATTTTAGGCCACATAAACTGCACTGCAGGCCATGTTGCACATCACAGGCCTAACACATAGTTAATTTATATAATTTTAACTTTGATACTTCATATACGGCTTTGAAGCGCAGTCAGTAAACACGCCGCACCACTTTGTCCAGTTACCGTGGCCGACCGCACGCCGAACAGTTCATTAATGTCCATGGAGCACAACAGGCACCAACACACGACATTAGGTTGCAGTCTCTAAACACGCTGGACCTCACTTCATCCAGTTACCGTGGGAGACCACACAGTTCATTACTGACCTCCTGTCAGTGCACACAGTTTCCCATACTCTGGGTTACCTTCCAGGAGCTCCTGCTCCACACGCTGACTCCTTTCAGTCCTCTCTCCTCCAGGGAAACTGCCGAACCGGGATCACCAACTTGCCTGGCAGGCACACATCAGTTAGTCCAGACCCTCAGATGGGCTGTAGCTCCCCCAATGCAGTGCCATCACAGACTCTGCATACACTCCTTCCCATGTGCTCTTCGGGAATCCTACTCCCAGGACTTCCAACACAGGCCACTCAGTGCGCTATTCAGGACGTCTGTCCCCACCTGGGACCGTCTAACACACAAGTCTCTCAGTGTGCTTAACAGGGATCCGATCCTACTCCCAGGATCTCCCAACACACAGGCCTCATAGTGCGCTATTCAGGGATCCAGGCCACACTCAGGACCTCCCAACACACAAGCCGTCAAGGATTTCACACAGTCTCCATTACAGAGACCACTACACCTCCATGTGACCACACCATGATCACATTATGTAGTTGTAACCACTCCAATAGATGGGAGTTGTGTGTGGCTAGTCCAACCCGCCCAGCTCTCGAACTAGCCAAATAAGCCTCCCTTCATAACTATACATACACTTGTGGGACTACAGGTCCCAGAACAACAACATTACATCAGGCTTACAGCGCAGACTCCCTCTGCGACACACATCGGCCATTTACAATTCTGCCAGTCACTGTTTTACCATCATTACAACCACAGATACGCCTCCATGCATATCCTGAGGAGCACACACAGCACCCCCATAGCTGCAACAGGGGTCACTGCATCACAATAGATAATAGATAAATAGATAGATAATAGATAGTCAGATAGTTCGACACAGGGCGGTGGATACCAGATGTTCATTGTGGCTACCAGGTTCCAGGGTTGATGTGCAGCAGCTTAATGCAGTCACCTGATGGTGCTGCTGATGCTACTGCTGCACCGCAGAGGTGGTGAGACGCAGGGATGGTGAATGCACCAATGCAGTATAGACAGAGGCTGTGTGAGAAGGCAGTCTGGAGGAGTAGCATGAAAGGAGGGCACAGTATGGAGAGGAGGAAACATGGGGGAGGTACAATGAGGGTGATATTATGGAGAGGTGGCAGAACGATGGAGATAGAGTGTGAGATCACAGTGAGAAGAAGGGGAGCTGGGGCAACAGTAAAAAATGGGGGCAATGTTGTGGGCACTGAATATGGGGGAAGTGTGGAGATGAGCATAGTGTGAGAAGAAACAGTGAAGAATAGGAAGCGTGACGGGACCTTATAAGGAACCTGGATGTAAATGTTTTTTTTTGTTGATCCTGCCCATTTCTCATCAGTGCGGTGGTTCCTGTATGGTCCGCAGTATGATGATGGCTGGAAACAACTACTCCCAGCATCTCCTTCTATTGCTAACATCATACTGGGAGATGTAGGTTCATGTGATGCAAGGTTATATGGCGGTGGAAGAACTGACATTGGAGTTGGATCTCTGTAGTACAATTTTAGTTGACGGTGGACCTCTTGAGATCTTTCGATCTTGCATTTGTGTATTTTCCTTGACTACTCGATCTGTATCAAGGGGATCCCATTGGCTCTGACATGCTACATCATTGAGAGCATTATTATTTATCATCATTTTATGGATTCCTGCCAGACAATTTTCACTTAATAATGTTTTATTGACTCACTATTTTAGTGTTTATCATATTGTATGCAAATGTTTGCCACACTTTATATATGCCTATTGATCTTAGAGTTATGCTATACTCAATAACATTTCAATGATTTGTGTGCCTATGTGAGCACCTGTTTCTGTATTTCTTTTCTTTGTCATCATTACTGTTTTTTTTACAAGGGTAGCACCCTATTTTTATCTTATTTGGTTGTGTATCTATATGTTTTACTGTAGTAAAATTAGGTTGTGCACAGAGATAGGCGAACCCGAACAGTAAAGATTGGCGTCTGTACTGAACACCTACTGTTCGGGCATGGACATCGAACATGGACTTCACCAATAGTGGCTGATGGGAGTATTCATCTGCAGCTCTAGTGCTGTAAATAATTTTACAAAAATGGTGTGGATTCCCTTGTATTTTTGATAACCAGCCAGGCAAAACTCACAGCTGTGGTCTGCAACCCTCAGCTGTCAGCAAGGCTGGTTATCAAGAATAGAGGGGTTCCCATGCTGTTTTTTTTAATTATTTAAATAAATAATTTAAAAAATGGTGTGGGGTTCCCTCCATTTTTGACAACCAGCCTTGCTAAAGCAGACAGCTGGGGGCTGGTATTCTCAGGCTGGTAAGGGGCCATGGATATTGGCTCCCCCAGCCTAAAAATAGCAGCCCGCAGCCGCCCAGAAAAGGAGCATCTATTAGATATGACAATTCTGGAGATTTGCCCGACTCTTCCCACATGCCCTGAAGCGGTGGCAAGTGGGGTTCATGTTTGTAGGGTTGATGTCAACTTTGTATTGTCAGGTGACATCAAGCCCACAGGTTAGTAATGGAGAGGCATCTATAAGACAGCTATCCATTACTAATCCTATAGTTACGTGGTAAAAAAAGACACAGCCAGAATAAAGTATTTGATTAGAAATAAAACAAAACACATTTTTACTTTTTTTTATTTAACACCTTAGTGACGAAGCCAATTTGGTACTTAATGACATGCCAAATTTTACAATTCTGACCACTGTCACTTTATGAGGTAATAACTCTGGAAAGCTTGAACAGATCCCACTGATTCTGAGATTATTTTTTCGTGACATATTGTACTTTATGTTAGTAACATTTCTGCTATATAACTTGCTTTTTTTTATAAAAAAAAATGGAAATTTGGCAAAAATTTTGCAATTTTCAAACTTTTAATTTTTGTGCCCTTAAATCAGAGAGTAATATCGCAGAAAATAGTTAATAAATAACATTTCCCACATGTCTACTTTACATCAGCACAATTTTGGAAACATAATTGATTTTTGTTAGGAAGTTATAAGGGTTAAAAATTGACCAGCGATTTCTAATTTTTACAACAAAATTTACAAAACCATTTTTTTAGGGACCACATAACGTTTGAAGTGACTTTGGGGGTCAACACGACAGAAAATACCCCAAAATGATACCATTCTAAAAACTGCACCCCTCAAGGTGCTCAAAACCACATTCAACAAGTTTATTAACCTTTCAGGTGCTTCACAAGAACTAAAACACTGTGGAAAGAAAAAATGAACATTTTATTTTATTTTCACAAAAAATATATTTTGGAACCAAACTTTTTTTTATTTTCACAAGGGTAACGGGAGAAAATGGACCACAAAATTTGTTGTGCAATTTCTCCTGAGTACGCCGATACCCCATATGTGTGGGAAAGCCATTATTTGGGCGCATGACAGGGGTCAGAAGGGAGGGAGCACCGATTGACTTTTTGAACGCAAAATTGTCTGGAATCAATTTCAGCCAAGCGTCTGCCATTTTCTTCCTGGAAGAAGACGCCGAGGGCCAGGGGACAAAACCAGTGGATGCCGAAGGTACTGGAGGAGGTAGCCAAGACCCTGGAGATTTTCCGATGCTGGGGGGATGCTATATCCTTTTTTCTCAGCGCCATTAAAAAGTGGCACTGAGGAATAAGTACCCTTAACTACCGCCGTTAAAAGGCGTATCGGCAGTAGTTAAAGGGTTAAAAATAACAAATACAGTTATACTCACCAAACACCTATTCCACTGAAGCCCTCAGTCTCCTGTAAGAAAACAAAAATAAAAAACAACAGTATCCCTCACCTCTCCATCGTTCTGTCCCATGTCATAATCCATTTCTGGGGGAAAAACAGTTTTCATCCTGGACGGTGCCAAGTTGTGACAGTACAGGCTGAGAATCACTGGTGAATGAGCTGCTGGAAGAGCAGCCCAGTGAACGGCAGTGACGTCATAGGTTACCTCCAGTCAGTGAGGTTGCATTCCAGAGCTGAACTGCCATGACCTCGATGAGATCCCCGCTAGAACAGTGATAACTTTTTGTAACTGTTCGGCCATTCCTGCCGGACCCGAACAGCCAGGTGTCAGCCTATCTCTAGTTGTTTATACAAAAAAAAGGTTGCACTCTATCGTGAAATATATGAATAGCAATATGGCTTCTGAATATTAGGAAAAATTGAAAGATGCATTGCACACAATTTGGCCAAATCATGTCTGCACATCAACCAACGTCAAGGTGGTCTCAAAAGACTGATGGGTCCTTATGTGTATGAATACCTCTCTTAGGTTGATGTCTGAATTCCTGGGTGAATGTGTAGTCATGTATTGACAATAATTCTAATGCTGCATTCATGTACTGATGATGTTTTAGTGCTGTATTCATATACAGTATGTGGTTCTTGTGCTGTATCCCTCAACTATTGGAGGTTGTGGTGGTGCATTTATGCATTATTCTAGTGTACTAGTGTATTCTTCTACTGGTGGTGATTTTGTTGCTGTATTTGTCTACTAATGGTGGTTCTATGGCTGTATTTATATACTGATGATGGTTTTAGTGCTGTATACATGTTCTGTTGATATTTTTGTATATTGATGAAAGTTCTGGTGCTGTATTCATGTACTGATGATAGTTTTGATGCTGTATTCATGCAGTGATGATGCTTTTGGTGCTGTATGTGTTTGTCAATGATGGTTTTAGTACTGAATTCATGTACTGATAGTGGTTCTGGTGATATATTCATATACTGATGTTTTTTTTGCTGTATTCATGGACAGGTGATAGTTCATTTACTGATGATGATTTTTATGTTGCATTTATGTACTGATGATAGTTCTGGCACTGTATTCATGTACTGATGATTGTTATGGTGCTATTTTATGGTGATATATTCATGTACTGATTGTAGTTCTGTAGTCATGTTCTGACCATAGCTTTCATGCAGTAATACATGTACTGATAGTGGTTCTCATGCTGTATTCATGTACCAATGCTTGTTGTGGTGCTGTCCTCATGTAATGATGATAATTCTAATGACGCAGTCTGTACTGATGGTGTTTATGATGGTGGTTTTGGTGATGTATTCCTGATTTGATGATGGTTCTGGTGATATATTTATGTACTAGCCGGGAACCTAGGAGCTCAGCCTTACTGCAGTAGCCGGGAACCTAAGAGCTCAGCCTTCCTGCAGTAGCCGGGAACCTAAGAGCTCATCAGCCTTACTGCTGTAGCCGGGAATCTAAGAGCTCAGCTTTACTGCAGTAGCCGGGAACCTAAGAGCTCAGTCTTACTGCTGTAGCTGGGAACTTAAGAGCTCAACCTTGCTGCAGTAGCCGGGATCCTAGGAACTCAGCCTTACTGCAGTAGCTGGGAACCTAAGAGCTCAGTCTTACTGCTGTAGCTAGGAACCTAAGAGCTCAGGCTTACTGCTGTAGATGGGAACCTAAGTGCTCAGGCTTATTGCTGTTGCCGGGAACCTAAGAGCTCAGGCTTACTTCTGTAGCTGGAAACCTATGAGCTCAGGCTTACTGCTGTAGCCAGGAACCTAAGAGCTCAGGCTAACTGCTTTAGATGGGAACCTAAGAGCTCAGGCTTACGGCTGTAGCCAGGAACCTAAGACCTCAGTCTTACTACTATAGATGGGAACCTAAGAGATCAGGCTTACTGCTATAGATGGGAACCCAAGAGATCAGTCTTACTGCTGTAGATGTGAACCTAAGAACTCAGGCTTACTGCTGTAGATGGGAACCTAAGAGCTCAGCCTTACTGCAGTAGCTGGGAACGTAATAGCTCAACCTTACTGCAGTAGTCGGGAACCTAAGAGCTCAGGCTTACTGCTGTAGATGGGAACCTAAAAGCTCAGGCTTACTGCTCTACATGGGAACCTAAGAGCTCAGGCTTATTGCTGTAGCCGGGAACCTAAGAGCTCAGGCTTACTGCTGTAGGCAGGCACATAAGAGCTCAGGCTTACTGCTGTAAATGGGAACCTAAGAGCTCAGGCTTACTGCTGTATCCAGGAACCTAAGACCTCAGTCTTACTACTGTAGATGGGGAACCTAAGAGATCAGGCTTACTGCTATAGATGGGAACCTAAGAGATCAGTCTTACTACTGTAGATGGGAACATAAGAGATAAGCCTTACTGCTGTAGATGGGAACCTAAGAGCTCAGCCTTACTGCTGTAGATGGGAACCTAAGAGATCAGGCTTACTGCTGTAGCCGGGAACCTACGAGATCAGCCTCTGACAAGATGGTTCAGTTCACTTTGTGTTATAAAGTGCGGATCAGTTGAGGTTGCTGACAGAAAAAAAAAACACCATTAGAGGAAAAACCTCCACTATACTAAACAAAAAAACACCAGAACACAGGCAGAGATGCTTACCTGCTCAAGGCCTCCAACAATTGCACTAACCAGGGTGCACCAGGCCCAGGTAGAGATAGCAAATACACAGGTGCAATTAATACTAATGCAGCCAACCTACAATCAGGAATTGGCTGCTTGGAGCACCCATGCAAAAAAATAGTCTGTATGTGGCATGTTCACACAGGAATGCAAAGTATATGGTGCAAAGCCTATTAATGACGCCATATGTATAGCGGGCTAACCATGATGCATCCTGTGTGAACAGAGGCCACAGTGTACAGAGCCATCTAGGGCCCAGTCGCACCCTGGAAAAATATAAAGTGCCCAAAAACATAACAATGTATGCAAGGTATTGGTTGATATTATGGCCACAATATTTTAAGCTGCCAACCCACGTCAAGGGTCCTTGTATATTGGCAGTCCTACAGACAGAAAGTCTGGGTCGTGAGAGGAAAATGCTTCATGACATTAATGTGCCCTCTGCTTCCTCACCCGACTCAACTGAAAATGTTCCTGGTGCTGTATGTGGTACTGGGTGTAAAGTCCAATTCTTCTTTCTTGAAACTCCTTTCCTAATGGGGAGGGGGGGCACCATACAGAGATAACAATTGGCAGAGTGATTGGTTGGCTCTCTCCAGATTATTGAGACTGCAAAAGGCATAGATTGCATCTTCCCTGCAACCACTGAGTAAGATGTGATGCACGTCTATTGCTGCTTATGTGTGGAGCACAACTCTTGTCCTGACCTCCTAGTCTGCAGCCAATATACAGATTGTGGGTTTTCCTTATCATGTAGTCAAGTTTTGTATTCATGATGCAAAATAATGCAAACACGAGGCATATCTGAAGAAACCTATAGAAACATGTCAGTATGCTAAGAAATCCTATAACTATATACGTTGCACAGAGCATTTATAAAAGTCGTTTATGCAGCTGTAATTCTGCTGACGTCATCGGCACAGAGTCGGTGGATGCCCCCTCATCCACATCGATAGGGGGTCACTCAGTCATTGCCTGACACCACATGTGCTGTAATTCTGGGGTCACCAGATGTAACGCTCTAGGTGAAGATATTCGGCCACATTCCCACGTTCAGGATTTGCTGCGGTTTTGACACTATGTATTTATGCAACCTCAAAACCACAGCGGCCGGCTGTGACAGCACAGTGGATGGGAGTTCTAGAACTCTCATGTCCGCTGTACGTCTATGTGCGCCCGCAGATCACCCACAAAGACCGACGTGACATCTTCGCTTGAGCCGATGCGAGCCGATTCCACCATTTTTAAAAGATCTCTGCAGTAAATTAAAATTGCATTGCTTAATTCAGATGCTGAAAGTCCACACTGACAGTTTCCTGCTCACACAGTTGAGGGTTTGCTACAATGTATCACTTTAGATGATATGCTATCTTTTTGCCAACTAGCAACATAGGAAACTGTTCACAGACATGTATCATTCTAAGGAAAAGACTGATCAGCTCACAGATGATTCTCTACACTGGTTACAATTGCAACTAACCCTAATCTGGGAAATATCAGTACTGGGCAGGTTGTCAGCCATTAGATTTCATCTGATAGTAAGTGGCGATCATGAAGATGTAGAAAACTGAATATATAGGAAGATGCATACAAATCATAACTCGAGTCAGATGGATGGTTCTTGGCCTTTAAGGAGCACTAAAGTCAGCGCTGGTAGGGAAAGTTAAACTAATAGATGTGGACACAGTGACGAAGAGTTAATAAGTCGCTGTTAGCAAGTGACCAGCACTAATTACTGAGATTACCATAAGAGCTGCCACATTATACACACTGCAAATATATCCATAGAAGGGAACGGCTCACAAAGCGTGACGGTATACATAGACTTATTAACCACAAAGTAAGTATGGCCACAAGTGATCTTTACAGAGAAAAAATAAGCTGAAAATGGTAAAATATCAAGTTACTACAACAAGATGATTAATTATCCCGACTCAAAATATCGTCACCTGTACAGACACTAACTCGTATTGTCAGAAGCCATCAATCCACCATAAAGTATCATATACATATTGCAATACACCAAACAGATCCTATAATGTCAACCATAATACTGCCCCTAAACAGAAAAATAAAAAAATACTATAATACTGCCCCTATGTACAAGAATATAACTACTATAATACTGCCCCCTATGTACAGGTGTATAACTACTATAATACTGCCCCTATGTACAAGAGTATAACTACTATAATACTGCCCCTATGTACAAGAATATAACTACTATAATACTGCCCCTATATACAAGAATAATACTACTATAATACTGCCCCTATGTACAAGAATATAACTACTATAATACTGCCCCTATGTACAGGAATATAACTACTATAATACTGCCCATACGTACAAGAATATAACTACTATAATACTGCTCCTATGTACAAGAATATAACTACTATAATACTGCCCCTATGTACAAGAATATAACTGCTATAATACTGCTCCTATGTACAGGAATATAACTACTATAATACTGCCCTCTATGTACAGGAATATAACTACTATAATACTGCCCCTATGTACAATAATATAACTACTATAATACTGTCCCTATGTACAAGAATATAACTATTATAATACTGCTCCTATGTATAAGAATATAACTGCTATAATACTGCTCCTATGTACAGGAATATAACTACTATAATACTGATCCTATGTACAAGAATATAACTACTATAATACTGCCCTTATGTACAAGAATATAACTGCTATAATACTGCTCCTATATACAAGAATATAACTGCTATAATATAGCTCCTACTGTATGTACAGGAATATAACTACTATAATACTGCTCCCTATGTACAAGAATATAACTACTATAATACTGCTCCTATGTACGAGAATATAACTACTATAATACTGCCCCTATGTACAGGATTATAACTACTATAATACTGCCTCCTATGTACAAGAATATAACTACTATAATACTGCTCCTATGTACAAGAATATAACTACTATAATACTGCCTCCTATGTACAAGAATATAACTACTATAATACTGCCCCTATGTACAAGAATATAACTACTATAATACTGCCCCTATGTACAGGAATATAACTACCATAATACTGCCCCTATGTACAGGAATATAACTACTATAATACTGCCACTATATACAAGAATATAACTACTATAATACTGCCTCCTATGTACAAGAATATAACTACTATAATACTGCCCCTATGTACAGGAATATAACTACTATAATACTGCCACTATGTACAAGAATATAACTACTATAAAACTGCCTCCTATGTACAAGAATATAACTACTATAATACTGCCCCTATGTACAAGAATATAACTACTATAATACTGCCCCTATGTACAGGAATATAACTACTATAATACTGCCACTATGTACAAGAATATAACTACTATAATACTGCCTCCTATGTACAAGAATATAACTACTATAATACTGCTCCTATGTACGAGAATATAACTACTATAATGCTGCTCCTATGTTCAAGAAAATAACTACTATAATACTGCCCCTGTGTACAAGAATATAACTACTATAATACTGCCCCTATGTACAAGAATATAACTACTATAATACTGCCCCTATGTACAAGAATATAACTACTATAATACTGCCCCTATATACAAGAACATAACTACTATAATACTGCCCCTATGTACAAGAATATAACTACTATAATACTGCCACTATGTACAAGAATATAACTACTATAATACTGCCCGTATGTACAAGAATATAACTACTATAATACTGCCACTATGTACAAGAATATAACTACTATAATACTGCCACTATGTACAAGAATATAACTACTATAATACTGCTCCTATGTACAAGAATATAACTACTATAATACTGCCCTTATGTACAGGACTATAACTACTATAATACTGCCACTATGTACAAGAATATAACTACTATAATACTGCTCCTATATACAAGAATATAACTACTATAATACTGCCCCTATGTACAAGAATATAACTACTATAATACTGCCCCTATGTACAAGAATATAACTACTATAATACTGCCCCTATGTACAAGAATATAACTACTATAATACTGCCCCTATGTACAAGAATATAACTACTATAATACTGCCCCCCTTTTCTTACTCTGCCCCCTTTGCTTAGATGCAGGTGGGAATATCTGTTTTCTGGTAGTTTCTGGAGTTAGTATAACACTATTACTTTGTGCCATCCTCTCAGACGTTGGTCGTGTAGTGTTGGCTTTTACATCTCTGCACATTAGGCGGCACACTGTTTATCTCCATGGTGATGCTGTTTTTTTCATTATAGGTTTATGACTTTTGGTGGTGACATTTTCCCCACTTTCCTGCCAAGAGAAAGCTGCGGATGACACTTGTCAAAATAGTTCTCAAATTAAGTCTGTATTTGGAGTAATAACTTATTAGTTTGTGGAGGGCAGGAAGTATCGGCGCTGAGAGTTACGTAGGAGGAGAAATTGCTGTGCGCAGATTGTTCTGCAGGATGATGGATGCTCCAACCTCTTGGTGACCAAACTTTAGGTATTTTTAGACCCGAAACACAAATCTTGTTTTCAAAATGCAGATTTCTATAAGATTTCACTTTCCTGTTATGACAGTGATCGACGTGTGCCTGGGGTCGGCAGAGTCGTGGAGAGATACATGACCTGCACACTATGGCGGGTTACTATGGGGTCATAGCAGGCTGTCGTCTGCAGCCCATGGCCAGATTTCCTCCGTTATCATCTTGGTGCGGTGATTTGATGCAGGCGGCTTCCTCAGGCTCCGCTGCCAGCCGTATACAAGTATCAGAGGAGCTGCAGGAAGCCCATGCTTGGCTCGGTACCTCATTCTTCCAATATATCTGAATGGGTGGTCCTCAGTTCTCCACCCTGTAGTGTTCGGGGTCGGGCTTTAAGTTTCTTAGTAGGTTTCATCTTATAGTAGTTGGTATACTTTCTTCAGGGGTGCACTGTTTTTCCTATAAATTTCCTTAAGCCAACCCATCGGTCTATACAAGGAGAAACAGCATCCAGTAGACTACCTTACAATCAGGCTCTATGCACACAGCTAAGGAAAGCTACTCCGTGCCTCCCATTTTCTCCTCTGCCTTGTTATGTTCCTCCTCATTACATACAAACTCCCCCATGCCATGTGCCTCCACCAGACTCCATCATGCCATGTGCCTCCACCAGGCTCCACCATGCCATGTGCCTCCACCATACTTCACCATGCCATGTGCCTCCACCATGCCATGTGCCTCCACCAGGCTCCACTATGCCATGTGCCTCCACCAGGCTCTACCATGCCATGTGCCTCCACCAGGCTCCGCCATGCCATGTGCCTCCACCAGGCTCCACCATGCCATATGCCTCCACCATGCCATGTGCCTCCACCATGCTCCATACCATGTGCGTTATGAAGGCTGCACCATCGGATCTCACAGCTGTACTGAGGATGAAGGCTCCACAACGGCTCCTCCAGAAATGGCAGCGTCTTCTTCCCTCCTTGCTGACTGGTTCTCCATGCTCCTCTGCCTCCCTGGGTGGGCCTCCCAGTTCTAGGTCCTGGGCACAGAGGATTGGAGGGCCTCCACACAGAGCAATGGTCTACAACCCATGGGGCTAGGCCTCCCCTCCAGCTGTAGAGTAGCTCCATAAATAATGAATAAAACACTGAAAATTCATCTAGTTCAGGTTCCTAATGTATTAATCATCTCATGTAACTTCATATATTTGAAACACCCGGACACATTTCCTTTAAGGGGCCTTGGCCGTTTGTGTGGAGCGCAACGTCAGTCTCATCCAGATGTCATTGTCCGACCTTCATCCCACCCAACTCCAGCTCCGCATCCTTTCTATGAAGTGTGTGCCCCCCCGGCCCGCAGAAGTCACCTCCAGCCGCCTCACATAGGCGTCCTCGTGATGCGATCCATCAATAGCTCATTATATGCCTTTCTGCCACATCCACCAAAAACGCAGGCAATTAATAGGAGTTAACATAAATAGAGGCCGTGTTCAACAATTACATAGGAGGAAAAAATCCTTCCTCCCGAACATTTAATCCTACTTTAATCCTAGTCATTAGGAATTAGGCATGCAGCGCTGCCCGGCCGTGCTTCTAAATTACAATCAAACAGTTACCAATTACACAAATTATTGACGCTAGATCCTCTTTTCAACTGCAAATTAAGGCTATTAAGAAAGGCTCCTTTTTAATGCAAAAGTGACTAATTAACCAACGGATGGGAAATCGTCAGCCCAGATATCAAAAAAGTGCTCTGCGCACATTGCGGAAACACAAGGGAACCAATTAGTTTAATTATCAAAACAGCTAATTAAAATTGCACAGTTCCTAATTACTTCTTTGCTTTTCCCTCTAATTGACAGCATGGAGATAAATGGGCCGGCAGAGAAAAAAAATCCAGAGAAACTTGAGGAGCGGAATATTGTGCTGACTTTATCTGAGCGGCGGCTCCTCCGAAGGGCGAAATTAATGACCTTAATTCTCGACGCCCCTTCACCTCTCACAGCGATGCACCCCCCTGCGTGGCCGCCTAGCCCCTCGTCCGGGGTAGCCAACAATTATAGAGAAGCCCCCATTCACCTCCGGATGTGACAGCTCCTCGCCTTGGAGGAGACATGAAAGGAGCAAACAGATGCAAGTTCAAGGTGAGAGGCGTCGAGGGACAGCGGCGCCCTGAGACCCATCCCCTTCACTTTCCATATGAAGGCGCTGCTGAGAGCAAAATATTCCCACTGCAGATTTGGGAGCTCAATGACCTTTAGACGAGTCCCCAAAGAGACGCGAAGAAAGAAGGCGAATTATGTGCAAAGTGACAGAGAAAAGAGATAAATAAATGAGAGACAAAATAACAAGCGGCGGGAGGATATCAGAGGAAGAGGATAAGGACGTGGAGAGGCGGAGGGGCGACACTGGGTGTTATGTGCAGCAGATCTACTAATATATGGGGACTGACATGACTACTAGGACAATAATGGTGGATGGGCAATGGGCGACACTGGGTGTTATGTGCAGCGAGACCAATAAGACTGAGCCACATTTATGATTTGCAGCTTGTTAATAAGTTGTAAAAAAAGTTGCATTTTTGACTTCAATAGGGGAGAAGTATGACGTGGAAACACTTCTCTACACAGAAATGTTATCTGTGAAAGATGCGCCAAATTTGCAAAAGTGTTACACGTTTGATAACTTGACGCATCAATAAATAAAACACGTCAGTCTGGAGATGTTACTGAAGGTTTTGCTCTGCTCCCCACAGCAAAGGACTGGAGACTAAGAGAGGACATAGGAGAAATCTCAGAGCTTCTGTATATGAGGAGTCAGGAGGGACAGATGTAGGATGTAGACTGTTTGGCCCCCACCCACAGCCCTGCTCATCGTTATTGGCCCCCACCCATAGCCCTGCTCATAGTTATTGGCCCCCACCCACAGTCCTGCTCATCGTTATTGACCCCCACAGACAGCACAGCTCTTCGTTATTGGCCCCCACCCACAGTCCAGCACATCATTATTGGCCCCCTCATACAGACCTGCTCATCGTTATTGGCCCCCACCCACAGTCCAGCTCATCGTTATTGACCCCCACATACAGCCCTGCTCATCGTTATTGACCCCCACCATACAGCCCTGCTCATCGTTATTGGCCCCCACATACAGTACTGCTCATCGTTATTGGCCCCCACCCATAGCCCTGCTCATCGTCATTGGCCCCCACCCACAGTCCTGCTCATCGTTATTGGCCCCCACATACAGTACTGCTCATCGCTATTGGCCCCTACATACAGTACTGCTCATCGTTATTGGCCCCCATATACAGTACTGCTCATCGTTATTGGCCCCACACTCACAGTCCTGCCCATCGTTATTGGCCCCCACTCACAGTCCTGCTCATCGTTATTGGCTCCCACATACAGTCCTGCTCATCGTTATTGGCTCCCACCCACAATCCTGCTCATAGTTATTGGCCCCCACATACAGTCTTGCTCATCGTTATTGGCCCCCACAAACAGTACTGTATGCAGATAGATATAGGAGATAGGATAAGACAGTCTTGGGGATAAATTAGTGGGGCACAATAGAGGTAAGAAATGAGAGTGCCAGAATATGCCTAGTTAGATTAAGGGGTTTTCCAGGTTGAGAGGATCTAGAGATGGGGGTAGTGGAGAGCCGTGAGATATAGTGGTGAGACTTCCTGGGTAGGGGAGTTTGAGTGATGTAGTAACAGGAGACGACAGATGGCTCTGGGGCTGGAAATTGCTGAGGCAATGTGGGACCCCAGGCTAAGCCGCGTACGAGTGGTCATCACCATCTAACCATCACCATTCCAAAGAGGATCCGGGGCCTACGATCGGGACTAGGCAGAGCTGAGCACGCCTTTTACATTTTTCCAAGGAAAAGCGTACAAGGAGAATTGGAGGAAGATGGTGGACCTAGGGGCACAGAAGCCGCAGACGTAAAAGGAGCGTCTGTGCGATGGAAGTTGTCAGAAGAGAAGCGGGGAGAGCTCACGGAATGTAATTGGGTGTGAACTGTGTTACCTCTGTACCAGAACCCGTTTTTTCCAGTAAAGTTGAACTGTTGAGTAAGAACACGGAGTCTGAATATGGAACTAAGAATATGGAGCCAGAGGGAATCGCAGTGTCTAACGTGAGTGTCCTGCTTCGCACATTTCATATACAACCTCTGTTCCAACTCATGGAATATTATATATATTATATTATTATTATATTTATATTATATTATATATATATATATATATATATATATATATATATATATATATATATATATATAATCTGCCACCACCAATCATTTATACAGGCCGATTGTTCACCCGTTACAGGTAGCATATGGTATTACGGTGTGCGGTTTACAGAGCAAGAAGAACAGAGCTATTACAGTTTATATATTTAATCCGCAAAGGTAGGTAGTGTTTCTAAAAATATACAAAGATGATACAAAATGGTAACAAAACAATACGATGTATACAATTACATGAAATAAAAGATAACGGACAATTACGAAACATGTGTCACAGAAATGGCTAAGAGCTTAGCAAAGGGAAGTACTCCTTAGAAAAATGGGCAGAACCTACAGCAAGGTGTACCTTCCAGGACTGAAAATACGCAAACCTAAATTCAGCTTTTTATTACATCACTGTTACATACCTCCCCTTGGTGAGCTCATATGGGGGCTGGTTGTGGGATGTTCTAGGTCTTTCAATATTTTATTAGATCCACAACTTACAGGATAACTTTGCTCAGGTATTTCAAATTGTAGTTTATGTTTCCTATTGTGACTATACCTCTATATAGAGATGAAACATGGCCTAGATTGCATCATCCATTGGATTGTTATTAAGTTGGAAGGGTTGGAAAGGCCTTTAGACGATGTGAGTGAATGTATTATGTTCCTCCCTACACTACACTACAACACAGATAATATACTGTATCTCCCATAAATATCAGATCGATGTAAACCCCAATATTCCTCACTGACCACTGGCTTTAACCCCTTCACCCCCGGAGCTTTTTCCGTTTTTCCGTTTTCGTTTTTCGCTCCCCTCCTTCCCAGAGCCATAACTTTTTTATTTTTCCGTCAATTTGGCCATGTGAGGGCTTATTTTTTGCGGGACGAGTTGTACTTTTGAACGACATCATTGGTTTTAGCATGTCGTGTACTAGAAAACGGGAAAAAAATTCCAAGTGCAGTGAAATTGCAAAAAAAGTGCAATCCCACACTTGTTTTTTGCTTGCCTATTTTGCTAGGTTCACTAAATGCTAAAACTGACCTGCCATTATGATTCTCCAGGTCACTACGAGTTCAAAGACACCTAACATGACTAGGTTATTTTTCACCTAAGTGGTGAAAAAAAATTCCAAACTTTGCAAAAAACAAAACAAAACAAAATTGCGCCATTTTCCGATACTCGTAGCGTCTCCATTTTTCGTGATCTGGGGTCAGGTGAGGGCTTATTTTTTGCGTGCCGAGCTGGCATTTTTAATGATAGCATTTTGGTGTAGATACGTTCTTTTGATCGCCCGTTATTGCATTTTAATGCAATGTCGTGGTGACCAAAAAAACGTAAATCTGGCGTTTCGAATTTTTTTCTCATTACGCCATTTAGCGATCAGGTTAATGCTTTTTTTTAATTGATAGATCGGGCGATTCTGAACGCGGCGATACCAAATATGTGTAGTTTTTTGTTTTTTTTATTGATTTATTTTGATTGGGGCGAAAGGGGGGTGATTTAAACTTTTATGTTTTTTTTATTTTTTTCACATTTTTAAAAACTTTTTTTTTTTACTTTTGCCATGCTTCTATAGCCTCCATGGGAGGCTAGAAGCAGGCACAGCCCGATCGGCTCTGCTACATAACAGCGATCATCAGATCGCTGTTATGTAGCTAAAATGCAGGTGTGCTGTGAGCGCCGACCACAGGGGGGCGCTCACAGCCACCGGCAATCAGTAACCATAGAGGTCTCAAGGACCTCTATGGTTACAATGGAGGAGCATCGCCGACCCCCGATCATGTGACAGGGGTCGGCGATGCGCTCATATCCGGCCGCACGGCCGGATGCGGTAGTTAAATGCCGCTGTCTGCGTTTGACAGCGGCATTTAACTAGTTAATAGCGGCGGGTGATCGCGATTTCACCCGCCGCTATTGCGCGCACATGTCAGCTGTAAAAAACAGCTGACATGTCGCGACTTTGATGTGCGCTCACCGCCGGAGCGCACATCAAAGCGGGGGTCCCGACATGTGACGTACTATTCCGTCACATGTCGGGAAGGGGTTAAAATGTCTCAGAACAGTGCTTTGATCAGCGGAAGCCACTGTACTTCCCTGCCCCTGAATAAATAAATCCCTGCTTTGGTGTCTGTCTCTCAGAACAAATCTCCTGTTGTAATTACCGGAACACTGTAGGAAGTCCCTACTTCAATGGAGGTTGAAGTGTCAGCTCTTCCACTTCCCCAGTTATAATTAGTTTCTTTTCCCCAGATATAAGTAGCCCTACATGTTCAATGTGAGGTCCTACTTCCATGGAAGTAGAAGTGTCAGTTCCTTTTCACTTCACCAGTTATAATTAAGCCCATATGGTCAATGTGAGGGTGACATGTCCCCTCTCTGGAGAGGTCTTTATGGCTTTTTAATTTTCCACTGCAATACCGGATGGTCGACCCTCACTGATCTGTACGTGAAAAAGTGGATTTTATTAGCCCACATGGTGTGGCTTATGGTGAATATATATATATAGGCCTTGAGAAAGGCTTGAGAAAGGCTCAGATGGAGCCGAAACGTCGCCCAGACAAGTGGGTTGATTAAATCTTCCACATTTTCACAGAAGAAATGGAGTGCTGCCTCTTTTTTTGAGCTTTCATAAACTTGGTGCAATCGTTGGACTGGTTGCCTGGGGCCTTGCACCCGAAGATAAGTAGAAGTGTTGTGCTGTTCCCTTTTTTTGATATATATATATATATATATATATATACACCGTATATTTTGCTTTGTAAGATGCACTTTATTTGCCCAAAATTTGGAGGGGAAATGGGGGTACGTCTTACAGAGCGGATATACCGCTCACCGTTACAGGCTGGGATGAGGGGGTGTCCCCCGCCGCGGTTGTCCGCCACCGCTGCCGCAGTTGTCCACTGCTGCCCAGGGTGATGCTGGAGGCTCCAATGCTGCGGGGGGGCTCTGGCGACATTTTGTGAAAGGCCAGAACCCCCCGGCAGTTCGTCCATGCCGTCCTGTGTGACGGACTCCGGGAAAATGGCCACCGGAATCTCGGGAGATGAGATTTCAATGCTGAGATCTCATCTCTTGAGATCTTGGTCCCAAGATCTCCATCTGCGCATGTGCCGCCTCCCGGCGGCCATTTTCCCAAAGTCCACTGCACAGGAAAGCATGGATGAACTGCCGGGGGCTCTGGCCTTACACAAAATGTCGGCAGAGCCCTCCGCAGCACCAGAGACACCCCTGCAGCACCAGAGACACCCCTGCAGCACCGGAGCCTCCCTGCAGCACCTGAGCCCCCCTGCAGCACAGGAGCCCCCTCATCCCAGCCAGCAGCACAGGAGCCCCCCTGTAATAATTATAGGGGATAACTCAGGAGACTCTTTGCGTGGAACAAGACAACTACAGGACTCAGTTTTATAATTGGTAAAGTCTATATTAACACACGGTGATTCAAACAGGTGCAGAGAGAAACTCAAGTCCACAACACTTGGTGCAAATAATAAACGCAGCTTAGCAGTCTTCAGAGAAAAATGCAATCAAGCAGAAAGTTTATGAAGCACAGTTATTCTTGAGGATACTTGACACGAATAAATCCTTGTCTTAGTCCAGACACAGATAGATATGCTTATAGGCAGTTCAAATCATATCTTAGCTCAACCAGGGAGGCCTGGTTAATAGTCTCAGGTTATAGCAAAGCAGCAGCAGCTTACATGTCCAGCAAATGCAGATGCAGTAAACACGAGCAACAGATGAAGGAGGATTACTGGAAACTTGTGTATGCAGCAGGAACTCAGAGCAGAGTAGCAGGATCACCACACAGGTTCACAGGAGCAGGTGTATAGCCAGGGAGTAATCAGAGGTCAGGAGCTGGAAGCAAGGCAGAATACTCTAGCACAGACTGAAGGCTGGGGTGAAGTTTTATAGCAGGAAGACACAGTGCACATGAGACCAAAGACGCCATCTTGGAAGAGGGCAGTAATGCACAAAAAGTAAAAAATGTTCAGAGTCCTGACACCCCCTCTGCAGCACAGGATCCCCCCTGCAGCACAGGAGCCCTCCTGCAGACCCCCACATCCCAGCCAGTAGCACAGGAGCCCCTCTGCAGCACAGGAGCCCCCCTGCAGACCCCCTCATTCCAGCCTGCAGCACAGGAGCCCTCCAGCAGCACAGGAGCCCCACTGCAGCACAGGAGCCCCCCTGCAGACCCCCTCATTCCAGCCTGGAGCATAGGAGGCCCCCAGCAGCACAGGAGCCCCCCAGCAGCACAGGAGCCCCCTTGCAGCACAGGAGCCCCTCTGCAGACCCCCTCATCTCAGCCAGCAGCACAGGAGCCCCCCTGCAGCACAGGAGGCCCCATTCAGCACAAGAGCCCCCACGCAGACCCCCTCATCCCAGCCTACAGCAATGCCTCCAGCATCGACCCTGGGACCCTGATCCACCGCAGCCACAACCCCTGGTAAGCAATAAGATGCATGGATTATAAGAAGCCCCACCAATTTATTAAAAAAAGATTTTTTCCTATTTTTCTCCTCAAAATTTGGGGTGCGTCTTATAATCCAGAGCGTCTTACAAAGCGAAAAATACGGTATATATATATATATATATATATATATATATATATCTTAACTTCTAGCTGGGTAGAAGATGGAAACTAGATTTATAGACGATCTACAATAGATATTTAGACGATGAGGCATTAGCTAAGCTTTTAGCTATATTGTCAGTGTACACTAGATATATACATTAGATATCTAGATAATGAGCACTGGGTGTATAGATGATGTATCATTATCTAATCTGGATATATAGACAATGTATCATTATCTGATCTTCTACATATATGCACGATGCATCACTAGCTCAGTTTCTAGATATATTGACAATATACACTGGGTATATAGACAATGTATTGTTATCTCAACTTATAGATACATAGACGATGTGCACTGGATATTTAAATGATATATCATTGTGCAATCCTCTAGATAATATAAACAATGTGCCATTATCTCAGCCTCTAGATATATTGACAATATAGACTTGGTATGTAGACGATCTATTATTATCCCAGGTTGTATATATACAGATGATGTGTCATCTCAGCTTCTAGATATATTAATGATATACACTGGGTATATAGAAGATGTATCATCTCAGTTTCTAGATATACAGAGGATATACACTGTGTATAAAAATTGTTTTATTATCTAATCTTCTAGATACATAGATGATGTATCATCATCTCAGCTTCTAGATATATATAGACGATATACACTAGATATATAGATGATATATAATTTTGTAATAATCTAGATAATGGATGATGTATAATTTTCTCAGCTTCTAGATATATTGACGATATACATTGGGTATAGTGATGATGCATTATTATCCCAGGTTGTAGATATATAGACAATGTGTCATTATCTCAACTTCTGTCTCTCGCTGTCTGGTTCTCTATTCTTTGCTTTGTAGGTTCTGGAGCAGAGAAACAGGACTAGGATCCCATGCATCGATAGGAGACCCCAATATTTCTTTAAAATAGAAATCCTCTTGGAAATTATGTGCTCAAGGTGAAAAGAAAAATCTACCAGTCGTTAGTAACAATAAAATCACATTGTACCAAATAAAAGGAAGGAATACATACAGTGGGGGGAAAGAAGTGTTTAGTCAGCCACTAATTGTGCAAATTCTGCCACGTAAACAGATGAGAGAGACCAGTAATTGACATCATAGGTAGACCACAACTATGAGAGTCAAAAGGAGAAAACAAATCCAGAAAATCACCTTGTCTGATTTGGTAAGATTTATTTTGCAAATTATGGTGGAAAATAAGTATTTGCTCACGTAAGTGGGAGAACTTGCACAATTGGTGGCTGACTAAATTCTTTTTTCCCCACAGTAAATTAAATGTCTGAAATGAAACTTTGTCTGTAAATTATTTATTTTTGTATCTTTATAAGTTTTTCCACAAATCACAACGTTGTAACCCGACATTACATGCAAACACTGTGTATCAGCACCTTGCAATTAATGAATATCTACATAATATGACGTCCGTAGTTAACATTTATGAATCAAAAAATGAGTCCGTCACTCACCAGCAACAAGGCGTCCTCACGCCATGGACCCAAGCTCAAGAGCCTGATCTTTTTCTGTGCCCCGTCAGATCTCAAATGAAATGAGGAAGAATATGATCCAGCTTAGCTCTCATAAAAAGAAGTCTAGGAAATAAAGCTACACGGTCCTGCTGTGGCCACAATCCCTAATGCAGAAAAAACAGGGGAGAGGGTCAGCACTCCTATAGAGTTGTAAAGGGAAGACTAGAAATCTGCAGTAATTATAGGTGTGGATATGTATAGATTTCATATGTATAGACATCGGTATATACTAAATGTATATAGATATTTGCCCTCATGTCCTTGCTGTCAACTTGTCACCCCACTTGAAAGATGTTAGTTTGGTTCTTGCTTCTGCACCATTGCCTGAAATGTAGATAAAAAGATCTCAAGAGATAGACAAGTGGTCAAGAGATAGGCACGAGCTCAAGAGATAGGCAGGAGCTCAAGAGATAGGAGCTCAATAAATTGACAGGAGCTCAAGGGGATGGGCAGGAGCTTAAGAGACAAGCAGGAGCTCAAGAGACAAGCAGGAGCTTAGGAGACAAGCAGGAGCTTAGGAGACAAGCAGGAGCTCAAGAGATGGACAGGAGCTCAAGAGACAAGCAGGAGCTCAAGAGACAAGCAGGAGCTCAAGAGATGGACAGGAGCTCAAGAAATCGACAGGAGCTCAAGAGACAAACAGGATCTCAAGAGACAGGCAGGATCTCAAGAGACAGGCAGGATCTCAAGAGACAGGCAGGATCTCAAGAGATAGGCAGGATCTCAAGGGGATGGACAGGAGCTTAAGAGACAAGAAGGAGCTGAAGAGATAGGCAGGAGCTTAAGAGATAGGAGCTCAAGAAATCGACAGGAGCTCAAGGGATAGACAGGAGATCAAAAGATAGGCAGGAGCTCAAGAGGTAGGCAGGAGCTTAAGATAGGCAGGAGCTCAAGAGATAGGCAGGAGATAGGCAGGAGCTCAAGGGATAGGCAGGAGCTTAAGAGATACTCAGGAGCTTAAGAGATAGGAGCTCAAGAGATAAACAGGAGCTCAAGGGATAGTCAGGAGCTCAAAAGATAGGCAGGAGCTCAAGATGTAGGCAGGAGCTCAAGAGATAGGCAGGAGCTCAAGAGATAGGCAGGAGCTCAAGAGATAGGCAGGAGCTTAAGAGATAGGCAGGAGCTTAAGAGATAGACGATCAAGAAATTGACAGGAGCTGAAGATATAGGCAGGAGCTTAAGAGATGGACAGGAGCTCAAGAAATCAACAGGAGCTCAAGGGGATGAGCAGGAGCTTAAGAGACAAGCAGGAGCTCAAGAGATAGGCAGGAGCTTAAGAGATAGGCAGGAGCTTAAGAGATAGGAGATCAAGAAATTGACAGATCAAGAAATTGACAGGAGCTCAAGATATAGGCAGGAGCTAAAGAGATGGACAGGAGCTCAAGAAATTGACAGGAGCTCAAGGGGATGGGCAGGAGCTTAAGAGACAAGCAGGAGCTCAAGAGATAGGCAGGAGCTTAAGAGATAGGCAGGAGCTTAAGAGATAGGAGATCAAAAAATCGACAGGAGCTCAAGGAATCGACAGGAGCTCAAGAGATAGACAGGAGCTCAAGAAATTGACAGGAGCCCAAGAGATAGGCAGGACACCAGGAGGGCAGACACACAGAGAGAGAATCCACTAGCACCACCTCCTGAACCACAAGCAGACCCAGATCCTCATAAATATCAAACCCTCTTCCTCTGCTTACTCCCCCTAACCCTTCATCATACCCCTGACCATCTCTGTGTTATAATCCTGAGTCCTGTCTGGAGCAGGTACGGTCAGCATTGTCTAGGTGGGGGAGGCTACTTCTGTGTCTGCATCTTCTCTAGTGGGTAAAGATGCTTTTACTGGTGTTTAACTATATTGCAATCTATAATTTAGCATATAGATTTCATAATGATTCTTGTCAGACATGTGGGAATATTATACTGTTTTGTTGCAGTTTCTTGTTGGTCAATAAACTTGTTATGTTTTATTATAGGAGAGTTGTGAATCAGCGATCGCATTAATTTGGTGTGGGTGCTGTGTGGCGGCCATTATTGCTGTGGTTTTGTGCTGGTGGGGCAGCGTGGTCTGGAGTCATGGGGACTTAGTCTTGCAGCATTGGCCATCCGCCCTGCCGGTGCATTGTCGCTGTGGCGGTGGTCAGTGCACAACACCCTTCGTTAAGGCGATAGGGACCACTGACAAGTTCGCCATGACGTGGCAGTGGCTGCATACAGTTTGATCACAATGTTACACTAAGACCATCATACTCAGTGATATTGTGCCTGGCGGCATTAGATCAACGTATGGATTTTTGAAGGTGCGGGCCATGCTCCTTTTTTTGGTGCACAGCGATCGTATGTGCGCTGCAGGGAAACTAGTCACCCCTTAGGGACCTGAAGAAAGGGTGATATTTTAATACTACATTAAAATATTGATATTATTTGTTATTCCTTTTAACAAGTATTAGAGAATTATTCTGAAAAAAATCAACTTACGCCCTATCCTTAGAATAGGCAATAACTTGCTGATTGAGGGTCCAATGGTTAGAACCCCATTATTCCCAAGATTGGATGTCGGACACTCTGACAATGGGAAGCCACATCCCAAATGAAGTAGAGGCAACATGTTTGGCCTCCTCGCCATTAAAGGGGTTTTCTCACAAAAAAGTTAAATTTTAATCAACAGATCTTGGAATAATAACAATTTCCACAATTGGATGTAATGAATAAAATGTTCCTGTGCGGAGATAAATCTTATAAACGTGCCCCTGCTGCACTGTGTAATGGTCGTGTCCGACCATACAGGGGCATGGTCTGATCATACCACATCTCCTGGGCAGGGGGGGACGCAGGAGACTATACAGACATTACAGCCGGGATCACAGATGATTCTTTCCTTGATGTAAAACATTATTTAAAAACAGGCGGAGAAATGTTTTACCTCACAAAAATAATCATGTGATCCCGGCTGTAATGTCTGCATACTCTTCTGCGTCCCCCCTGCCTAGGAGATGTGGTATGATCTGACCATGTCCCTGTATGGTCGGACACGACCATTACACAGTACAGCAGGGGCACATTATAAGATTGCATCAGCACAGGAACATTTTATTTATCACATCCAATTGTGGAAATTATTATTATTCCAAGATCTAATGATTAAAATCAAGTTTACACTTAACTTTGTTGGTGAAAAAACCCTGTTAGTTCTCTGTAGTATTGCTGAGTACAGCATGAATTAGGATAGAACACAGAGATAAGCAAAACCTCCCCATAATGAGAAAAAAACTGATGAAACCAACTTAGAAAATGGATAAATTAAATAAAGAACAAACATAACGTCCATTTTTTATAGACTTATTGGAATCATCTCTATTCCAGAAAACGCCACAAGGCCAGAGAGATGACGATGATGGTGATGTTCGCTTCTTCCCATTGATGTTCTGGGATATCAATGTTCTATACATTGGAAGTCTCTCAATAATGTTCCCATTGATCCAGGTAAAGGCTCCGATTGATATTCTCTACAAGGATTTCCATTGATTTTCTAGGTACAGGTTCCCATTGATGTTCAGGACACCTGATCCCATTATTGTTGTTTCTGAACGTCAGTAATTATGATGATGCTGGGATTAAAGATTTGCTTCTGGTAATTACTATTGATACCTGGGTTCACATTTCTTTTCTGTGTACATTTCCACCGGTGTCCGATATGGGGATTCCCACCGGTGACCTCTGGAAGGTTTCTCCTTCCTGTCCTGAGTAGGTGTCCTCATTGATGTTCTGCATGGACGAGCTCCCAGTTCTGATCTGTATGGATGCTCCTATGATGTTATTTGTAAGGACACTGAGGAATATTTGGGGTAACTGCTCCTATTAGGGAGGAACATGAAAACATATAGACACAATGGTAGCTGCACAGATATTGCTTGACAAATAATGAAACTTTCTTGCACATTGTAATGAATACATTTTGATGAAGGCTGCTTATTCTCTGCTGTTATCTCCCAGGCGGCAGATGAAGGAAACCCAAAACGGACTTCCACAGGGACCACTGTCTGATATATGAGAGGGAAATAACAAGTCACAAGATCCATGAAATAAGAACAAAAAAAAAAATCAACACAGTTAAAATTAGAAAAATAATGGAAATATTAGAATAAGAACCAATCTACAAGATTCAAGAAATAAGAAGTGGTCTGGAGGAAAATGAAGAGGAATCATAAAAATATTTAGAATTGAGAGTCCTCAGTGGTTGAGACCTTTTAACCCCTTTACCCCCAAGGATGGTTTGCACGTTAATGACCGGGCCAATTTTTACAATTCTGACCACTGTCCCTTTATGAGGTTATAACTCTGGAAAGCTTCAACGGATCCCGATGATTCTGACATTGTTTTCTCGTGACATATTGTATTTCATGATAGTGGTAAAATTTCTTTGATATTACCTGCGTTTATTTGTGAAAAAAACTGAAATTTGGCAAAAATTTCGCAATTTTCCAACTTTGAATTTTTATACAATTAAATCACAGACATATGTCACACAAAATACTTAATAAGTAACATTTCCCACATATCTACTTTACATCAGCACAGTTTTGGAACCAACATTTTTGTTAGGGAGTTATAAGAGTTAAAAGTTGACCAGCAATTTCTCATTTTTACAACACCATTTTTTTTTAGGGACCACATCTCATTTGAAGTCATTTTGAGGGGTCTATATGATAGAAAATACCCAAGTGTGACACCATTCTAAAAACTGCACCCCTCAAGGTGCTCAAAACCACATTCAAGAAGTTTATTAACCCTTCAGGTGTTTCACAGGAATTTTTGGAATGTTTAAATAAAAATGAACATTTAACTTTTTTACACAAAGAATTTAATTCAGCTCCAATTTCTTTTATTTTACCAAGGGTAAAAGGAGAAAATGGACCACAAAAGTTGTTGTACAATTTGTCCTGATTACGCCGATACCCCATATGTGGGGGTAAACCACTGTTTGGGCGCATGGGAGAGCTCAGAAGGGAAGGAGCGCCGTTTGACTTTTCAATGCAAAATTGACTGGAATTCAGATGGGACGCCATGTTGCGTTTGGAGAGCCCCTGATGTGCCTTAACATTGAAACCCCCCACAAGTGACACCATTTTGGAAAGTAGACCCCCTAAGGAACTTATCTAGATGTGTGGTGAGCACTTTGACCCATTAAGTGATTCACAGAAGTTTATAATGCAGAGCCGTAAAAATAAAAAATCATATTTTTTCACAAAAATTATCTTTTCGCCCCCAATTTTTTATTTTCCCAAGGGTAAGAGAATAAATTGGACCCCAAAAGTTGTTATCCAATTTGTCGTAAGTACGCTGATACCTCATATGTGGGGGTATACCACTGTTTGGGCGCATGGCAGAGCTCGGAAGGGAAGGAGCGCCATTTGACTTTTCAATGCAAAATTGACTGGAATTGAGATGGGACGCCATGTTGCGTTTGGAGAGCCACTGATGTGCCTAAACATTGAAATTCCCCACAAGTGACACCATTTTGGAAAGTAGACCCCCTAAGGAACTCATCTAGATGTGTTGTGAGAGCTTTCAACCCCCAAGTGTTTCACTACAGTTTATAACACAGAGCCGTGAAAATAAAAATTCTTTTTTTTCCCCACAAAAATTATTTTTTAGCCCCCAGTTTTGTATTTTACCAAGTGTAACAGGAGAAATTGGACCCCAAAAGTTGTTGTCCAATTTGTCCTGAGTACGCTGATACCCCATATGTAGGGGGGAACCACCGTTTGGGTGCATGGGAGAGCTCAGAAGGGAAGGAGTGCCATTTGGAATGCAGACTTAGATGGAATGGTCTGCAGGCATCACGTTGCATTTGCAGAGCCCCTAAAGTACCTAAACCATAGAAACCCCCCACAAGTGACCCCATATTGGAAACTAGACCCCCTAAGGAACTTAACTAGATGTGTTATGAGAACTTTGAACCCCCAAGTGTTTCACTACAGTTTATAATGCAGAGCCGTGAAAATAAAAAATATATATATATTTTTTTATTTATTTTTTTTTACACAAAAATTATTTTTTAGCCCCCAGTTTTGTATTTTCCCAAGGGTAACAGGAGAAATTGGACCCCAAAAGTTGTTGTCCAATGTGTTCTGAGTACGATGATACCCCGTATGTTGGGGTAAACCCCTGTTTGTGCTCACGGGAGAGCTCGGAAGGGAAGGAGCACTGTTTTACTTTTTCAACGCAGAATTGGCTGGAATTGAGATCGGACGCAATGTCGCGTTTGGAGAGCCCCTGATGTGCCTAAACAGTGGAAACCCTCCAATTATAACTGAAACCCTAATCCAAACACACCCCTAACCCTAATCCCAACCCTATTCCCAACCGTAAATGTAATACAAACCCTAACTTTAGCCCCAACCCTAACTTTAGCCCCAACCCTAACCCTAACTGTAGCCCTAACCCTAGCCCTAACCCTAGCCCTAACCCTAACCCTAGCCCTAACCCTAGCCTTAGCCCTAGCCCTAACCCTATGTCACGGGGGAACTGGGTAGACTAAGGTTGGTTACCCGGGCCCCTGCGATATCCCTCAGGCTAGGGAAACCCTGTCTGTCCCTTTCCCAGAAGTTACACTAAAGGTGTGCATGTCTGGGCCGCCAGGCCTGACCCTGACTCCTGTTTCAGCCCTAAGCTGAAACCACCACCCGCCACCCAGTGAAGAGACCACACACCAATCCCCACAGAAAGCACAGACAGGGAAAATTGAAAAACGCACCACGCCGCAGACACACAGGAATACACTATAATGTGCACAGGGCAAAACAAATACAAATAGGAAGGAGGAATATGACAAAGGATTATACACCACCAGATACGATATTCCTGCAACAAGACCACCACTCCAGACCGGAATCACCAGGCATAAAGCACAAGCTATAATCGGCGACGCCCAAAGTCCATCGCGACTATTTAAAGGCCGTGGGCGTGACCCAGCCTCAAACCTGATTACCAGCTAGATTAACCCCGAGCAAGCTGGATAAAATCTAGCCGACACCACTGAGCGCGTAGTGGACGTAAGTGGAATTACTGCTGTCTGTCGGACGCCCTAGTGTGAACAGCGTCCGACATGACACCCTAGCCCTAACCCTAAACCCTAATGGGAAGATGGAAATAAATACATTTTTTTAATTTTTTAATTTTTTGTAACTAAGGGGGTGATGAAGGGGGGTTTGATTTACTATTTATAGCGCGTTTTCTAGCGGATTTTTGATTGGCAGCCGTCACACACTAAAAGACGCTTTTTATTGCAAAAAATGTTTTTTGCATTACCACATTTTGAATGCTATAACTTTTCCATATTTTGGTCCACAGAGTCATGTGAGGTCTTGTTTTTTGCGGGACGAGTTGACGTTTTTATTGGTAACATTTTCGGGGACGTGACATTTTTTGATCGCTTTTTATTCTGATTTTTGTGAGGCAGAATTATCAAAAACCAGCTATTCATGAATTTCTTTTGGGGGGGGGGCGTTTATACCGTTCCGCGTTTGGTAAAATTGATAAAGCAGTTTTATTCTTCGGGTCAGTACGATTACAGCGATACCTCATTTATATCATTTTTTTATGTTTTGCCGCTTTTATACGATAAAAACTATTTTATAGAAAAAATAATTATTTTTGCATCGCTTTATTCTGAGGACTATAACTTTTTTATTTTTTCGCTTATGATGCTGTATGGTGGCTCGTTTTTTGCGGGACAAGATGACGTTTTCAGCGGTACCATGGTTATTTATTTCCGTCTTTTTGATCGCATGTTATTTCACTTTTTGTTCGGCGGTATGATAATAAAGCGTTGTTTTTTGCTTTTTTTTTTTTTTTTTTTTTACGGGGTTAACTAGTGGTGCAGTTTTATAGGTCGGGTCGTTACGGACGCGGCGATACTAAATATGTGTACTTTTATTGTTTTTTTTTTATTTAGCTAAAGGAATGTATTTATTGGAACAATATTTTTTTATTATTATTATTATTTATTTAGGAATTTTTTTTTTTTTACACATGTAATTTTTTTTTTACATTTTTACTTTGCCCCAGGGGGGGGGGGGAGGGGGGGTTGGGGGCATCACAGTAAAGTGACAGATCGCCAATCTGACACTTTGCTGTGCACTGTGTCAGATCGGCGATCTGACGTGCACAGCCCCAGGCTTCCCGGCGCCTGCTCTGAGCAGGCGCTGTGAAGCCAACTCCCTGCAGGACCCGGATGCAGCCCCGCGGCCATTTTGGATCCAGGGCCTGCAAGGAGGAGACGCTCAGTACAAGGTGAGCACATCGCCTTGTACCGATCGTTTCAGGGAAGCTCGCAGGGAGCCCCCTCCCTGCGCGATGCTTCCCTATACCGCCAGAACACTGCGATCATGTTTGATCGCAGTGTGCCGGGGGTTAATGTGTCGGGGCGGTCCGTGACTGCTCCTGGCTCATAGTGCCGGATGTCAGCTGCGATAGTCAGCTGACACCCGGCTGTGATCGGCCGCGCTCCCCCTGAGAGCGCGGCTGATCGCTCTGGACATACTATTCCGTCCTTGGGAAGTAGGGCCCACCCCACATGGACGGAATAGTACGTCCAATGACAGAAAGGGGTTAATGGCTAACTGAAAAGATGGTAACAAATTGCAGCTTTCGAGACTACACAGGTCTCTTCATCAGGCAAAGACTAATCTTTTCAGTTAGCCATTAAAAGTATCAACCACTGAGGACTCTCAATTCAAAATATTTTTCTATCTACTGGCTAACACAGTACCAAGATATATATCTTTCCTGTATCAAAATGGAGGAATCATAAGACATTTCAGCAAGTAAGAACTGGAAGGGTCAGGAAACTGCACAAATAAGACCAGGAAGACTCATGAGGTCTGAAGAAACAAGAAATAAGAAGAGTTGGGAAGTCTCAAGAAAGGACGAGAACTTGGAATATATAGAGCAAATAAAAAGAAAGAGTGAAGTTAAAATAAATTAGGCGATAAAAGGAGGGAAGTTATCTGCCATAAGAACAGAAAATGTTGGGAACTTATTTGCCAGTTACAGTTGTGCTCAAAAGTTTACATACCCTGGCAGAATTTTTGCTTTCTTGGCCTTTTTTTCAGAGAATATGAATGATAACACCAAAACGTTTTCTCCGCTAATGGTTAATAGTTGGGTGAAGCCATTTATTGTCAGACTACTGTGTTTTCTCTTTTTAAATCATAATGACAACACAAAACATCCAAATGACCCAGATCAAAAGTTCTAATACCCCATTCCTTAATACCTTGTATTGCCCCCTCTAACATCAATGACAGCTTGAAGTCTTTTGTGGTAGTTGTGGATGAGGTTCTTTATTTTCTCAGATGGTCCCTCCATATTCCTCGCTCCCTCCATGATCCATCCATATTCCTCGCTCCCTCCATGCTTCTTGGTCCCTACATATTCCTCACTCCCTCCACATTCCTCACTCTCTCCTTGGTCTTTCCATATTCCTCGCTCCCTCCATGCTCCTTGGTCCCTCCATATTCCTCGCTCCCTCCATGCTCCTTGGTCCCTCCATATTCCTCGCTCCCTCCATGCTCCATCCATATTCCTCGCTCCCTCTATGCTCCATGGTCCCTCCATATTCCTCGCTCCCTCCATGCTCCATGGTCCCTCCATATTCCTCGCTCCCTCCATGCTCCTTGGTCCCTCCATATTCCTCGCTCCCTCCATGCTCCATGGTCCCTCCATATTCCTTGCTTCCTCAATGCTCCATTGTCCCTCGATATTCCTCGCTCCCTCCATGCTCCATGGTCCCTCCATATTCCTCGCTCCCTCCATGCTCCATGGTCCCACCATATTCCTTGCTTCCTCAATGCTCCATTGTCCCTCGATATTCCTCGCTCCCTCCATGCTCCATGGTCCCTCCATATTCCTCGCTCCCTCCATGCTCCATGGTCCCTCCATATTCCTCACTCCCTCCATGCTCCATGGTCCCTCCATATTCCTTGCTTCCTCAATGCTCCATTGTCCCTCGATATTCCTCGCTCCCTCCATGCTCCATGGTCCCTCCATATTACTCGCTCCCTCCATGCTCCATGGTCCCTCCATATTCCTTGCTTCCTCAATGCTCCATTGTCCCTCGATATTCCTTGCTTCCTCAATGCTCCATTGTCCCTCGATATTCCTCGCTCCCTCCATGCTCCATGGTCCCTCCATATTCCTTGCTCCCTCCATGCTCCCTCCATATTCCTCGCTCCCTCCATGCTCCTTGGTCCCTCCATATTCCTTGCTTCCTCCATGCTCCCTCCATATTCCTCGCTCCCTCCATGCTCCTTGGTCCCTCCATATTCCTTGCTTCCTCAATGCTCCATGGTCCCTCCATATTCCTCGCTCCCTCCATGCTCCTTGGTCCCTCCATATTCCTCGCTCCCTCCATGCTCCATGGTCCCTCCATATTCCTCGCTCCCTCCATGCTCCTTGGTCCCTCCATATTCCTCGCTCCCTCCATGCTCCATGGTCCCTCCATATTCCTCGCCCCCTCCATGCTTCATGGTCCGTCCATATTCCTCGCTCCCTCCATGCTCCTTGGTCCCTCCATATTCCTCGCTCCCTCCATGCTCCATCCATATTCTTCGCTCCCTCCATGCTCCATGGTCCCTCCATATTCCTCGCTCCCTCCATATTCCTCGCTCCCTCCATGCTCCTTGGTCCCTCCATATTCCTCGCTCCCTCCATGCTCCATCCATATTCTTCGCTCCCTCCATGCTCCTTGGTCCCTCCATATTCCTCGCTCCCTCCATGCTCCATGGTCCCTCCATATTCCTGGATCCCTCCATGCTCCTTGGTCCCTCCATATTCCTCGCTCCCTCCATGCTCCATGGTCCCTCCATATTCCTCGCTCCCTCCATGCTCCATGGTCCCTCCATATTCCTGGATCCCTCCATGCTCCATGGTCCCTCCATATTCCTCGCTCCCTCCATGCTCCATGGTCCCTCCATATTCCTCGCTCCCTCCATGCTCCTTGGTCCCTCCATATTCCTCGCTCCCTCCATGCTCCATGGTCCCTCCATATTCCTCGCTCCCTCCATGCTCCTTGGTCCCTCCATATTCCTCGCTCCCTCCATGCTCCATGGTCCCTCCATATTCCTCGCTCCCTCCATGCTCCTTGGTCCCTCCATATTCCTCGCTCCCTCCATGCTCCATGGTCCCTCCATATTCCTCGCTCCCTCCATGCTCCATGGTCCCTCCATATTCCTCGCTCCCTCCATGCTCCATGGTCCCTCCATATTCCTCGCTCCCTCCATGCTCCTTGGTCCCTCCATATTCCTCGCTCCCTCCATGCTCCATGGTCCCTCCATATTCCTCGCTCCCTCCATGCTCCATGGTCCCTCCATATTCCGCGCTCCCTCCATGCTCCTTGGTCCCTCCATATTCCTCGCTCCCTCCATGCTCCATGGTCCCTCCATATTCCTCGCTCCCTCCATGCTCCATGGTCCCTCCATATTCCTCGCTCCCTCCATGCTCCATGGTCCCTCCATATTCCTCGCTCCCTCCATGCTCCTTGGTCCCTCCATACTCCTCGCTCCCTCCATGCTCCTTGGTCCCTCCATATTCCTCGCTCCCTCCATGCTCCTTGGTCCCTCCATATTCCTCGCTCCATCCATGCTCCATCCATATTCCTCGCTCCCTCTATGCTCCATGGTCCCTCCATATTCCTCGCTCCCTCCATGCTCCATGGTCCCTCCATATTCCTCGCTCCCTCCATGCTCCTTGGTCCCTCCATATTCCTCGCTCCCTCCATGCTCCATGGTCCCTCCATATTCCTTGCTTCCTCAATGCTCCATTGTCCCTCGATATTCCTCGCTCCCTCCATGCTCCATGGTCCCTCCATATTCCTCGCTCCCTCCATGCTCCATGGTCCCTCCATATTCCTTGCTTCCTCAATGCTCCATTGTCCCTCGATATTCCTCGCTCCCTCCATGCTCCATGGTCTCTCCATATTCCTCGCTCCCTCCATGCTCCATGGTCCCTCCATATTCCTCACTCCCTCCATGCTCCATGGTCCCTCCATATTCCTCGCTTCCTCAATGCTCCATTGTCCCTCGATATTCCTCGCTCCCTCCATGCTCCATGGTCCCTCCATATTACTCGCTCCCTCCATGCTCCATGGTCCCTCCATATTCCTTGCTTCCTCAATGCTCCATTGTCCCTCGATATTCCTTGCTTCCTCAATGCTCCATTGTCCCTCGATATTCCTCGCTCCCTCCATGCTCCATGGTCCCTCCATATTCCATGCTCCCTCCATATTTCTCGCTCCCTCCATGCTCCTTGGTCCCTCCATATTCCTTGCTTCCTCCATGCTCCCTCCATATTCCTCGCTCCCTCCATGCTCCTTGGTCCCTCCATATTCCTTGCTTCCTCAATGCTCCATGGTCCCTCCATATTCCTCGCTCCCTCCATGCTCCTTGGTCCCTCCATATTCCTCGCTCCCTCCATGCTCTATGATCCCTCCATATTCCTCGCTCCCTCCATGCTCCTTGGTCCCTCCATATTCCTCGCTCCCTCCATGCTCCATGGTCCCTCCATATTCCTCGCCCCCTCCATGCTTCATGGTCCGTCCATATTCCTCGCTCCCTCCATGCTCCTTGGTCCCTCCATATTCCTCGCTCCATGCTCCTTGGTCCCTCCATATTCCTCGCTCCCTCCATGCTCCTTGGTCCCTCCATATTCCTCGCTCCCTCCATGCTCCTTGGTCCCTCCATATTCCTCGCTCCCTCCATGCTCCATCCATATTCTTCGCTCCCTCCATGCTCCATGGTCCCTCCATATTCCTCGCTCCCTCCATGCTCCTTGGTCCCTCCATATTCCTCGCTCCCTCCATGCTCCATCCATATTCTTCGCTCCCTCCATGCTCCTTGGTCCCTCCATATTCCTCGCTCCCTCCATGCTCCATGGTCCCTCCATATTCCTCGATCCCTCCATGCTCCTTGGTCCCTCCATATTCCTCGCTCCCTCCATGCTCCATGGTCCCTCCATATTCCTCGCTCCCTCCATGCTCCTTGGTCCCTCCATATTCCTCGCTCCCTCCATGCTCCATGGTCCCTCCATATTCCTCGCTCCCTCCATGCTCCTTGGTCCCTCCATATGCCTCGCTCCCTCCATGCTCCATGGTCCCTCCATATTCCTCGCTCCCTCCATGCTCCTTGGTCCCTCCATATTCCTCGCTCCCTCCATGCTCCATGGTCCCTCCATATTCCTCGCTCCCTCCATGCTCCTTGGTCCCTCCATATTCCTCGCTCCCTCCATGCTCCATCCATATTCTTCGCTCCCTCCATGCTCCTTGGTCCCTCCATATTCCTCGCTCCCTCCATGCTCCATGGTCCCTCCATATTCCTCGCTCCCTCCATGCTCCATGGTCCCTCCATATTCCTCGCTCCCTCCATGCTCCATCCATATTCCTCGCTCCCTCCATGCTCCTTGGTCCCTCCATACTCCTCGATCCCTCCATGCTCCTTGGTCCCTCCATATTCCTCGCTCCCTCCATGCTCCTTGGTCCCTCCATGCTCCTTGGTCCCTCCATATTCCTCGCTCCCTCCATGCTCCCTCTCCAGTCCATGCTCCCTTTCCTCAATGCGCACATCACACGTGACAGCAATCACTAATATCCCAACACCTGCCACTTCATTAACCGACTTTAAATGCTTTCAAAAATAATCTGAAAGGCGAGAATCTCTGAGAATAAACACATCACCCGGCGCCGCTCATCGACACTTGTTTGTTGATTATATTAATGACAGAATAAATTACGGCAGCGCCATATAAATCTGATTTTAATTGTTTCATACACACGCCAGTGGAAAGGAACTGATTGGATACAGTTCACAGGCGCCATGTTAATATGCTATCTGCCTCTCCTACAGATCTACAAACACCCCCAGTTACCCGAGACGAAGGTCCACGCGCCATAGTCGTGGGGTCCGGGGGAAGGGTCCGCTCGCTACAAGGGGAGACTTTAGACTTTAGACGCCAGCTGTTCGGCTTCCCAGCGGCCCAGTCCTCCCCTGCCTGATATAATGAAATTGTGTTACAGGAGAATTGACTGAGGTGAATGGAGATTTCAATCCCATTGCTGCTGCCGCCGCTCCGAGGACTTTTAATGGAAGGTCTGTAATCAGCAGACACTTGTATTAAGTCCTGACTAGAATGAAGCTCATAAAATGTGAAAACCTGAACAGTCTGCAGACGGCTAAGATTCCAAGGTTTTGCGAACAGCCCTATTTCCAGCTGTCCTCTGGGACTCGCTGATTACTCACTGTTGCCTCATCTCTCAATATTCAGTCAAGCAAAAAATTCTCATCTTTTTATTTAAAGAATGGTCCAAAATTGGGGGGGGGGGGGGGGGGTGCTGTCACTGGGGGCAATTCTGCAGATCACAATATCCAAAAGCAAAATCCTATTAGAAAAACCAGTACCAGTAGAGCAGAGGCCGCGGCGCCACAGCCTGAAAACGGAAAATGTCGCACAATGTAGCGCAACCTTGGTTCTCTGGCTTGGCACAATGTAATCACTTTGCTGCTGGAGGGTCCGTCAAGTCGGCCTGGTTGCTGTGCTGTGTTGTGCCCCCCACCCCCGGCTCGGAGGGAGTTAAGAAGCAATCTCAGAAGGCGCCGCTTACCTGGTATTTATTACATTCCCGCTCCTTAAGGCTTTGCTGCGCCGTTAATTGAAATGCGCTGCTGGTGAGCGACCTGGAATGAGTTAGTGGGATGTAAACATCAATTAAAACTTGGAAGTGTGAAGAGTATTTTATGATGATGATTTTCGGATTTCGCCACTGCCACCCCTCCCCCGGCCCCAGATCAACAATGTGAAAAAAAGGGGCCAAAGCGGCTAAATGAGAAGTTAATGAGACTTATCCTATAGACGGCATGAAAGTAATTTCCTGCAAAACAAGAGCGCGGGGACTGAAGCCCCTCGCCGGCCGCCGACAGTCACGCTGCACAATAGATGGAGCACTTTCAGGGGCTTTCTGCGGACCACCTCCATCAGCCCCCTGCAATCACGTGTAATTACATATTATTATTATTATTCTTCCAGCATTTCCTCCCTGCCGCAATCTGTGGAGTGCAAACAAAGCTGCGGCTTAATGTTATTTACAGCGAGGTTAATTAGCCGGAGGACTGTTAATTAGGAAAAGCCTTCAAGAAACGGAGTGAAATGCGAGGGCACAACCTGCAATCCGGCATCTGATAATCCAGAACCAGAAGGCAGAGTGCCAGCGGCAGAGGCCGGATTACCATTGTTCCACTTTTTGCCATGATCATCCAATAATCCAGAATATTTGGTAATTTGGCATTACGTAATACAATCATTGTGTAATAAAAGCTTCTACAACTTTCGAGTACTTGACCATCAATTCTGTGTCAATGTCAAGCTCAGTGATTGGAAACAATGATCAGTTACTTACAAAAGCTGAACACTCACCATGGCTCGTTACAATGTGTCAGCGCAGGTAGAAGCTGTCTGGAGTGCAGGGCTGGAAAGTTGACATTGTTCTGTGTTCACAATGGATTGTCTACACTGATACATTGTAACAACCTCCCACCATAGAGACAGCAGAGCCTTTCATTGACAAAAAGGAGAAATTAGTTTAACGAAGTAGATTGATTTATTGACTCGCATAAGATTTATTGTCAGCAGACTGGATGCCGGACACCAAGGTTGTGTTTAACCAATTTTTCCCTGGTCTGTAATTTGCACTAATGGGGTCCTGTGTTTGTGGTTTACACCGTGGGTCCCACTTTGTCCATTTACACCTGATCGCTGAACACATGATTAGTGAGAATCTAATTACTGTGACTAATTGCATACCATGTATCTAATGTCTGTGCAATTAATCAATGAGCACCGGATCGCTGGACACCTGATTACTGGATCACTGAATACCTGATCACTGTGCACTGGATCACTGAACACCTAATTACTGATAACTGGATCACTGAGCACCTGATCACTGAACAACTGAGCACTAGGGTTGAGCGAAACGGGTCGATCATTTTCAAAAGTCGCCGACTTTTGGCTAAGTCGGCGTCTCATGAAACCCGATCCGACCCCTGTGCTTGTCGGCCATGCGGTACGCGACTTTCGCGCCAAAGTCGCGTTTCAATGACGCGAAAAGCGCCATTTCTCAGCCAATGAAGGTGAACGCAGAGTGTGGGCAGCGTGATGACATAGATCCTGGTCCCCACCATCTTAGAGAAGGGCATTGCAGTGATTGGCTTGCTGTCTGCGGCGTCACAGGGGCTATAAAGGGGCGTTCCCGCCGACCGCCATCTTACTGCTGCTGATCTGAGCTTAGGGAGAGGTTGCTGCCGCTTCATCAGAAGCAGGGAGAGCGTTAGGCAGGGTCCACTAACCACCAAACCGCTTGTGCTGCAGCGATTTCCACTGTCCAACACCACCTTCGGTGTGCAGGAACAGTGGAAGCTATTTTTTTTTTTTTTTCCCCTCAGCGCTGTAGCTCATTGGGCTGCCCTAGAAGGCTCCGTGATAGCTGTATTGCTGTGTGTACGCCACTGTGGAAACCAACTGCTTTTTTCAAAGCACATATCCTCTTGTTCCTTCCTTTCTGCACAGCTATCTTTTTTGTTTGTCCACACTTTTTATTTAATTTGTGCATCAGTCCACTCCTATTGCTGCCTGCCATACCTGGCTTACATTACTGCAGGGAGATAGTAATTGTAGGACAGTTTTTTTTTTTTTTTGTTTTTTTTTTGTGGGAGATTAAGATTGGCATTTCTGCTACAGTGCCATCCCTGTGTGTGCCATCTCTCACTGAGTGGGCCATAGAAAGCCTATTTATTTTTTCCGTGATTTGTGTTCTAAAATCTACCTCAACACAGAAACACTACATCAATCAGTGGGAGAAAAATATTGGCCTCAGTCAGGGCTTGTGTGCCACTGCTGTGTGTGCGCTATCATTCAGTGGGCTATAGCAAGCCTATATTTTTTTTTTTTTTTTTTTTTTAATATTATTTGGTTTCAAAAGTCTCCCTGAAAAAAAAAAAAAACCTAAAAAAACAGTGGGAGAGTAATATTGCCCTTTCAGCTTGTGTGCCAGTCTTGACTCCTGGGTGTGCCACCTCTCTCCCTCTCATTCAGTGGGCCATAGAAAGCCTATTTATTTTTTTTTTTAAATATTATTGGGTTTCTAAAGTCTCCCTGAAAAAAACAAAAAATACATAAAAAAACAGTGGGAGAGTAATATTGCCCTTTCAGCTTGTGTGCCAGTCTTGACTCCTGGGTGTGCCACCTCTCTCCCTTTCATTCAGTGGGCCATAGAAAGCCTATTTTTTTTTTTTTAATATTATTTGGTTTCTAATTCTCCCTGAAAAAAAAAAAAAAACCTAAAAAAACAGTGGGAGAGTAATATTGCCCTTTCAGCTTGTGTGCCAGTCTTGACTCCTGGGTGTGCCACCTCTCTCCCTCTCATTCAGTGGGCCATAGAAAGCCTATTTATTTTTTTTTTTAATATTATTTGGTTTCTAAAGTCTCCCTGAGAAAAAAAAATAAATAAATTAGGTGGGAGATTAATATTGACATTAGTGCTTGAGTGACAGTCCTGCGTGTGTGTCATCTCTGTGATTTTGTGCCACAGAAAACAGAGTGTGTAACATTGTGCCTGATTTTCCTTGTGGTCTCACCAACCTGTTAAGGGATATTGAAATCATACTGAAGTTATAGCTCACCGTGTAAGTTGTTTGATAGCAACAAATAAAGTTACTTTGGTTAAGATTTTAAAACAATGAGGAAGTCTGGTGCAAGAGGTCGTCGTGGGCGTTCATTGTCAGCTGGTAATGATGGTAGTGGTAGTGGAGCATCAGGTGGTCGTGGGGATAAAAATATTCCACCTAAGTCTGGAGCTGTGGAGCCAGTTTCGTCGTCAGGCTACACAAGGCCTCGAACGCTCTCTTTTCTGGGAGTAGGAAAACCGCTTTTAAAGGCGGAGCAGCAACAGCAAGTTTTGGCTTACATTGCAGACTCAGCCTCTAGCTCTTTTGCCTCCTCTTCCGAAACTGGTAAATGTAAAAGCAGCGCGTCGCTTGTGGATGTTCACGGTCAGGGACAAGTCGCTTCCTTGTCCTCCTCAGCAAAAACTACAACAAGAGAGAAGGATGCAGCAGGCGACACAACGGGTCACTCCATGGAGCTCTTTACACATACCGTCCCTGGCTTAGAAAGTGAAACATTTAACAGGCCATGCCCATTACAAGTATATTCTGACATGGAGTGCACTGATGCACAGCCACAGCCAGAGTACTATGCTGCTCCTTTGACTCAGACCACCACATTGCCCTCTCAGGGTACAGATCCACAATCAGACCCTGATGAGACTATGTTGCCCCGCCACGAACGCTATACCACCGACCGACACAGTGACACAGACGAAGTTGCACACGAGCTCGAAGAGGAGGTAATAGATGACCCAGTTATTGACCCCGATTGGCAGCCATTGGGGGAACAGGGTGCAGGCGGCAGTAGTTCAGAAGCGGAGGTGGAGGAGGGGCCGCAGCAGGCATCAACATCGCAACAGGTTCCATCTGCCGGGCCCGTATCTGGACCAAAACGCGTGTCAAAGCCAAAACCTGTTGGAGCACAGCGTTGCCATCCGGTTAAAGCTCAGTCTGCAATCCCTGAAAAGGGATCAGAGTCTAGGAAGAGTGCAGTCTGGCATTTTTTTAAACAACATCCAACTGATCAGCGCAAAGTCATCTGTCAAAAATGTTCAACTAGCTTAAGCAGAGGTCAGAATCTGAAAAGTCTAAATACTAGTTGCATGCATAGACACTTAACCACCATGCATTCTCAAGCCTGGACTAACTACCAAACGTCCCTCAAGGTTGTAGCACCCTCGGCCAATGAAGCTAGTCAGCAACGCAACATCCCTTCCGTCACTGTAAGGCCACCATTTTCCGCACCACCGGCAGTATCTGTGCAGGTTTCTTTGCCAGCCAAAAGCAGTCAGGGTCAGGGAATCACCAGTTTTGTAGGAGGAAATATTGCATGTAGGGCACCGGCGGAAACAATACCGTCTCCAACCGTCTCTCAGTCTGCCATGTCCACCGGCACACCCGAAAGTTCCACGATCTACAGCTCTCCAGTCCAGCTCACCCTACATGAGACTCTGGTTAGAAAAAGGAAGTACTTATCCTCGCATCCGCGTACACAGGGTTTTAACGCCCACATAGCTAGACTAATCTCGTTAGAGATGATGCCCTACCGGTTAGTTGAAAGCGAAGCTTTCAAAGCCCTGATGGAGTACGCTGAACCACGATACGAGCTACCCAGTCGACACTTTTTTTCCAGAAAAGCCATCCCAGCCCTGCACCAGCATGTTAAACAGCGCATCGTCCATGCACTCAGGCAATCTGTGAGTACAAAGGTGCACCTGACTACAGATGCATGGACCAGTAGGCATGGCCAGGGACGTTATGTGTCCATCACGGCACACTGGGTGAATGTGGTGGATGCAGGGTCCACAGGCGACATCAATTTAGGGACAGTTGTGCCTAGCCCACGGTCTAGGAAACAGTTGGCTGTAGGCGTTCGCACCCCCTCCTCCTCCTCCTCGTCCTCCTGCAGAAGCTACAGCTCTTCCACAGAACGCAGTCGGCCAACCACTCCATCGGCAGATGACACTGTTGCACACCAGTTGTCCCATTATGGGCCAGCTACTGCCAAGCGTCAGCAGGCTGTATTGGCTATGAAGTGTTTGGGCGACAACAGACACACCGCGGAAGTTCTGTCCGAGTTCTTGCAACAAGAAACGCAGTCGTGGCTGGGCACAGTAGATCTTGAGGCAGGCAAGGTAGTGAGTGATAACGGAAGGAATTTCATGGCTGCCATCTCCCTTTCCCAACTGAAACACATTCCTTGCCTGGCTCACACCTTAAACCTGGTGGTGCAGTGCTTATTGAAAACTTATCCTGGGTTCTCCGACCTGCTCCTCAAAGTGCGTGCACTTTGCTCACATATCCGACGTTCGCCTGTACACGCCAGCCGTATGCAGACCTATCAGCGGTCTTTGAACCTTCCCCAGCATCGCCTAATCATAGACGTTGCAACAAGGTGGAACTCAACACTGCACATGCTTCAGAGACTGTGCGAACAGAGGCGTGCTGTTATTTATTTGTGGGAGGATACACGGGCAGGCAGTAGGATGGCAGACATGGAGTTGTCAGGTGTGCAGTGGTCGAAGATACAAGACATGTGTCAAGTCCTTCAGTGTTTTGAGGAATGCACACGGCTGGTTAGTGCAGACAACGCCGTAATAAGCATGAGCATCCCCCTAATGCGTCTGCTGATGCAAAGTTTGACGCACATAAAGGAGCAGGCGTCTGCACCAGAGGAAGAGGGAAGCCTTGATGACAGTCAGCCATTGTCTGGTCAGGGCAGTGTACAGGACGAGGTAGCGGGCGAAGAGGAGGTGGAGGACGAGGAGGATGATGGGGATGAGTATATTTTTAATGCGGAAACTTTCACGGGGGCACAGGAAATTGGTTGCGTGTCACGGCCGGGTTCTGGTTTTTTGAGGGACACAAGTGACGTAGATTTGCCTGCAACTGCCCCTCAACCAATCACAACCGGAGATTTGACAAGTGGAACTTTGGCCCACATGGCGGATTATGCCTTACGTATCCTACAAAGGGACACACGCATTACGAAAATGATGAACGATGACGATTACTGGTTGGCCTGCCTCCTTGATCCACGCTATAAAGGCAAATTGCAAAATGTTATGCCACATGAGAACTTGGAACTAATATTAGCAACCAAACAATCAACTCTTGTTGACCGTTTGCTTCAGGCATTCCCAGCACACAGCGCACGTGATCGTTCTCACACGAGCTCCAGGGGGCAGCAGACTAGGAGTGTTAGGGGTGCACACATCAGAAGTGGCGTTGGACAGAGGGGTTTTCTGACCAGGTTGTGGAGTGATTTTGCTATGACCGCAGACAGGACAGGTACTGCTGCATCAATTGAAAGTGACAGGAGACAACATTTGTCCAGTATGGTTACTAACTATTTTTCATCCCTTATCGATGTTCTCCCTCAACCGTCATTCCCATTTGATTACTGGGCCTCCAAATTAGACACCTGGCCAGAATTGGCAGAATATGCATTGCAGGAGCTTGCTTGCCCGGCAGCAAGTGTCCTATCAGAAAGAGTATTCAGTGCTGCAGGGTCAATATTAACCGAAAAAAGGACTCGTCTGGCTACCCAAAATGTTGACGATCTAACATTCATTAAAATGAACCACAACTGGATTTCAAAATCTTTTGCCCCACCTTGCCCGGCCGACACCTAGCTTTCCTATGAAAAGCTCTTGCCTGTGAATTACTTTTCTAATGTCTAATTTGCTGCTGCAGATTGTACAGCATACGACATGTTTACACCTCCCTAAATGGCCAAACTCCCCACACGGGGCCGTGGTATCGCGACTTGGCGCAAGCACCCGTGAGACTGCTGTTTGTCTGAAGAGGTGGGTGTGCTCGCTTTTGGTTGACGGCATTGCTACTGGGTCCCTCATAGTACAATGTAGTGTCTCTGGCGGTGGTGGTGCGCACCCAACGTCAGACACACCGTTGTAACATGAGTGGCCCTGGGGCGGTCCCGCCGGCCTCAAGAGAGTTCCCCCCTACCCCAGCTCAAACTGGGCTGTACTACGTGCAAAATTATGTCGCACAGCTCCACCAATCTTTAGTCTATTCGCTGACATCATTCAATGTCTGGCACTGACAATACAAATTTGTAGACATCTATGATGCAACTTAAAGTAGTCTGTGTCTGTGTCCTATATTGGCACCATTAAATAGTTACTGCCAAATTACTATGTCAGAAACACAGCAGATGAGCCCACCCCTGTACCTAAGTATGCCATCTTTTTTTTTGTTTTGGTTGTTTTGCGAGACATTAACATCTATTTATATTTTGGGAGTACTGGGACAGACACTCCTTGCACTACTCCTCCACTCAGCACCAAGCTGCCTGCCCGTGTATCCATGTAACCGCTGTAAAACTGCCATGAGCCTATTGTTTGTTATTTTAGGCCTTTGATAGCCTGTCTGCGGTCCCTACTCCTCCACTGACCACCAAGCTGCCTGCCCGTGTATCCATGTAACCGCTGTAAAACTGCCATGAGCCTATTGTTTGTTATTTTAGGCCTTTGAAGCCTTTCTGCGCTCCCTCCTTCCACTAGTCCTCCACTGACCAGACCACTGCTGCCCGTGTACCCCTGGAACCAATTTTAAAGTGCCTACAGCCAGCCCATTTTATTGTGTTAGGCCTTCGAAGCCTGTCTGCGGTCCATACTTCCACTAGTCCTCCACTGACCAGACCACTGCTGCCCGTGTACCCCTGGAACCAATTTTAAAGTGCCTACAGCCAGCCCATTTTATTGTGTTAGGCCTTCGAAGCCTGTCTGCGGTCCCTCCTTCCACTAGGCCTCCACTGACCAGACCACTGCTGCCCGTGTACCCCTGGAACCAATTTTAAAGTGCCTACAGCCAGCCCATTTTATTGTGTTAGGCCTTTGAAGCCTGTCTGCGCTCCCTCCTTCCACTAGTCCTCCACTGACCAGACCACTGCTGCCCGTGTACCCCTGGAACCAATTTTAAAGTGCCTACAGCCAGCCCATTTTATTGTGTTAGGCCTTCGAAGCCTGTCTGCGGTCCCTCCTTCCACTAGGCCTCCACTGACCAGACCACTGCTGCCCGTGTACCCCTGGAACCAATTTTAAAGTGCCTACAGCCAGCCCATTTTATTGTGTTAGGCCTTCGAAGCCTGTCTGCGGTCCCTCCTTCCACTAGGCCTCCACTGACCAGACCACTGCTGCCCGTGTACCCCTGGAACCAATTTTAAAGTGCCTACAGCCAGCCCATTTTATTGTGTTAGGCCTTCGAAGCCTGTCTGCGGTCCCTCCTTCCACTAGGCCTCCACTGACCAGACCACTGCTGCCCGTGTACCCCTGGAACCAATTTTAAAGTGCCTACAGCCAGCCCATTTTATTGTGTTAGGCCTTCGAAGCCTGTCTGCGGTCCATACTTCCACTAGGCCTCCACTGACCAGACCACTGCTGCCCGTGTACCCCTGGAACCAATTTTAAAGTGCCTACAGCCAGCCCATTTTATTGTGTTAGGCCTTCGAAGCCTGTCTGCGGTCCATACTTCCACTAGGCCTCCACTGACCAGACCACTGCTGCCCGTGTACCCCTGGAACCAATTTTAAAGTGCCTACAGCCAGCCCATTTTATTGTGTTAGGCCTTCGAAGCCTGTCTGCGGTCCATACTTCCACTAGGCCTCCACTGACCAGACCACTGCTGCCCGTGTACCCCTGGAACCAATTTTAAAGTGCCTACAGCCAGCCCATTTTATTGTGTTAGGCCTTCGAAGCCTGTCTGCGGTCCCTCCTTCCACTAGGCCTCCACTGACCAGACCACTGCTGCCCGTGTACCCCTGGAACCAATTTTAAAGTGCCTACAGCCAGCCCATTTTATTGTGTTAGGCCTTCGAAGCCTGTCTGCGGTCCATACTTCCACTAGTCCTCCACTGACCAGACCACTGCTGCCCGTGTACCCCTGGAACCAATTTTAAAGTGCCTACAGTCAGCCCATTTTATTGTGTTAGGCCTTCGAAGCCTGTCTGCGGTCCATACTTCCACTAGGCCTCCACTGACCAGACCACTGCTGCCCGTGTACCCCTGGAACCAATTTTAAAGTGCCTACAGCCAGCCCATTTTATTGTGTTAGGCCTTCGAAGCCTGTCTGCGGTCCATACTTTAAATACTCCTCCACTCACCACCAAGCTGCCTGCCCGTGTATCCATGTAACCGCTGTAAAACTGCCATGAGCCTATTGTTTGTTATGTTAGGCCTTTGATAGCCTGTCTGCGGTCCTTACTTTAAATACTCCTCCACTCACCACCTAGCTGCCTGTGTATCCATGTAACCGATGTAAAACTGCCATGACTGCCTACTGTTTGTTATTTTAGGCCTTTGATAGCCTGTCTGCGGCCCCTACTTGCAATACTCCTCCACTGACCACAATGCTGCCTGGAGTGCCTGCCTGTGTATCCATGTAACCGATGTAAAACTGCCATGACTGCCTACTGTTTGTTATTTTAGGCCTTTGATAGCCTGTCTGCGGCCCCTACTTGCAATACTCCTCCACTGAGCACAATGCTGCCTGGAGTGCCTGCCTGTGTATCCATGTAACCGATGTAAAACTGCCATGACTGCCTACTGTTTGTTATTTTAGGCCTTTGATAGCCTGTCTGCAGCCCCTACTTGCAATACTCCTCCACTGACCACACCAATGCTGCCCGTGTACCCCTGGAACCTATTTAAAAGTTCATAGAGCCTAGTTATATATTTTATTTACTATTAATAAGGCCATGATGGACTACGCTGTACCACGCTACAAGCTAACCAGTCGACACTTCTTTTGCGAGAAAAGCCATCCCAACCCTCCACCAGCATGTAGAAGACCGCATTGTCCATGCACTCTGGCAATCTGTGAGTACAAAGGTGCACCTGACAACAGACGCATGGACCTGTAGGCATGGCCACGGAAGATTACGTGTCCATTACGGCGCAATGGGTTAATGTGGTGGATGCATGGTCCACAGGGGACAGCCTACTAAGTCTGTCTGCAGTCCCTAATTCAAATTGTCCTCCACTGTCTAAATCGGAACTTCCACCTTCTGGCTTTCGGCCTATAGTATCAGAAATTAAACTGCATTTGGCCTTCAACTTTGGTTAGGGCCTACTAACGGCTTCTGCCCCTCCCTGGTGTTGTCCTCAACTAAATAAAGCTGAGCTTCAACCTTCCGGCTCTCATTAAGTGGTTTTTAAAAAAAAATGGTGGTTAGGGCCTACTAACGGCTTCTGCCCCTCCCTGGTGTTGTCCTCAACTAAATAAAGCTGAGCTTCAACCTTCCGGCTCTCATTAAGTGGTTTTAAAAAAAAAAAAAATGGTGGTTAGGGCCTACTAACGGCTTCTGCCCCTCCCTGGTGTTGTCCTCAACTAAATAAAGCTGAGCTTCAACCTTCCGGCTCTCATTATGTGGTTTTAAAAAAAAAAATGGTGGTTAGGGCCTACTAACGGCTTCTGCCCCTCCCTGGTGTTGTCCTCAACTAAATAAAGCTGAGCTTCAACCTTCCGGCTCTCATTAAGTGGTTTTTAAAAAAAAATGGTGGTTAGGGCCTACTAACGGCTTCTGCCCCTCCCTGGTGTTGTCCTCAACTAAATAAAGCTGAGCTTCAACCTTCCGGCTCTCATTATGTGGTTTAAAAAAAAATAATGGTGGTTAGGGCCTACTAACGGCTTCTGCCCCTCCCTGGTGTTGTCCTCAACTAAATAAAGCTGAGCTTCAACCTTCCGGCTCTCATTAAGTGGTTTTAAAAAAAAAATGGTGGTTAGGGCCTACTAACGGCTTCTGCCCCTCCCTGGTGTTGCCCTCAACTAAATAAAGCTGAGCTTCAACCTTCTGCTCCAAATTACCATTTTAAAAAATGCAATAGGCTTTTCCGGCCTACTAAAGGTGTCTGCCCCTCCCTGGTGTTGTCCTCAACTGAACAAAGCTGAGCTTCCACATTCTGGCTTTCGCCCTATACTATCAGATATTAAACTGCATTTGGCCTACTAGTGTGGTTAGGCCCTTGAAACAGTGTCTGCTGCTCTTGGGTTTGCTACTCCACTGAACAAAGCAATGCCGCCTGTTTAGTCCTGTTACCAATTTTGAACTGCATGTAGCCTACTTTATTCTTTGGCCCTATATCTGTTTCCTCCTCATCCTGCCCATTGCCCAGCCACTGCTAAATGAGTCTGCTGGTACATTGACCTAGACCACTACATTCCCCTTGTACTCTACACAGCCAGAATCTGTCCCTGCTGAAAGTAAGGTTCCCCTTCCCGCATGTTATACCACCTTACACAGGGACAAAGAGGAAGGTGCAGATGAAAGTGCAGGTTCCTTCATCAGGTGGGGGGGCATACTCGTTGGCGACGTCACTGGCACAGGGCCCCTCAGAGTACGCAAAAGTGTCGCTGCTGGTGGGAGGCGCCCCCGCCATGCAAACACACCGCCGTACTTTGAGGGGCCCTGTGCCAGTGGCAATGCGAACGAGTGGGCCCCCCCTGCTTGCTCAGGATCACAGCACTTGCAACTTTTAAATACTTACCTTTCCCTGCAACACCGCCGTGACGTAGTCCGCATTTCCTGGGCCCACGAAAAACTTGAGCCAGCCCTACTCCCCCCACAACTTTCCCCCAATTCCTTATGCCCAACTATTATTATACAGTTAATTAAGATTGGCAAGCTTCAGAAACAAGAATGGATGTTTTTGGCATTAAAATGGGCACTGTAGGTGTTTTCCTGGCCTCCACTCACTGCCGACTATGCTTCCCCATTGACTTGCATTGGGTTTCGTGTTTCGGTCGATCCCCGACTTTTAGCGATAATCGGCCGACTGCACTCGACTCGACTCTGGACAAAATCGGGTTTCCCAAAACCCTACTCGATCTTAAAAAAATGAAAGTCGCTCAACCCTACTGAGCACTGGATCACTGAACACCTAATTACTGATAACTGGATCACTGAACAACTGTGCACTGGATCACTGAACACCTATTTATTGAGCACTGGATCACTGAACAACTAATTACTGATAATTGGATCACTGAGCACCTGAGCACTGGATCACTGAGCACTCAATAGCTGATCACAGGAACACCTAATTACTAAACTCCTGATCAATGAGCACTGAATCATTGAACACCTGATCACTGTATCACTGAACACCATCACTGGATCACTGAACAACTGATGAATGAGCACTGGATCACTGAACACCTGATCACTGATCAGTGGATCACTGTACACCTGAACATGGAACACTGGATCACTGAACACCTGATCACTCCATCACTGAACACCTGATAAATGAACACTCTATTACTGATCACTGAACACTTGATCAAAAAATACTTGATCACTGATTAGCTGATCACAGCCTCAGGCACAATTACTAAACACCTGATCTAAGAGCACTGGATTACTGAACATATGATCACTGAGAACTGGATCACCGAATAGCTGATCACAAGGATACTTAATTACAAAATACCTGATCAATGAGCATGTTCAGATCCACGCCACCCTCTCCATAGTGTCTCTTCACACATCTTTGTCACACTTCACTTTGTTGACCTCATCACTCTGCTACAATGATCACTGCACCACAGAGGTGGCAATGACGCATCGGGGGAGTACACATTATGGGGCAGTGGGGAAAATTGTCACACAGAGCAGCGTTTGGTTGGGTGGAACATTTGAAGAAGTGGGGTACAGTGTTGGGAGGAGGGAGCATGAGCATGGGAGACAATATGGAGGAGTGGGGAGACCATATGGAGAACGGCGGACATTATGGAGAGGTGGGAGCGTGGGGGCACCATATAGAGAAATGGGAGCTTGGGGGCCATATAAAGAAGTAGATTTACAATATCGAGAGATGGGAATGTAGGCGACAATATGGAGAAGTGGGGGAACAAGATGTAGTGGTGGGAATGTAGGGGACAATAGGGAGTAATGGAGAAACAGGACGGAGAATTGGGAGCGTGTGGGGACCATATGGAGAAGTGGGGGAACAGGATGGAGAATGTGTAGCGTGGGGGACAGTATGGATTAGTGGCGTAATAGTATGGGGAAATCAGGGGGACAGTATGGAGAGGTGAGAGCATGGGGACAATATGGAGAAGTGGGAGCACAGTACGTAGAAGTTGGATTCATGTACTGACAGTGGATCTGCTAATGGACTCATTTACTGACTATGGTTCTGATCTTGTACAAATGTAGCAATCCATAACTGGTCAAAGGTCATCACTTGAGTGAGGCGGTCACCTTGCTGTCAGTGTCTCCCTACTGGTGCCATCACCTTGCCAAGGCTGTCACCCTGCCGAGTCAATCACTCTGTTTCCACCATCACTCTACTGCCGAAATGGGAAAGGTAAGCACCTTATAGAGCTGAAGATATATGGACTTTTATTGTATATTAGCAATGTTAATGTGAAGGCACAGTATCATGTGGGCAGTGTGCAGAGGAGGGAAAGTTTGGTTCTAGTGCTGTATTCATGTACTGATGGTGGTTCTTGTTCTGCATTCATGTACGGACCGTGATTCTGATGAAGTATTCATGAACTGACAGTGGTTCTAATTCTACATTTATGTACTGATCTTGATTCTGGCGTTGCACTCATGTGCTTACGGTGGTTTTGATCTTATACACATGCAGCAATCCATAATGTGCTTCATTGCTATGTTAAAACTTAAAAATCCTCAAAATTTAGAAATTTGAAATTATGAGGAGGATTTGGTGATTATGTTTCAAAAACTCATTTTAAATAAGTGTGTGTGTTAACACTGATTTTTTTTAGCAGAAATTGAGCTCTTCAGACACCTCCAATACTCAACATTTGGTTTTAGTGATGTATTAATGTACTGTCTGATGGTGGTTCTGGTGATGCATTCATGTAGGTACCTCTGTATTTTTTCTGCCGCCCTTGGGATCGGTTCAGTATGCAAATGTAACCCTCGAACCAAAAAATGTTGTGCACCCAAATTAAGCCTGCACTACTGCTCTCTGCAGGTCACCTTAAATCTATAGTCTACAGAACTGATGTCAGAGGCCCGGCGCTGTGACTTTGACAGCGTGTTAGTCTGCCCTGTGGACCTATCAGTATCCTAAATTAGGTAAGTATATGATGTTTATTATTTTAATTAAAACTTGTGGTGTGACTGTGGGGGCATCATATAGTGTGGGGGTTTCTTTGGGGTATCCTGAAAGTGTGGGGACCCTTATACATTGTAGATACTACTGTGATGGCTATTATACAGTTCAAAGGCTAATGCAAGGGCCATTATACAGTTTGGGGGCTAATGTGGTGGCCCTTATATGGTTTGTGGGCTACTCTAGGGGTCTGTCACGATCCTGTTGTCTGGTGTCCCAGGGTCAGGGGCTCCTTCCGTCCCTAACTCTAGGAGCGCTCTATCTCGCCCTGTTCCCCGAATTACTTCTGATGGTGGTGACGCCGGGGCCTCGTACCTTGCCTTAGCTCATGAATCTGCCCTCAGTCTGTACCCTTCCCCCACCCAGGGAAGAGGGGAATAGTAGTGTACGGTAATACACCAAACAGACTAACAAGTTAATATGAACAGGGATTACAGGAAAATACCAAACACACACATATACTCACACAAACAGAGGAATACACAGGGGAGTGGAGGATGGGGTCAAACCAAAGTAGGAGAAAAAAGGAAACTATCACAAGCTAAAAACCTAGCAACAGTCACAGATAAATCCACCAAATGCCTTTTCCAATAATCACCAACAATGAGTGCTAGCCAGGGCCTAGATTATATAGGAGATGGGAGTGGCTAACAGTGAACAGCTGAGAGCGTTAATGCAGGAGAGCGTCCAACTGAGTAGATTAATCCCTGCACTGCTAAGGGTATGTGTCCATGTTCAGGATGGCCGGCGCTTTGAACGGAGCGGAAAACTCGCTCCGCCCAAAGCGCCGCCCCCTTCTGTAGACACAATGATTCCGGATGTGTTCATTGCACACATCCGGAATCATCGCACCCCACACATAGGGCCCTGTGTTTTAACTTGCGGCGGCGCAGCAGCGCCGCTAGGTAAACGGACATGCTGCGTTCTAAAAAGACGCGCTGCATGTCCGGAATCACCGGGCTGCTGGATGCGTGTTACCACGCATAGTGGAGACGGGATTTCATAAAATCCCCTTCACTATGCTGTAACATCTGGACATTGCGGATTGAATGCTGCAGCTCTACGCAGCGTTCAATCCGCAGCTATTCCGTATGTAATACGGCCCGTGGACACATACCCTAAAAGAAACCTTCACCATTTAATATGAAGATGAAGTGCTTCTAATCAGTGCAGGAGTAGGAGAAATCAGATGCTGCGGTCTTCTGGCTCTTCTGTCACGTAAACCCGTGACATCATACTATGTATAGAGGAGTTGTGGGGTATCATTATGTATAGCGGAACTGTGATCCCACCACACAGTGTCTAGGAAAGCTGTGGGGGCATTATATTCTGTATAGGGGAGCTGTTGGCCACCATTCTGTATATAGGGGTATATGAGAGCTGTGAGGACATCATACTCTATATAAGGGAACTGTGGGCCTACTATACTGTGTATAGAGAATCTGTATTTTATGGGATTTGGTGAACATTATTAAATCCTAAGTGGACACTTAAGAAGCATTATTAGGGCACCTAGAGTATAGTGACCATCAAAGGGGCAAAATGTTGACATTGTATTCTAAGGCATTTGCACAGGGCATTAATATTTTTATGGGGCAATTTACCATCAAGAGGGCACATAAAGGAGGCATTATAAAGGGGCACAGTGGTGAAATTATTATGTGGGGACTCAGTGGTGCCATTATTACTATGTAAGGGGTACAGTGGTGGCATTATTATCTGTGGACTCAATTGTGGCATTGTTATGTGAGGGCTCAATTGTGGCATTATGTGGGGGCAGAATGGTGGTATTATGTGAGGGCACAGTGGTGGCATTTTGTGGGGGCACAATGGTGGCATTGATATGTGGGGGCTCAGTGTTGGCATTATTATGTCAAGGGCACAGTGGTGGCATTATTATGTGGGGGCTCAGTGGTAGCATTATTATGTGAGGGCTCAATGGTGGCATTATTAAGTGGGGGCGTTATGTGAGGGCACAGTGGTGGCATTATATGGGAGTTGAGTGGCGGCATTATTATGTAGGGGATTCAGTGGTAGCATTATTATATGAGGGGCACAGTGGTGGCATTATTACGTGGGGCACAATGGTGACATTATTATGTGGAGGCATAGTAGTGGATTATGTGGGGGCTCAGTGGTGGCATTATGTGAGGGCACAGTGGTGGCATTATGTGGGGGCTCAGTGGTGACATTATGTGGGGGCTCAGTGGTGACATTATGTGGAGACACAGTAGTGACATTATGTGGAGGCACAGTGGTGGAATTATGTGGGGGCACAGTGGTGACATTATTATGTGGGGGCTCAGTGGTGACATTATTATGTGGGGGCACAGTGGTGACAATATTATGTGGAGGCATAGTAGTGGATTATGTGGGGGCTCAGTGGTGGCATTATGTGAGGGCTCAGTGGTGGCATTATGTGGGGGCTCAGTGGTGACATTATGTGGGGGCTCAGTGGTGACATTATGTGGAGACACAGTGGTGACATTATGTGGAGGCACAGTGATGGAATTATGTGTGGGCACAGTGGTGGCATTATTATGTGGGGGCACAGTGGTGACATTATTATGTGGGGGCTCAGTGGGGACATTATGTGGAGGTACAGTGGTGGCATTATTATGTGGGGGCTCAGTGGTGACATGTGGAGGTACAATGGTGACATTATGTGGAGGCACAGTGGTGGCATTATTATGTGGGGGCTCAGTGGTGACATGTGGAGGTACAGTGGTGACATTATATGGAGGCACAGTGGTGGCATTATTATGTGGGGCTTAGTGGTGACATTATTATGTGGAGGCACAGTGGTGGAATTATTATGTGGGGGCACAGTGGTAGAGATTATTTTCAGTAACAGCGCGGTCATCGGCTGAGGTTCCCTTATACCCACAATTAGGGTGCACCACAATAACTGTTATCAGGGTTACCAGTTAGGTTTTGCCTTTCCCCTCCTGAACTGAACCATGAGCTATGCCTCTGCTGTCAGTGAAGTGAATCATTAATTGTTTACACTCAGAAGCTTGAAGCCCAGCCTTACCTAGACCTGCACACACAGCTGACGGGCTTGTCACAATGAATCCAGTAGGGACAAGTCTCTGAGAACACAGCAGAACCACAATTGTACGTCTGTAGTGTTGATCATGAGTTGCAGGGAGCTGGGAAGAGTCTTGTTCAGGCTCCGGGAGAGCAAGAAAACTGCCACAAATAACTTTCAAGAGGATGTTACAGTGGAGTCTATGGGTGTAGACAATGTGCTTCTTACATCCCATACTACACTTCCAGCTCGCACCAAACACGTTCCCTTTGCTGTCCCAGAATTCCTCTCTTCCCTTCTAATGAATCCGGGTTACGGAGCACAATCCTGAAACCTACGTTTTGCACTAATTACTTCATGTGGTTTTCTCATTGATTTTAGTGTCAGCTTTAATGGGCTTAATGGACAGAGCAGTCACCGATCTGGTCCTGTCTAACGTCTGCCCGCATCCTCCACCATCTATACATTACCTTTGCCCCTAAATCTATTACAATCGACAGGCTTTTCTGTGCAGGATGGATGATAACAGCGACAAATGCTCCTCACTATTTATTGTCATCTCCGAACATGTCATTCAGCAATCGATAACATTGGTAAATTAGCCGAGGAGGAGACACAGGGGAAGATCTCATCATTACAATCATATTAGAAGGCTGGACAGCGCTGGGCCAGTGAGATGCAAACCTGAAGCCAACGAGGCCCTGAGTCTGGTCTGTAAGAGAACGTGAGTGTAAGAGGCAATGATGGAAGCTGACCTGGGGATAACAAGCATGAATGCCAGAGGTGGGGCTAAAAGGTGTCAAGCCACTCCCCCTTCCAGTGCATGCACCCAACACCAGAAGTTTCACTACATTTGGAAATTTTGACAGTAGTTTGCCTTCTAAAGATCTTCAGGGGCCGTGATATTACAAAGCTTCCTGGTGACATGGAGGGAAATAGGGGTTAGAAGGCCAAAAATAAATTACTCTAAGGGCTGAATGTTTTGTTTGCTGTTATGACCCCAATGGCAGAGGGTCTCAGAAACAATTACTAAGTCTGCAAACACAAAAAAACCAGCTCATAGGGCAGTGGTAACTGAGCTGACCATATATCTAATCCTAGCACCACAAATAGCAGCAGCCGGGGAACGTGCCTACGTTGGTTCTAGACGTCTCGCGCCAGCCGGAGAACTAACTAACCCTAGAAGGGAAAAGAAAGACCTTTCTTGCCTCCAGAGAAAAGACCCCAAAAGTTGGATACAAGCCCCCAACAAATAATAACGGTGAGGTAAGAGGAAAAGACAAACGTAAGAATGAGCTAGGTATTTAGCAAAGAGAGGCCCACTAGCTAATAGCAAAGTATAGTAAGATGACTTACATGGTCAGCAAAAACCCTATCAAAATATCCACGCTGGATATTCAAGAACCCCCGAACCGTCTAACGGCCCGGGGGGAGAACACCAGCCCCCTAGAGCTTCCAGCAAAGTCAGGAATCACATTTAGTACAAGCTGGACAAAAATAAGAGCAAAGCAAATAACCAAAAAACAAAGAAGCAGGACTTAGCTTAATTTTGCACGAACCAGGACCAGCAGACAGGAGCAAACAGAAAGGATCTGATTACAATGATGCCAGGCACTGGACTAAGGATCCAGGAAGTTTATATAGCAACACCCCTGGACTAACGACCCAGGTGGGTGCCAAACTGAGGAAAGACAATCCTAGAGTCATATCACTAGTAACCACAAGAGGGAGCCAAAAAGTCTAATTCACAACAGTACCCCCCCCTTAAGGAGGGGTCACCCAACCCTCACCAAGACCACCAGGGCGATCAGGATGAGCAGCGTGAAAGGCACGAACTAAATCGGCCGCATGCACATCAGAAGCAACCACCCAGGAATTATCCTCCTGACCATAGCCCTTCCACTTGACCAGATACTGAAGCCTCCGTCTGGAGAGACGAGAATCCAAGATCTTCTCCACCACGTACTCCAACTCGCCCTCAACCAACACCGGAGCAGGAGGCTCAACAGAAGGAACCACAGGTACAACGTACCGCCGCAACAAAGACCTATGGAACACGTTGTGAATGGCAAACGACACCGGAAGATCCAAGCGAAAGGACACAGGATTAAGGATTTCCAATATCTTGTAAGGACCGATGAAGCGAGGCTTAAATTTAGGAGAGGGGACCTTCATAGGAACAAATCGAGAAGACAGCCATACCAAATCCCCAACACGAAGTCGGGGACCCACACCGCGGCGGCGGTTGGCAAAACGCTGAGCCTTCTCCTGTGACAACTTTAAGTTGTCCACCACATGATTCCAGATCTGCTGCAACCTATCCACCACAGAATCTACCCCAGGACAGTCAGAAGGCTCCACATGTCCCGAGGAAAAACGAGGATGGAAACCAGAGTTGCAGAAAAATGGCGAAACCAAAGTAGCGGAACTAGCCCGATTATTAAGGGCAAACTCAGCCAACGGCAAGAAGGTCACCCAATCATCCTGATCTGCCGAAACAAAACACCTCAAATAAGCCTCCAGAGTCTGATTAGTTCGCTCCGTTTGTCCATTAGTCTGAGGATGAAAGGCAGACGAAAACGACAAATCAATGCCCATCCTAGCACAAAAGGATCGCCAGAACCTGGAAACAAACTGGGATCCTCTGTCAGACACAATATTCTCAGGAATGCCGTGTAAACGAACCACATTCTGAAAGAACACAGGAACCAGATCGGAAGAGGAAGGCAGCTTAGGCAAAGGCACCAAATGGACCATTTTAGAAAAGCGATCACATACCACCCAGATGACAGACATGCCCTGAGACACCGGGAGATCTGAAATGAAATCCATGGAAATGTGTGTCCAAGGCCTCTTCGGGACAGGCAAGGGCAAGAGCAACCCGCTGGCACGAGAACAGCAAGGCTTAGCTCGAGCACAAGTCCCACAGGACTGCACAAATGACCGCACATCCCGTGACAAGGAAGGCCACCAAAAGGACCTAGCCACCAGATCTCTGGTGCCAAAAATTCCCGGATGCCCTGCCAACACCGAGGAATGAACCTCGGAAATGACTCTGCTGGTCCACTTATCAGGAACAAACAGTCTGTCAGGTGGACAAGAGTCAGGTCTACCAGCCTGAAATCTCTGCAACACACGTCGCAAATCAGGAGAAATGGCCGACAAGATAACTCCCTCTTTAAGAATACCAACTGGTTCTGCGACTCCAGGAGAGTCAGGCACAAAGCTCCTTGAAAGAGCATCAGCCTTCACATTCTTTGAACCTGGTAAATACGAGACCACAAAGTCAAAACGGGAGAAAAACAATGACCAGCGGGCCTGTCTAGGATTCAGGCGTTTAGCAGACTCGAGATACATCAAATTTTTGTGATCAGTCAAGACCACCACACGATGCTTAGCACCCTCGAGCCAATGACGCCACTCCTCAAATGCCCACTTCATGGCCAGCAACTCCCGATTGCCAACATCATAATTCCGCTCAGCAGGCGAAAACTTCCTAGAGAAGAAAGCACATGGTCTCATTACCGAGCAATCAGGGCCTCTCTGCGACAAAACGGCCCCTGCCCCAATCTCAGAAGCATCCACTTCGACCTGAAAGGGAAGTGAGACATCAGGCTGGCACAAAACAGGCGCCGAAGTAAACCGGTGCTTCAACTCTTGGAACGCCTCCACGGCTACAGGAGCCCAGTTAGCAACATCAGAACCTTTCTTGGTCATATCCGTCAAAGGTTTAACAACGCTAGAAAAATTAGCGATAAAACGACGGTAGAAGTTAGCAAAACCCAAGAACTTCTGAAGACTCTTAACTGACGTGGGTTGAGTCCAATCATGAATAGCTCGGACCTTGACTGGGTCCATCTCCACAGCAGAAGGGGAAAAAATAAACCCCAAAAAGGGAACCTTCTGTACTCCAAAGAGACACTTTGAGCCCTTAACAAACAAAGCATTCTCACGCAAGACCTGAAACACCATCCTGACCTGCTCCACATGTGAGTCCCAATCTTCAGAGAAAACCAGAATATCATCCAGATAAACAATCATAAATTTATCCAGATACTTCCGGAAAATATCATGCATAAAGGACTGAAACACTGAGGGAGCATTAGAGAGCCCAAAAGGCATCACCAAGTACTCAAAATGACCTTCGGGCGTATTAAATGCAGTCTTCCATTCATCTCCTTGCTTAATGCGCACAAGGTTGTACGCACCACGAAGATCTATCTTGGTGAACCACTTGGCACCTTTAATCCGGGCAAACAAGTCCGACAACAGAGGCAAAGGATACTGAAATTTAACAGTGATTTTATAATAATAATAATAATTTTTATTTATATAGCGCCAACATATTCCGCAGCACTTTACAACTTATAGAGGGGACTTATACAGACAACAGACATTACAGCATAACAGAAATCACAGTTCAAAACAGATACCAGGAGGAATGAGGGCCCTGCTGCTCGCAAGCTTACAATCTATGAGGAAAAGGGGAGACACGAGAGGTGGATTTTATTCAGAAGCCGATAGTCAATACAAGGTCTCAAAGATCCGTCCTTCTTGGCCACAAAAAAGAATCCCGCACCAAGAGGGGAAGAGGATGGACGGATATGCCCCTTCTCCAGAGACTCCTTGATATACGAACGCATTGCGGCATGCTCAGGTACAGACAGATTAAATAGTCTTCCCTTAGGAAATTTACTACCTGGAATCAAATCTATGGCGCAGTCACAGTCCCTATGAGGAGGCAGAGCACTGGACCTGGACTCGCTGAATACATCCTGATAATCAGACAAATACTCAGGAACTTCCGAAGGAGTAGAGGAAGCAATAGACACCGGCGGGGAATCAGCATGAATTCCCTGACAGCCCCAACTTGACACAGACATTGCCTTCCAATCCAAGACTGGATTGTAGGTCTGTAACCATGGCAGACCCAAAACGACCAAATCATGCATCTTATGCAGAACAAGAAAACGAATCACCTCCCGATGTTCAGGAGTCATGCACATGGTTACCTGTGTCCAAAACTGCGGTTTATTTTCCGCCAATGGCGTAGCATCAATACCTCTAAGAGGAATAGGATTTACCAACGGTTCAAGAACAAAACCACAGCGCTTGGCAAATGACAGATCCATAAGACTCAGGGCAGCACCTGAATCCACAAACGCCATAACAGGGTAAGAAGACAATGAGCAAATTAAAGTCACAGACAAAATAAATTTAGGTTGCAAATTACCAATGGCGACAGGACTAACAACCCTTGTTAGGCGTTTAGAGCATGCTGATATAACATGTGTAGAATCACCACAGTAAAAACACAACCCATTCTGACGTCTATGATTTTTCCGCTCATTTCTAGTCTGAATTCTATCACATTGCATTAAATCAGGTGTTTGTTCAGACAACACCACCAGAGGATTAGCGGTTTTGCGCTCCCGCAAACGCCGGTCAATTTGAATAGCCAGCGCCATGGAATCATTCAGACTTGTAGGAATGGGGAAACCCACCATCACATGCTTAATGGCTTCGGAAAGGCCATTTCTGAAATTTGCGGCCAGAGCACACTCATTCCACTGAGTAAGCACGGACCATTTCCGAAATTTTTGGCAATACACTTCAGCTTCATCCTGGCCCTGAGAAATAGCCAGCAAGGCTTTTTCTGCCTGAACTTCAAGATTGGGTTCCTCGTAAAGCAATCCGAGCGCCAGAAAAAACGCATCAATATTTGCCAATGCCGGATCTCCTGGCGCTAGCGAGAAAGCCCAATCCTGAGGGTCGCCCCGTAAAAAAGAGATAACAATTTTAACTTGCTGAGCTGAATCTCCAGATGAACGGGGTCTCAGAGATAGAAACAATTTACAATTATTCCTGAAATTCCTAAACTTAAATCGGTCTCCAGAAAACAGTTCAGGAATAGGTATTTTAGGTTCAGACATTGGACTACTGGTAACAAAATCTTGTATGCCCTGCACACGAGCAGCAAGCTGGTCCACACTTGTAATCAAGGTCTGGACATTCATGTCTGCAGCAAGCACAAGCCACTCAGAGGTAAAGGGGAGGAAGAGAGGAAAAAAAAAAACAACTCAGAATTTCCTTTCTTATTATCCCACTTCTGCAATGCATTAAACATTCAATGTTGGCCTGGCATACTGTTATGACCCCAATGGCAGAGGGTCTCAGAAATAATTACTAAGTCTGCAAACACAAAAAAACCAGCTCATAGGGCAGTGGTAACTGAGCTGACCATATATCTAATCCTAGCACCACAAATAGCAGCAGCCGGGGAACGTGCCTACGTTGGTTCTAGACGTCTCGCGCCAGCCGGAGAACTAACTAACCCTAGAAGGGAAAAGAAAGACCTTTCTTGCCTCCAGAGAAAAGACCCCAAAAGTTGGATACAAGCCCCCAACAAATAATAACGGTGAGGTAAGAGGAAAAGACAAACGTAAGAATGAGCTAGGTATTTAGCAAAGAGAGGCCCACTAGCTAATAGCAAAGTATAGTAAGATGACTTATATGGTCAGCAAAAACCCTATCAAAATATCCACGCTGGATAATCAAGAACCCCCGAACCGTCTAACGGCCCGGGGGGAGAACACCAGCCCCCTAGAGCTTCCAGCAAAGTCAGGAATCACATTTAGTACAAGCTGGACAAAAATAAGAGCAAATCAAATAACCAAAAAACAAAGAAGCAGGACTTAGCTTAATTTTGCACGAACCAGGACCAGCAGACAGGAGCAAACAGAAAGGATCTGATTACAACGATGCCAGGCACTGGACTAAGGATCCAGGTGGGTGCCAAACTGAGGAAAGACAATCCCAGAGTCATATCACTAGTAACCACAAGAGGAAGCCAAAAAGTCTAATTCACAACAGTTTGCCTATGGTCTGAGGGATGGACTTGGACCAGTTACCCAACCCTTATTGCCGGTGTCACAGTATTGGATGGGGGCCCCATGGTTTCTTCTTACTACAGACAGATATTAATGGGCCATGCTGAGGTGGAACCCCATCTACAAAGATGTCAATACTAAAATTACTCCCAGAGGATGGAAAAATATTTAGAATTGAGAGTCCTCAATCCCAGGATGGACATGGACATGGAACAAGGAGATTGAACAGGATTATACAGGTGAACAACTGGCTACGTTGATGGAGCCGTGAGCAACATTTTGGTTTCTTGACCATGGAGTGAATTACCTGTATGATGGACTCCTTGCTAGAGATGGGTTGCATCTTACGAAAACAGGAAAACACATATTTGGTAGATGCCTTACTATACCCATCAGGAGAGCTTTATACTAGAGCAATATGGGATAGGAAATATACGGACAGGAAAAGTAGGCAACTAATGAATTATTTTGAGACCCTGAGTGGAAATAAAGAACAAAAACAACAAACTCTGAATGAAAATAGAGGAGCAAGAGAAACCGACTGCAAACTAAAATGTGTATATACAATTGTATAGAGCACGGGAAATAAACCAGGAATAATTGGAGCTGCAAACACAGGAAGAGAGATATGATGTCATTGGCATCACTGAAACTTGGTGGGATGATACACATGATTGGAATACAAACCTTTAAGGCTACAAGTTATTAGAAACAGGATTAACAAGAGAAGAAGGTGTTGCATTGTATGTTAAGAAAAGATCCAAGCTTCAGAGACTGGTAGCTCTGATGAAACTGGGTAAAAATACAAGGAGAGAAGAACAGGAAGGACATTATTGTAGGAGTTTGCTATGGGCCACATGGACAGACTGAAGATATCTATGAACTCTTTTTGCATCAGATGTCAGTGTTCTCAAAAAAGTACGACATAGTGATTATGGGAGATTTTAACTATCCAGATATTTGTTGGGAATCTCTCTCATTTATTAAAAGTAATGGGTCAAAAAATTATTTTCTCTTGCTGACATTATCTTTCAAAAGGTAGAAGAGAAAACAGGAGGATCTGCAATCTTGGACCCAATTCTTAGCAACAGGGAGGAAATGGTTGAGGAAGTAAAGGTAGCTGGGAATTTAGGAGGCAGCGATCATGCTATCCTCAAATTTTGGATTACAAGAGGAGGGAGACCAGCGAGAACTTAGACTTTAGGGTTGGACTTCAGAAAGGCAGATTTAAATGGACTCAGAAAGAGGATATGAAAGGTTCAATGGCCGGATGTTTTAAAGGAGAGAAATGTCCAAAAAGGATGAGAGATTTAACTAAATGAAATTCTCACTGCTCAATCGGTAACAATCCAGAAAAGAAGGAAGAATTGGAAGCATTTAAAGAGACCAGGGTGGATGAACATAGAACTTAAAGAAATGTAAAAAGAAATGTATGTTAAATGGAAAGAGAGGGCATATGTAAACAAGAATATAATGCTATCTGCAGGGAATGCAAGGCAAGAGTTAGAAGAGCTAAAGACAGTAATGAAGTGAGGCATGTAAGGGAGACCAAAAGCAATAAAAATTGATTTCAGAAGTATGTCAACAGCAAAAGTAAAGTCAAAGATTCTATAGGATTTTTACAGGAAGAAAAAGGTGAAGTGGTTAAAAATGATGTTGAGAAGTCGAACTTTTAAATTCCTATTTTGCATCTGTTTTCTCTAAGAAAGCAATCGCAACAAAAACTGATCTTCACTGTGCCATCGAAGGAATAAAATAATCCACACTGTCCATAAACCAAGAGATGGTGAGGGAACACTTAGCTAATTTACATGAATTTACATTTCCTGATCCATATAAATTACATCCTAGGGTACTGAGAGTTAGCAGAGGAAATTGCAGAAACACTAGCCAGAATCTTTGAAAAATCCTGGGGAAAAGGAGAAGTGACGGAAGATTTGACAAGGGCAAATGTTGTCCCTATCTTCAAAAAAGGAAAGTAGATGGAGCCAGGAAAATACAGGCCAGTGAGCTTTACTTCTATACTAGGAAAGATCTGTTAACAAATTATTACTAAGCATGTATGTAAGTACTTGGATAAGAATACAGTAATTAACCAGAGCCAGCATGGGTTTGTAGCAAACAAGCCATACCAGACTAATCTAATTTCCATCTATGATGGAATTACTGACTGGGTGGAATAAATGAGACCTCACCAGTGTAAGAAAGCGCACCCGATGTGCTTTTCACACCTTACTTTGTCAATTGATGTTATAATGATTATATAAAGTTGCATCGAATAAAAAGGCCCACATCTTGGGTTCCATTGGGCAGAGTAAACAGAAAAAATTGAAATACTCGGAGAATAAAATAAGAGCAACAATTGAAAACTTTTAATCTCTAACTACTGTTGTGCTCCAACTCCAGATGCCTCTGTCATTGTGATCGCTTTTCTTTGATTTCTAGAAACGAGCTAAAAGATTGAGATGTAAACAGACCATACAGGAAATGAAAAAAGCAAACACTGGGCAGGTATGGTAAACAGGTAAGTTGCATCTATGCTAGACCTTGCAAAACAGGCTTAAATCTATAAATGGGTAAGTGCATGAGGTTACACTATAGACAAAATATTGTCCTCGTAGATGAAGCGCAAATGGTAAATTCAGAGAACTTGCAAACAGACGCAGACAGATGTACTGGACATCTAAACAAATAAACAAAAACTCAGAAGAACAACTTCAGAAGAAGCAAGATTGTCATTATAGATGGGTAGAATATGCCGGGCATTACCAGGCACAGCTCCAACCCTGCAGACCCTCTATGAGTCTGGTTGGTCAATGTGAAGAATATTGGAGATATAATTTCATGCCAATCGTTTGTATCCTTATTTAGCAGAGGATTATAAAACCCCCTTCCCATGTGCAGCTGTAACAGGACACATAGCTCAGCAGGGGGGTCAAGCCTCAAAAGGCTGTGCGTGACAGATCTCACACCTTGATCCAGCTAAGCTCAGAACAAAACGCTTGCTTGCAAAATAGATACCATGAGGTCTAACTACCTTGTTGAGTCAGCTATGATTTCATATGGAGAATAAGCACTTATCATACATCCTGTTCACACTCCAGTTACATATTCAAGATCTCTGGAATGGACCAAACACCTTCCTGAGTCTCAATCCGTTCTAGCACCACAGGGTGGGGAGATATGTATAATGGATAGCAAGAGCCAAGTAGCAAAGCTGCGCAGGGGCTGCAGGGGCCTGGCCAGATCCGATGGCACTAAAACCGCCTTCCTAAGACCGTCCATTAAGTAGTTATGACCCATCTTTGGTTTTGGAGTTCTTAGATGCTAGAGTCAAGGGGAAGGGATTTAGGGCCAGCCCAGCGGGCAGGAGAGGAGTGACCCAAAAGGGGTTAAAGGTTTGTGTAGGGCCATATGGCCTCTCTCTGTTATGCTTGTGGTTCACTTCGAAAGTGGGGGCCACATCGAGTAATGTGCTGTAAAGGAACAAGGAACTAGCTGGGAGCCCATGCCCCAGATCCCAGCACACACACGGTCTATCATCAATCCGGTAATTGACATGAGTCATCTGCTTATATTTTTTATCTTACCACTATCTGTATTCGCATATCTGACCATTGTATACATGTAACCATTGTGTTTATAGTGTACTGTCTAGTGTGTCCTTAAGGCAAATAAATATATAATATATCCTTGGGCTGCTCTTTTATCTCAATCACATCCCTTTCTCGGTTTAACTTTCCATGCTACCGGGGATGGTTTCTGGTCAGATATAATCCAGGTAATGGACTGGGCTTATATCTAACAAGGAACTGGTTGCAGTCCTACCATGCTGGCAGTGCTCTGTTTCACTGGTGCTAGTGAAAGGGGCATCTCAGCTTGTCAGGGCTGTGGGCGAGTGTGGCACCATGTCAGCGACTGCCTGGGCCACATCCTCTCATTCCCCGTGCCCCCCTCGTTCAGTGTGGACAGTAGTTGTCTGTGTAAAACTGTACCAAGCTGGTCTTACGTGTCACCAGGGCGTGCAGAAAGTCACTTTGGTGCAAGTGATCCTTCTGACGTAATAGTGACATCAGGCGTGGTGGCGCGGAGCGGTGCGGATTCATCACAGTCACCAACCTCCGAATTAATGACTGTTTGCATGTAGTAAAATGATTGGACAAGCAGCATAGGACGCATGCGATTGGCCCAGAGCACAGTGGAGCTCTGACATCACACAGGAAGAGCCGCCCACTCCACACCGTTATAGAGAGATAATGAACATTTAATAATGGACGGCGCTCCACCTAACAGGACGCTATATAATAATGGACGGCGATCCACCTAACAGGAAGCTATATAATAATGGACGTCGCTCCACCTAACAGAACTCTATATAATAATGGATTGTGCTCCACATAACAGGAGGCTATATAATAATGGACGGCCCTCCACATAACAGGAGGCTATATAATAATGGACGGCGCTCCAAGTAACAGGACGCTATATAATAATGGACGGCGCTCCACATAACAGGAGGCTATATAATAATGGACGGCGCTCCACATAACAGGAGGCTATATAATAATGGACGGCGCTCCACCTACCAGGACACTATATAATAATGGATGTCGTTTCACGTAACAGGACGCTATATAATAATGGACGGCGCTCCACCTAACAGGAAGCTATATAATAATGGACAGCACTCCACAGGGCCGGACTGGGACTAAAATTCAGCCCTGGCATTTGAAGTCACACAGGCCCACTTGTCACATGGTGACTCTACCGTCCTGGAGTACCTCTTTCAGTACCACCCCGTGGGTCAGGAGGTCCACTCTGCTTTGGCTGGAGTCTGAATGAAGGACGCTGGCTTTCAATTCCTTGGTACATGGGCGCATCTATATATATAATTGTCTAAGGGTTTTCCATCTGTCTGTCTGTCTTTCTGTCTGTCCTGGAAATCCCGCGTCTCTGATTGGTCGAGGCCGCTAGGCCTCGACCAATCAGAGACGGGCACAGCATGGCGACGATGATGTCATAAAGGTTGCCTCGACCAATCAGTGACGGGCACAGTCTGCCGCCAGGCCTCGATCAATCAGCGACGGGTACAGTATTGACATAGATGTCATAATGGTTGCCATGGCGACGAAGGTGTCATAAAGGTTGCCTCGACCAATCAGCGACGGGCACAGTCTGCCGCGAATTCTGGAATCATCATTGTCCATATACTACGGGGACATGCATATTCTAGAATACCCGATGCATTCCCGTTTATTCATTCGCTGATTGGTCGAGGCCGCCTGGGCCTCGACCAATCAGCGAAGGGCACAGTATCGACGTAGAAATCCCGCGTCTCTGATTGGTCGAGGTAGATGTCATAATGGTTGCCATGGCGATGATGATGTCATAAAGGTTGCCTCGACCAATCAGCGACGGGCACAGTCGGAATCATCATTGTCCATATACTACGGGGACATGCATATTCTAGAATACCCGATGCATTAGAATCGGGCCACAATCTAGTATAAAATATCACTGCTTCTCCACGTATTTCCAGTGTGACAACACTTTACTCACAGGACACAGAATATATAACACACAGGTACAGAGGGCAGGCCCATTGAAACGCGGCAGGCCAGACATACATTACAATAGCCGCAGGTGGCCGGAGCCTGCCGATATTTACTGTGGGAATTACAAAGGTGGGGGAGGTCTGAAGGGGGATATCTTGTCCCCTCTGCCCAGGGGCGCAGCCTGTGGGCTGATGCATTAGGGACATACATCTCACATGGAACCTATTATACATACATATGACTGCACAACATATTCTGGGTGCTGGGGGGTTTCGTAACATGGCTCCCCTTTTCAGCGACGCGATCAGCATACACAGTCTGATCCTTAATGGATCGGTTTGGGGATGACCGAAGTTTATGGGGTTGGTACAAGTTCCGTTTGTCAACTTAGTCCATCGGCGTTACCGTTTTGTTTGCCGGGTCTGTAGTGGATGGTGAAGTCCAGAGGTTGTAGGGCTAAACTCCACCGCAGTAATCTGGTGTTGTCTCCGAGACCCGATTAAGCCAGACTAGGGGATTATGGTCCGTTAGGAGGGAAAACTGTCATCCATAAAAATATGGTTGCAACTTTTTGAGTGCCCATACTACCGCTAGGCACTCCTTCTCGATGGCCGCATAGCTTACTTCACGGGGCAGTAGTTTCCGACTCAGGTAAGCTACCGGGTGTTCTTGGCCGTCCGGCCCGACTTGGATCACTACTGCCTCCAATCCAAACATAGAAGCGTCTGTGTGAACCAGGAAACATTTAGTTGGATCGGGTGTGGCCAATACAGGGGTATTGGTGAGGGCGTCCTTTAGCTGGCGGAAGGCTTCCTCACACTCTGGGGTCCAGGTTACCTGGCGGGGTTGGTTCTTACGGGTCAGATCAGTGAGGTGCTTGGCTACACTGCTGTAATTGGGAACGAATTTCCTGCAATACCCCGCTGTCCCTAGAAACACCATGACCTGGGTTTTTGTGCGTGGGGTGGGCCACTTGGCTGTGGCCTCAATCTTGGCTGGTTCTGGTCGCTGTTTCCCACTTCCCATCCAATGCCATAAATACTGAACCTCTGCTTTGCCCACGTGTGATATGCTATGTGGGTATAATTTTTCTGTATATTTCTATTTTACTGATTATCATGGTGTTAAGGTACCGTCACACTCAGCGACGCTGCAGCGATATAGACAACGAGCCGATCGCTGCAGCGTCGCTGTTTAGGTCGCTGTAGAGATGTCAAACACAGCAGCTCCACAACGATGCAGGAGCAATCCTGTGACGTAGCGGTGACGCACTTATCATTCTCACAGGTCGTTAGCTCCATGTTTAACATTGCTGATATCGTTGCTTTTGCTGTCAAACACGACGATACACGCCGATCTGACGACCAAATAAAGTTCTGGACTTCTAGCTCCGACCAGCAGTATCACAGCAGGATCCTGATAGCTGCTGCGTGTCAAACACAACGAGATCGCTAACCAGGACGCTGCAACGTCACGGATCGTTGTCGTTCTCGTTGTAAAGTTGCTGAGTGTGAAGGTACCTTTACTGTATCTTGTAGGATGAGTTGTTATTTGCCATCTGATATTCTCCCCACAGTTCTGTATTGTATGCTAATGACATGTTGACCTAGCTTGTTGAAACAATGACCCCCTGTAGTGCCTTAATCCACCAGGCACCTTTGTCAGGTGTGGGAAGCCTGAAAACCGCCCCAACCTGCTGGGGGGAATTGAGATCCGGTGTGGACCCATGATGTGAAGACAGCACTTCAGAGAGAGAAAGGAGGGAATATGGACTGTTATCCTCTGTGCTGGATTGTTGGACTTTTATCCTGTTACTGAAATGCATTCGTGTTCTGGAATATTTTATCCTTTGTGTGATGGATCGTATATATGGACCTTTCATGTTTTGCCTAAATAAAGGTCTCGTAATTGTTCACTATTCTCTTGCTCTGTTGATTGTGTGATACCGGAGAAGGAACCTGTGACACCACGTGACACTTGTTTGGGTTCAGGGTGATTCCGGCCTTGTGGATCCTGTCTAATACGGTCACTAGGTGATTTAGATGTTCTTCCCATGTCGCGCTGTAGATGGCGATGTCATCCAGGTAGGCACAAGCATAGTCCTGGAGACCATCCAGAAGCCGGTCAGCCAGCCTCTGGAAGGTCGCTGGGGCAGTCTTCATCCCGAATGGCATAACTCGAAACTGGAATAAGTTGAACGGGGTGACAAATGCCGACTTGGGAATAGCGTCAGGACTAAAGGGAATCTGCCAGTAGCCTTTGCATAGATCGATGGTGGTCAAATACTTTGCCCCTGCCAGGCAGTCTAACAACTCATCCACACGCGACATGGGATACGCATCCGTCACCGTTTTCTCATTGAGCTTACGATAGTCTACACAAAACCGTGTAGTCCCATCCTTCTTGGGCACTAACACTATGGGGGATGCCCAGGGACTATCTGACTCTTCAATGACCCCTAAACGCAACATCTCTTGTATCTCTTGTCGCATCCCTTCTCGTACAGACTCAGGGACGCGGAAGGGGGGTCTGATCCTGGGTCTCAACCTTGTGTTGTGCCAGGCGAGTGTACCCTGGTCTCCCCGAAAACATCCTCTGTCGCTGCCTCAACAACGCCTCCGCCTGCTGTCTCACCCGGGGACCTAGGTCTTCACCCCAGTGTACCTGGTCCCATGTTTTAGACTGAGTCCTTTCCCCTAAGACATCAGGCAAGGGAAGTCCGGCTAAATCCTCTGCTTCAGGTGCACAGATGGCCACTACCTCTTCAGGGCGCTCCCGGTAGGGCTTCAGCATATTCACGTGGAACATGCAGATAACCCTGGGGTCGTCACAATCGACAACATTATAGGTGATGTCGGCTATTTTCCCCACTACCTGGTAGAGCCCCTGCCATGCAGCTTGGAACTTGTTCTGCCTGGTGGGCTATAACACCAGGACCTTCTGTCCTATTTCCAAGGTGCGTTCTCTGGCCCTCCGATTGTACCATACGCGCTGGCGCCGCTGGGCCACCTGCATGTTCCCACGTACAGCCTGGGTCAGCTCCTGTAGGCGGTCCCAGAATTCCAGCACATAGGGTACAATAGGTACCCCTTCTATGATGCCCTCCCCTTCCCAGTGTTCTAGCACTAAGTCTAGGGGTCCTGTTGTGAATTTGCTTTTTGCTCCCTCTAGTGGTTACTAGTTTTTTGACTCTGGTTTTTCTGTCATTCCTTTTATCCGCACCTGGGTCGTTAGTTAGGGGTGTTGCTATATAAGCTCCCTGGACCTTCAGTTCTATGCCTGGCAACGTAGTTATCAGAGCTAGTCTGCTGTGCTCTTGTCTACTGATCCTGGTTCCAGTTATATCAGCTAAGTCTGCCTTTTGCTTTTTGCTATTTGTTTTGGTTTTGTATTTTTGTCCAGCTTGTTCCAAATCTATATCCTGACCTTTGCTGGAAGCTCTAGGGGGGCTGGTGTTCTCCCCCCGGACCGTTAGACGGTTCGGGGGTTCTTGAATTTCCAGTGTGGATTTTGATAGGGTTTTTTGTTGACCATATAAGTTACCTTTCTTTATTCTGCTATCAGTAAGCGGGCCTCTCTGTGCTAAACCTGGTTCATTTCTGTGTTTGTCATTTCCTCTTACCTCACCGTCATTATTTGTGGGGGGCTTCTATCCAGCTTTGGGGTCCCCTTCTCTGGAGGCAAGAAAGGTCTTTGTTTTCCTCTACTAGGGGTAGCTAGATTCTCCGGCTGGCGCGTGTCATCTAGAATCAACGTAGGAATGATCCCCGGCTACTTCTAGTGTTGGCGTTAGGAGTAGATATATGGTCAACCCAGTTACCACTGCCCTATGAGCTGGATTTTTGTATTCTGCAGACTTCCACGTTCCTCTGAGACCCTCGCCATTGGGGTCATAACAGTTTGCCAGGCCAGTATTAAATGTTTAATGCATTGCAGAAGAGGGATTATAAGAAAGAAGATTCTGAGTTTTGTTTTTTTTTTTTTCTTCTTCCCCTTTACCTCAGAGTGGCTATGCTTGCTGCAGACATGAATGTCCAGACCTTGATTACAAGTGTGGACCAGCTGGCTACTCGTGTGCAGGGCATACAAGACTATGTTATCAGAAATCCTAGGTCAGAACCTAAAATACCGATTCCTGAACTGTTTTCCGGAGACAGGTTTAAGTTTAGGAATTTCGTGAATAATTGTAAATTGTTTTTGTCCCTGAGACCCTGTTCATCTGGAGATTCTGCTCAGCAAGTAAAAATTGTTATTTCATTCTTACGGGGCGACCCTCAGGATTGGGCTTTTTCGCTGGCGCCAGGAGATCCGGCATTGGCTGATCTTGATGCGTTTTTTCTGGCGCTCGGTTTACTTTATGAGGAACCCAATCTTGAGATTCAGGCAGAAAAGGCCTTGCTGGCTATGTCTCAGGGGCAGGACGAGGCTGAAGTGTATTGCCAAAAATTTCGGAAATGGTCCGTGCTGACACATTGGAACGAGTGTGCACTGGCCGCTAATTTTAGAAATGGCCTTTCTGAAGCCATTAAGAATGTTATGGTGGGTTTTCCCATTCCCACAGGTCTGAATGATACTATGGCACTGGCTATTCAAATTGACCGGCGGTTGAGGGAGCGCAAAACCGCAAATTCCCTCATGGTGTTGTCTGAACAGACACCTAATTCGGTGCAATGTGATAGAAAAACCGCAAATTCCCTCATGGTGTTGTCTGAACAGACACCTGATTTAATGCAATGTGATAGAATCCTGACTAGAAATGAGCGGAAAATTCATAGACGCCGGAATGGCTTGTGCTACTACTGTGGTGATTCTACACATGTTATCTCAGCATGCTCTAAACGTATAGCTAAGGTTGTTAGTCCTGTCACCGTTGGTAATTTGCAACCTAAATTTATTCTGTCTGTAACTTTGATTTGCTCACTGTCATCTTATCCTGTCATGGCGTTTGTAGATTCAGGTGCTGCCCTGAGTCTCATGGATCTCTCATTTGCTAAGCGCTGTGGTTTTACTCTTGAACCATTAGAAAATCCTATTCCTCTTAGGGGTATTGATGCTACACCATTGGCAGCAAATAAACCGCAGTATTGGACACAGGTTACCATGTGCATGACTCCTGAACACCGCGAGGTGATACGTTTCCTGGTTTTACATAAAATGCATGATTTGGTTGTTTTAGGGCTGCCATGGTTACAGACCCATAATCCAGTCCTGGACTGGAAGGCTATGTCAGTCTCAAGTTGGGGCTGTCGTGGTATTCATGGGGATTCCCTGCCTGTGTCTATTGCTTCTTCTACGCCTTCGGAAGTTCCGGAGTATTTGTCTGATTATCAGGATGTCTTCAGTGAGTCTGAGTCCAGTGCACTGCCTCCTCATAGGGACTGTGACTGTGCTATAGATTTGATCCCAGGCAGTAAATTTCCTAAGGGAAGACTGTTTAATCTGTCGGTACCTGAACATACCGCTATGCGTTCATATATCAAGGAGTCTCTGGAGAAAGGACATATTCGTCCGTCTTCTTCCCCTCTTGGTGCGGGATTCTTTTTTGTGGCAAAAAAGGACGGATCTTTGAGACCTTGTATTGATTATCGGCTTTTAAATAAGATCACTGTCAAATTTCAGTATCCTTTACCGCTGTTGTCTGACTTGTTTGCCCGGATTAAGGGTGCCAAGTGGTTCACCAAGATAGACCTTCGTGGTGCGTACAACCTTGTGCGCATTAAGCAAGGTGATGAATGGAAAACCGCATTCAATACGCCCGAAGGTCATTTTGAGTACTTGGTGATGCCTTTTGGGCTCTCCAATGCGCCTTCAGTTTTTCAGTCCTTTATGCATGACATTTTCCGGAAGTATCTGGATAAATTTTTGATTGTTTATCTGGATGATATTTTGGTTTTTTCTGATAATTGGGATTCGCATGTGGAGCAGGTCAGGTTGGTCTTTAAAATTTTGCGTGAAAATTCTTTGTTTGTCAAGGGCTCAAAGTGTCTCTTTGGTGTACAGAAGGTTCCCTTTTTGGGGTTCATTTTTTCCCCTTCTGCTGTGGAGATGGACCCAGTCAAGGTCCGAGCTATTCTTGATTGGACTCAGCCCTCGTCAGTTAAGAGTCTTCAGAAGTTCTTGGGCTTCGCTAACTTCTACCGTCGTTTTATCGCTAATTTTTCTAGCATTGTGAAACCTTTGACGGATATGACCAAGAAGGGCTCCGATGTAGCTAACTGGGCTCCTGCTGCCGTGGAGGCTTTCCAGGAGTTGAAACGCCGGTTTACTTCGGCGCCTGTTTTGTGCCAGCCTGACGTCTCACTTCCCTTTCAGGTTGAGGTGGATGCTTCGGAGATTGGGGCAGGGGCCGTTTTGTCGCAGAGAGGCCCTGGTTGCTCTGTTATGAAACCTTGTGCCTTTTTCTCTAGGAAGTTTTCGCCTGCCGAGCGAAATTATGATGTGGGCAATCGGGAGTTGTTGGCCATGAAATGGGCATTTGAGGAGTGGCGTCATTGGCTCGAGGGTGCTAAGCATCGTGTGGTGGTCTTGACTGATCACAAAAATCTGATGTATCTCGAGTCTGCTAAACGCCTTAATCCGAGACAGGCCCGCTGGTCATTGTTTTTCTCCCGCTTTGATTTTGTTGTCTCGTATTTACCTGGTTCAAAAAATGTGAAGGCCGATGCTCTTTCTAGGAGCTTTGTGCCTGATGCTCCTGGAGTCGCTGATCCTGTTGGTATTCTTAAAGATGGAGTTATCTTGTCAGCTATTTCTCCGGATCTGCGACGTGTGTTGCAGAGATTTCAGGCTGATAGGCCTGAGTCTTGTCCACCTGACAGACTGTTTGTCCCGGATAAGTGGACCAGCAGAGTCATTTCCGAGGTTCATTCCTCGGTGTTGGCAGGTCACCCGGGAATTTTTGGCACCAGAGATCTGGTGGCCAGGTCCTTTTGGTGGCCTTCCTTGTCAAGGGATGTGCGGTCATTTGTGCAGTCCTGTGGGACTTGTGCTCGAGCTAAGCCTTGCTGTTCTCGTGCCAGCGGTTTGCTCTTGCCCTTGCCTGTCCCGAAGAGACCTTGGACACATATCTCCATGGATTTCATTTCTGATCTTCCGCTATCTCAGGGCATGTCCGTTATCTGGGTGATATGTGATCGCTTCTCCAAGATGGTCCATTTGGTTCCTTTGCCTAAGCTGCCTTCCTCTTCCGATCTGGTTCCTGTGTTTTTCCAGAACGTGGTTCGTTTGCACGGCATCCCTGAGAATATTGTGTCAGACAGAGGATCCCAGTTCGTTTCCAGGTTCTGGCGATCCTTTTGTAGTAGGATGGGCATTGATTTGTCGTTTTCGTCTGCTTTCCATCCTCAGACTAATGGACAGACGGAGCGAACCAATCAGACTTTGGAGGCTTATTTGAGGTGTTTTGTCTCTGCTGATCAGGACGATTGGGTGACATTCTTGCCGTTGGCTGAGTTTGCCCTTAATAATCGGGCTAGTTCCGCCACCTTGGTTTCACCTTTTTTCTGCAACTCTGGTTTCCATCCTCGCTTTTCTTCGGGTCATGTGGAGCCTTCTGACTGTCCTGGGGTGGATTCTGTGGTGGATAGGTTGCAGCAGATCTGGAATCATGTGGTGGACAACTTGAAGTTGTCACAGGAGAAGGCTCAGCGCTTTGCCAACCGCCGCCGCGGTGTGGGTCCCCGACTACGCGTTGGGGATTTGGTATGGCTTTCTTCCCGCTTTGTTCCTATGAAGGTCTCCTCTCCCAAATTTAAACCTCGTTTTATTGGGCCTTACAAGATATTGGAAATCCTTAATCCTGTATCTTTTCGTCTGGATCTTCCTGTGTCGTTTGCTATTCACAATGTATTTCATAGGTCCTTGTTGCGGCGGTACATTGTGCCTGTAGTTCCTTCTGCTGAGCCTCCTGCTCCGGTGTTGGTTGAGGGCGAGTTGGAGTACGTGGTGGAGAAGATCTTGGATTCTCGCCTCTCCAGGCGGAAGCTTCAGTACCTGGTCAAGTGGAAGGGCTATGGTCAGGAGGATAATTCCTGGGTGGTCGCCTCTGATGTTCATGCGGCCGATTTAGTTCGTGCCTTTCATGCCGCTCATCCTGATCGCCCTGGTGGTCGTGGTGAGGGTTCGGTGACCCCTCACTAAGGGGGGGGTACTGTTGTGAATTTGCTTTTTGCTCCCTCTAGTGGTTACTAGTTTTTTGACTCTGGTTTTTCTGTCATTCCTTTTATCCGCACCTGGGTCGTTAGTTAGGGGTGTTGCTATATAAGCTCCCTGGACCTTCAGTTCTATGCCTGGCAACGTAGTTATCAGAGCTAGTCTGCTGTGCTCTTGTCTACTGATCCTGGTTCCAGTTATATCAGCTAAGTCTGCCTTTTGCTTTTTGCTATTTGTTTTGGTTTTGTATTTTTGTCCAGCTTGTTCCAAATCTATATCCTGACCTTTGCTGGAAGCTCTAGGGGGGCTGGTGTTCTCCCCCCGGACCGTTAGACGGTTCGGGGGTTCTTGAATTTCCAGTGTGGATTTTGATAGGGTTTTTTGTTGACCATATAAGTTACCTTTCTTTATTCTGCTATCAGTAAGCGGGCCTCTCTGTGCTAAACCTGGTTCATTTCTGTGTTTGTCATTTCCTCTTACCTCACCGTCATTATTTGTGGGGGGCTTCTATCCAGCTTTGGGGTCCCCTTCTCTGGAGGCAAGAAAGGTCTTTGTTTTCCTCTACTAGGGGTAGCTAGATTCTCCGGCTGGCGCGTGTCATCTAGAATCAACGTAGGAATGATCCCCGGCTACTTCTAGTGTTGGCGTTAGGAGTAGATATATGGTCAACCCAGTTACCACTGCCCTATGAGCTGGATTTTTGTATTCTGCAGACTTCCACGTTCCTCTGAGACCCTCGCCATTGGGGTCATAACAGGGTCCCCTTACCCGCCTCCCGTATACCAGTTCAAACGGGGAGAACCCCGTGGATTCTTGGGGCACCTCCCGATAGGCAAACAGGAGGTGTGGCAAGAATTTCTCCCAGTCCCTGTAGGTCCTGGTAAAAGTCCCAATGAGTTGTTTTAAAGTCCTGTTAAAGCATTCACACAACCCATTGGTTTGCGGGTGGTACGGGGCGCTTCTAATGGACTTTACGCTGCACAGCTTCCACAGTCGGTTGGTCACCTCTGCTGTAAACTGGGTAACCTGGTCCGAGATAATCTCCCGGGGAAATCCAACCCGTGAGAAAACCTGGAGCAGGGCAGCCGCCACCGTCTCTGCCAGCATGTTAGGTAACGCAACCGCCTCTGGATACCGTGTGGCATAATCTACCACTGTCAATATATACCTTTTCCCTGACGGACTGGGTTTGGCTAACGGCCCTATCAGATCGACCGCTACTCGGCTAAATGGTTCCTCCACAATGGGGAGGGGGCGTAATTTGGCCTTGCATCGATCTCCACTCTAGCCAATGCGCTGGCAACTGTCACAGGTCTGGCAGTACTGACGAACATCATAGGTTACCCCCGGCCAAAAGAAGTTTTGTGTCAGACGATGCCTGGTGCGACTGATGCCGAAGTGCCTGGCCAAGGGTATGTCATGAGAGATTCGCAGTAACTCCTGCCTATACTTCTTGGGAACTACCAGCTGTCATTTTATAGTGGGGCTCGTCCCTGTGTGGTGCTGCTCTGTGATCCGGTAGAGGAGTCCCTGCTTCCATACAAACTGTTCCCCTTCCAATACCCCTCTCCCCTCCTGTGCCTTCCAACGATATTCCTCCAATGAAGGATCCTCAAGTAACTCCCTCTTAAATTCAGCTGGGGTGGCCCAAGAAATGTGTCTGGCTATGGGACTACATGTAGGGCTGGGATGTCTTACCTGGGCCTCCTCTGAGTGTGATTCCGCCTCCGCAGCTCGAGCTTGTCTCCGGGTGGTCACAGGATATGTCTCAGCCAGAGGGGCAGCCGAGAAGGCAGACAACATGGGCCCCAAGTCATTTTCCAGCAAGACGTCTGCAGGCAAATCCTCCATCCAGCAACAAGGCCATCCCCGACTCCCCAGTTCAGGTGAATCCTGGCAGTGGGCAGTCGATGTATGGCTCCCCCTGCTACACGGACTGCCACTGTCCGGCCCGTCTTCTCTTGGTCCCGGACGAGATGATGCTTCACAAGGGTCAAAGTTGCCCCGGAATCTCTTAGTCCCTGCATGTCATGATATGTACTTTTGCCCTGTCCTGTATTTGAATAATATGCCATTTGATGTATGTAACTGTTCTCTGGTTTCTATTAGCTGTAGTTTATGTATTTTCTTGTGCTGGGAGTTTACCTGTAACAATGTCTCCTTCCCCCAATACTTGCAGCCCTAAGCTATAATGTAATTAAGCTTTGTCAACTAGTGAAGGAATAGCCATTCTTCCTCACAGCAGGTGGCTAGTCAAATGTACATACTACGTAGACTAAGCGGAGCCGACCAGAATAGAATCTTCTGGTGGACCCAACCATTGAACAGAAGGTGTGACCCCTACCCCCCTTTATGGGCGGATCCCAGGAGCTCAGACAATCCATTCTTATTTTTGAGATCAGATGTGAGTTGAAGCTGGAAGGAGAAGGAGTGGGGATTCTTAGCTGAGGCAAGACCCCATGTCCATCTGTGACTGCGGAAGCGAACGGGGCGAGACTTGAGCTGAGGACATATCTCGTCGTTCGTGAGATTGTTTTGGGATCCTTTGGACTCGTGTGGACTATTGCTTTGTTAGCTGGCACAAGGATTATCGGGAGGTGCCCTCGAACCTGTTCCATTGGACTAATTGTGGACTCTGTAGATCTACCTGCATGTGTTGTTCCAGCATTCTTGATAATAAATCTGTGGAATCATCCCTTGGCCTGTTGTCTCTCCTTGCTCTGCCGTACACCCCGTCACACTGCATACGTTTTCCATTAACCCACACGACCTGTCGATGCTGTTGTCGATTATCTGCCCGAGCTGCCTGCACGGGGTCTACTTCATGCAGCACTTCCTCCATCTCTTCCACCCCTGGTTAGTCGTAGCCCCCAATGCCGGGTCAGCTTCTCCTTGGTGGCAGTGTACAGCGGCCCGGCTGAAGGTAGCTGTTCCCGCCTTTGGCCACTGGGTATGCTGAGTCCGGTTGGGACATTGTCTTTGCAGGTGTCCCAGCTGATGGCAGGTGTGGCATCGCGCCCCAGGGGGACTGTGGTAGGCCAGGTTTTTAGCTGGTCCCCCTACAATCTTCAGTGGTTTGGGGACCTCCAGGTCCATGGGCGGACCCCTAGTGACCATCTTTGATCTGGACAACTGAGGCCTCCTGATGTTCATCGGCTAGACGAGCGGCCTCCTCAAGAGTCGTTGGCCGCCTGTCCCGAAGCCATTCCTGTGTCTCGGGGGTTAGTCCATTAAAGAATCGTTCTAGCAAGAAGAGCTGGAGGACGTCCTCCTTAGTGGTTGCTTGGCTCCCTTGTACCCACTGTAGCAGTGACCGCCGTAATTTAAAGGCCCATTCAGCGTGGGTATCGGTTACTCGTTTTATAAGTCCGCGGAACTTCTGGCGGTATGCCTCTGGTGTCAGCGCATACCGGGCCAAGATCACTTCTTTGATCCGCTCATAGTCCATACAGTCCTCATCATGTACCGTGCGATAGGCGTCCACTGCCCGGCCTGTCAGCTTGCTGGCCAGAATCTGAACCCGTTCCTCTGGCTTCACTTGATGAAGGGCACACTGCCGCTCAAAGTCCTGCAGAAAGCCATCAATGTCTTCCTATGCCTCCCCAACTGTCGGAAGGCATTATATTGGATCTTTTTGTGGCTTACTGTTGAAGGTACCTGGTCGGAGGCCAGAGCTCCCCCTGCTCGCTGACTCTCCTCTCTCCGCTCTGCCATCTCCATCTTGGCCAGCTCCACTTTGGTCGGCTCTGCCATCTCCATCTTGGCTAGCTCCATCCTGGTCCGCTCGGCCATCTCTTCCTTCAGATCAGTACGCACATCAGCCATCACGTCTCGTATGATCTCTACTGCAGGGTTTGGGCCATAGAACGCCAGTCTTTTCTTTACCTCCCTCTGGAATTCAGTCTCCTCCATGTTCACATTGGGGGGGCACTGCACTGTCGTGTTCCATGATGGCTGCTATCAAATCCGCTTTTGTTTTGTTGCTGGCGATTAACCCTCGGGCTTCCACCAGATCTTTTAATGTAGTCCTCTTTAACTTCTGGTAGTTCATTCCTTTCCTCCTGTAGACGGGGTATCACATCCCGCTGTCTGCCACCAGTGTAACGGGGTCTACCGTGCTGGAGGACCTCTTTCAGTACCACCCCGTGGGTCAGGAGGTCCACTCTGCTTTGGCTGGCGTCTGAATGAAGGACGCTGGCTTTCAATTCCTTGGTACATGGGCGCATATAAAATATAACTGCTTCTCCACGTATTTCCAGTGTGACAACACTTTTCTCACAGGACACAGAATATAGGCCAGACATACATTACAATAGCCGCAGGTGGCCGGAGCCTGCCGATATTTACTGTGGGAATTACAAAGGTGGGGGAGGTCAGAAGGGGATATCTTGTCCCCTCTGCCCAGGGGCGCAGCCTGTGGGCTGATGCATTAGGGACATATATCTCACATGGAACCTATTATACATACATATGACTGCACAACATATTCTGGGTGCTGGGGGGTTCCGTAACAGTGACTGTATAATATTTTTGTACACTTGTAGGTTACAAGAAGTGAGGGGAGTGTAACACGACTATATAACATATAATTACAGCTGTATCCAGCATTACAGCTCAGTCCCCATAGAATGTAATACAGCACAGCCCCCATAGAATGTAATACAGCCAGCCCCCATAGAATGTAATGTAGCCAGCCACCATAGAATGTAATACAGCACAGCCCCCATAGAACGTAATGCAGCACAGCCCCCATAGAATGTAATAAAGCACAGTCCCCATAGAATGTAATGCAGCACAGCCCCATAGAATGTAATGCAGCACAGTCCCCATAGAATGTAATGCAGCACAGCCACCATACAATGTAATGCAGCACAGCCCCATAGAATGTAATGCAGCCAGTCCCCATAGAATGTAATGCAGCCAGTCCCCATAGAATGTAATGCAGCCAGCCCCATAGAATGTAATGCAGCACAGCCCCATAGAATGTAATGTAGCACAGCCCCATAGAATGTAATGCAGCACAGCCCATAGAATGTAATGCAGCACAGCCACCATACAATGTAATGCAGCACAGCCCCATATAATGTAATGCAGCCAGCCCCCATAGAATGTAATGCAGCCAGTCCCCATAGAATGTAATGCAGCACAGCCCCCATATAATGTAATGCAGCCAGTCCCCATAGAATGTAATGCAGCACAGCCACCATACAATGCAATGCAGCCCCACCAATAGCCCCACAATCCAGTTATCACTCATTGATATATAATATTAATAATAATAAAAAAAACAACACTCTACTCACCTTTCCTCTTGCCCCGTGCTGCTCCTGGCTCCGGTCTCAGCAGCTGCAGTCTGCCCTCCCGATCACACAGCAGGTGCGCGATGATACGACTTCATCACGCACCCGCAGTGTCAGCGGCAGGCGGAGCGGGGAATGATGGGAGAGGGAGCGTCAGCAGACGCTCTCTCCTCCATCATTGCATTCAACTGTACCGGCGTCTATGATGCCAGTATAGTTGAATGCAGGGCCGGGAGTGTGCCTACAGCGGGGGGAGTGTACCGACAGCGGCACACTCGAGCGGCCCACTACTGCCACCGGCCCTTCTGCCATTTGATAATTTGTCTTGTTCTTCTGCAACACATAAAAAAACAACAACATTCTACTCACCTCTCTTTACTCTGAAGAAACGCGGTGCCCTCTTCTGCAACCGGTGCAGGAGCCCCCAGCTGACTTCAGCGTCCCCACCATCGCGCATGAGGTCACTGCCATATGACCCCTAGTCATGAGCACATCGAGGTCAGATGTTGGATGCAAATTGGTCAGCGTTGTGTACTGCAGAGGAACTGGCGGATCCTCTGCACTGCCATATATTTCAGCAGAATGTGTGTCCGAGGATGCAGATCGAGCTGAAGTATTCGCTGGTGTCAGCGGCCTCACTCCAACTCTGGGCCTGATGCAGCCGCACCGGCGATGTGTCTGCTCCCGAGAAACCCCCTTGAGTGATACGTACCCTTACACATAGTCTATTGTGTCTCAGGTGCGCTAATAAATATATATATAAATATATATTGTAGCGTGGCTAAAGGGTGTCTAATCGACGGGAGATATGTGTCACATAGATGGCTTGCTGCTGTGATTGTCACGGGGAGACTAGGTGAGCGAGAGCTAAATACCCGGGCCCCTGCAGTTTCCCTCAGACTAGGGAAATCCTGACTGACCCTCTACCTGGAGTTTACACTGAAGGTGTGCATGTCCAGGCCTCGAACCTCACCCTGACTCCTGTTTTAACCCTAGGCTGATACCTCCGCCCTCCACCCAGTGAAGAGGTAATATTCCAATACCCACAGTTAGCACAGACAAGGATAAAGGAAAATATACACCACGCCGCAGTCACTCAGGAATACACTATAAATGTGCAGGGCAAAATAAATACAAATATAGGAAGGAGTAAATAAGAGAGGAAAATACACCACCAGCAACGAATCTCCAACAACCAGCTCTCCACTCCAGACCGAGATAACAACGCACAAGACAGAAGCTATAATCGGCTACGCCCAATGAACAGGAGAACTATTTAAAGGCCATGGGAATAGCCCAGCTTCCAATCCGAGGACTAGGCAAGTTAACCCCGGAACAGCCAGACAAAATCCAGCAGACGCCAATAAGCAAATAGTGGTCAAAAGTGGAATTACCGCTGTCTGTCGGAAGACCTGGTCTGAACAGCGTCCGACATGACAGTACCCCGCCTTCTACGAGGGACCCCAGGGCCCTCACGGCTTATAGGACCCGGCTTGTCTGGATGGCGACGATGAAAAAACCTGACCAGCCGATCCGCATGAATGTCCGAGGCTGGTACCCAGGACCTCTCCTCAGGCCCATAACCACGCCAGTGTACCAAGTACTGTAAAGTGCGACGCACTACACGAGAGTCAACCACCTTGGAGACTTCAAACTCCAAATTACCATCCACCAAGACTGGAGGTGGCATAGGCGCCGCGTCCACAGAACCCACCACCTTCTTTAGAAGAGACCTGTGGAACACGTTGTGTATCTTATACACCGTAGGGAGCTCCAATCGGTACGCTACTGGGTTAATGACGGCGGTGACCCTAAATGGACCAATAAAGCGTGGACCCAATTTAAGGGACGGTATTTTGAGTCTTATGCTTTTTGTGGATAACCACACCCAGTCATCCACACTCAGGTCCGGACCTGGCACACGCCTACTGTCAGCCACACGTTTGTACCTAGCACCAACACTCAACAGGCGCTGCTTAACTCTCCTCCAGACTGATGACAATTGTGTCCCCAACAGTTCCTCCTCCGGAACGCCGGAAGAGGCCCTCTGACTCAAGGTACAAAATTGAGGATGTAGCCCGTAAACACAAAAAAACGGAGACTCACCAGACGACTCCTGGCGGTGATTATTGATGGCAAACTCAGCCAAAGGAAGAAAGGTAGACCACTCCTCCTGGTTATCAGAGACAAAGCAGCGTAAGTACTGTTCCAAATTTTGGTTCATACGCTCAGTCTGACCATTTGACTGAGGATGAAACGCCGAAGAATGAGATAACTTGATCCCCAGCAGTGAGCAAAATGCTCTCCAAAATTTTGCCACAAACTGAGACCCTCTATCAGACACGATGTCAGACGGAACCCCATGAAGTCTGACCACCTCCTGCACAAATACCTGAGCCAGAGTCTTAGCGTTAGGCAACGAAGGCAAAGACACAAAGTGCGACATTTTAGAAAACCGATCAACAATCACCAATATGACCGTGTTCCCAGCTGATGAGGGCAAATCAGTGATGAAATCCATGGAGATTTCCATCCAAGGCTTACTAGGTACCACAAGAGGAAGTAGTGTGCCAACAGGACGGGAGCGAGGCGTCTTAGCCCTAGCGCACGTGGTACAAGCTGACACATATGAGACCACGTTCTGTCGGATCTTGGGCCACCAAAACCGATGTGACACCAACTCCAAGGTACCTCTAACCCCTGGGTGGCCAGCCAGGACAGCATCATGATGCTCCGCCAAAACCTTTAGGCAGAGATGAAGCGGTACAAAAGATTTGTTGACGGGAAGCTCAGATGGTACCTCCTCCTGAGCCTCGGCAATCTCAGCCTCAACCTCGGTAGTGAGAGCCGAAACCACAACACCCTTTTGGAGGATGGGTACTGGATCCTTTCGAGGTTCTCCCCCCGGAAAACACCTGGACAGAGCATCCGCCTTAGTGTTTTTAGACCCCGGTCTGTAAGTGACCACAAAATTGAACCGCGTGAAAAACAATGCCCAGCGAGCCTGCCTGGGGGACAGACGCTTGGTTGACTCCAAATACAGCAGATTCTTATGATCGGTAATAACAGTAACCTGATGTACCGACCCCTCCAAGAAGTGTCGCCATTCCTCAAAGGCCAACTTAATTGCCAACAACTCCCTGTTTCCGATATCGTAGTTACGTTCGGCGGACGACAGTTTCTTGGAGAAATAGGCGCACGGACGTAAACCACTCAAAGATGAGCCTTGAGATAGTACCGCCCCCACACCAACCTCAGACGCATCGACTTCCACAACAAAGGGTTTAGATACGTCTGGCTGCACAAGAATGGGGGCTGAAATAAAACTGTTCTTAAGAAATTCAAATGCGCGCACAGCAGCCTCAGGCCAAACGGAGAAATTGGTACCCTTTTTAGTCATGTCAATTAGCGGTTTAGCAATGATGGAAAAATCCTTGATAAATTTCCTATAGTAGTTAGAAAACCCAAGGAACCGCTGAAGTGCTTTCAGGTTATCAGGACGTTCCCAATGCAGCACCGCCTGCACCTTAGCGGCGTCTGTTGTGAATCCGCTTTTTGGGCTCCCCTGGTGGTTGCTGGTGGTACTGGTGACTTGTGTGTGCTTTGCTGTCTCAGTTCACCTGCTCCCATCAGTGTTTGGGAGTTTCCTATTTAGCCTTGCTCTCCAGTCATTTCCTTGCCGGTCATCATTGTAACCAGAGCCTTCGGTTGCATGTTCCTGCTACTAGTCTGCTGATCAGCTAAGTGGACTTTGTCCTTTTGTTTTGTATCTTTTGTCCAGTTTGCAGTTTTTGTTATTCTCTGTAGCTGGAAGCTCTTGCAGGCTGAAATTGCCACTCCTGTGTCATGAGTTGACACAGGAGTCTTAAAGTAATTTCAGGATGGTTTTTTGAAAGGGTTTTCAGTTGACCGTGAAGTCCTCTTTTGTATCCTTCTGCTATCTAGTAAGTGGACCTCTCTTTGCTAAATCTACTTTCATACTGTGTATGTCCTTTCCTCTTAACTCACCGTTATTACATGTGGGGGGCTGCTATCATCTTTTGGGGTATTTCCCTAGAGGTAAGCCAGGTCTGTTCCTTCCTCTACCAGGCGTAGTTAGTCCTCCGGCTGGCGCGTGGCATCTAGGAAGTCGTAGGTATGCTCCCTGGCTACTATTAGTTGTGTGGTAGATTTAGCTCACGGTCAGCTCGAGATTCCATCACCCAGAGCTCGTCCGTTATTTTGGTGTTCTGATGTTTCCTTGCCATTGGGAATCATGACAGTATGACCGGCCAATGTTAAAGTTATTGGCAGAAGAAAGGAGAGAAAAAAGAAGTCTGTAGATTTTTTTTTTTTTTTTTTCCCCTATGCTTGCTCCATAGTTGGATCAGTTGTATTTCAGCTCTAATTACAGCCTTTGCCTTTCTCTCCTTATAATCCTTGAATGGCTCTGAGCTCACCTGTTTAAAGATGGATCCTCAGAGTTTGGCTGCAGGTTTAAATAATATTGCTACGAAGGTTCAAAATTTACAAGATTTTGTTATACATGCTCCTATTTCTGAACCTAAAATCCCTACACCAGAGGTGTTTTCCGGTGATAGATCTCGGTTTCTGAATTTCAAATATAATTGTAAATTATTCCTTTCTCTCAGACCTCACTCCTCAGGAGATCCTGTCCAGCAGGTTAAGATTGTAATCTCTTTGCTGCGAGGTGACCCTCAAAATTGGGCATTTTCATTGGCACCAGGGGATCCTGCGTTGCTCAATGTGGATGCGTTTTTCCTGGCTTTAGGGTTGCTTTATGAGGAACCTAATTTGGAGATTCAAGCTGAAAAAGCTTTGATAGCCCTATCTCAAGGGCAAGATGAAGCTGAGATATACTGCCAAAAATTTCGTAAATGGTCTGTGCTTACTCAGTGGAATGAGTGCGCCCTAGCGGCAAATTTCAGAGAGGGCCTTTCTGATGCCGTTAAAGATGTTATGGTCGGGTTCCCTGCGCCTACAGGTCTGAATGAGTCCATGACAATGGCTATTCAGATTGATCGGCGTTTGCGGGAGCGCAAACCCGTGCACCATTTGGCGGTATCTTCTGATGAGACGCCAGAGAAAATGCAATGTGACAGAATTATGTCCAGAAGCGAGCGGCAGAATTATAGGCGTAAAAATGGGTTATGCTTCTATTGTGGTGATTCTGCTCATGTTATATCAGCATGCTCTAAGCGTACTAGGAAGGTTGACAAGTCTATTTCAATTGGCAATTTCAGCCCGCAAGAGCTTCCAGCTACAGAGAATAACAAAAACTGCAAACTGGACAAAAGATACAAAACAAAAGGACAAAGTCCACTTAGCTGATCAGCCGACTAGTAGCAGGAACATGCAACCGAAGGCTCTGGTTACAATGATGACCGGCAAGGAAATGACTGGAGAGCAAGGCTAAATAGGAAACTCCCAAACACTGATGGGAGCAGGTGAACTGAGACAGCAAAGCACACACAAGTCATCAGTACCACCAGCAACCACCAGGGGAGCCCAAAAAGTGTTTTGTGTCTGCGGATCAGGATGATTGGGTTGCCTTTCTGCCGTTGGCAGAGTTTGCTCTTAATAATCGGGCTAGTTCTGCCACTTTGGTTTCTCCTTTCTTTTGCAATTCAGGGTTTCATCCGCGTTTTTCATCTGGTCAGGTTGAATCTTCGGATTGTCCTGGAGTGGATGCGGTGGTGGATCGGTTGCATCGGATTTGGGGACAAGTGGTGGATAATTTGGAACTGTCCCAGGAGAGGACTCAGCAGTTTGCTAACCGCCGTCGTCGTGTTGGTCCTCACCTTCGTGTTGGGGACTTGGTGTGGTTGTCTTCCCGTTTTGTCCCTATGAGGGTTTCTTCTCCTAAATTTAAGCCTCGGTTTATCGGTCCTTATAGGATTTTGGAGATACTTAACCCTGTGTCCTTTCGTTTGGACCTCCCGGCATCTTTCGCTATCCATAATGTATTCCATCGGTCGTTGTTGCGGAGATATGAGGTACCGGTGGTTCCTTCTACTGAACCTCCTGCTCCTGTGCTGGTGGAGGGTGAATTGGAGTACGTTGTAGAGAAGATCTTGGATTCCCGTATTTCCAGACGGAGACTTCAATATCTGGTTAAATGGAAAGGCTATGGTCAGGAAGATAATTCTTGGGTAACTGCCTCTGATGTTCATGCCTCGGATTTGGTTCGTGCCTTTCATAGGGCTCATCCAGATCGCCCTGGCGGTTCTCGTGAGGGTTCGGTGCCCCCTCCTTAAGGGGGGGTACTGTTGTGAATCCGCTTTTTGGGCTCCCCTGGTGGTTGCTGGTGGTACTGGTGACTTGTGTGTGCTTTGCTGTCTCAGTTCACCTGCTCCCATCAGTGTTTGGGAGTTTCCTATTTAGCCTTGCTCTCCAGTCATTTCCTTGCCGGTCATCATTGTAACCAGAGCCTTCGGTTGCATGTTCCTGCTACTAGTCTGCTGATCAGCTAAGTGGACTTTGTCCTTTTGTTTTGTATCTTTTGTCCAGTTTGCAGTTTTTGTTATTCTCTGTAGCTGGAAGCTCTTGCGGGCTGAAATTGCCACTCCTGTGTCATGAGTTGACACAGGAGTCTTAAAGTAATTTCAGGATGGTTTTTTGAAAGGGTTTTCAGTTGACCGTGAAGTCCTCTTTTGTATCCTTCTGCTATCTAGTAAGTGGACCTCTCTTTGCTAAATCTACTTTCATACTGTGTATGTCCTTTCCTCTTAACTCACCGTTATTACATGTGGGGGGCTGCTATCATCTTTTGGGGTATTTCCCTAGAGGTAAGCCAGGTCTGTTCCTTCCTCTACCAGGCGTAGTTAGTCCTCCGGCTGGCGCGTGGCATCTAGGAAGTCGTAGGTATGCTCCCTGGCTACTATTAGTAGTGTGGTAGATTTAGCTCACGGTCAGCTCGAGATTTCATCACCCAGAGCTCGTCCGTTATTTTGGTGTTCTGATGTTTCCTTGCCATTGGGAATCATGACAGGCGTCCATTTTAAACCCAGAAGCAGACACAATATAACCCAAGAAAGGCAACTCTTGAACAGAAAATACACATTTCTCAAGTTTAGCATACAGCTTATTCTCTCTGAGAAGCTGTAACGCCTGCCTGACATGATCTAAATGAGCATCACGGTCGCAAGAATATATGAGAATGTCATCTAGATACACGATAACGAATTTCCCCAAAACATGCGAGAACACATCATTGATGAAATGTTGGAACACTGCAGGTGCGTTAGTCAACCCAAACGGCATCACCAAATTTTCAAAATGACCCTCAGGGGTATTAAAAGCCGTCTTCCACTCATCACCTTGACGGACTCTTATGAGGTTGCATGCCCCCCTGAGATCAAGCTTGGTAAACCACTTAGCACCTGCCACCTGGTTGAACAAATCTGGTATCAGAGGCATAGGGTATGGATCACATACCGTAATCTGGTTCAGCTCCCTGAAATCCAAACACGGGCGTAATCCGCCATCTTTCTTCTTCACGAAGAAGAACCCTGCTGCCACCGGCGAGGATGACGGCCTGATGTGCCCTTTGCTCAAGCTTTCAGCAATGTAATCTTTTAACGCTTGTCTCTCCGGACCGGAGATGTTAAACATCCTTGCTTTAGGCAATTTGGCCCCTGGTTTAAACCTGATAGAACAGTCATAAGGACAATGCGGCGGCAACTCTGAACAACCCTTCTCAGAGAACACATCCACAAAATCCAGAAGTGACTCCGGAACGCTTGAAGTCACCGCAGCCACACATGTGGCCAGGCAATTCTCCTGGCAGAACTCGCTCCACCGAATTATGTCCTGAGTCTTCCAGTCAATTACCGGGTTGTGCATAGACAACCAAGGAAAACCCAAAACCACCTGAGCAGGAAGATTCTTGAGCACCTTACATGTAACCCGCTCGGAATGTAGAACTCCTATGTGGAATTTCACCTCAGCCACAAATTCAGTAATCTCCCCCCTGAGAGAGAGGAGCAGCATTGATGGTGACCACGCGAATAGGATGAGACAGTTTTTCAATCCTAAAACCTGCTGTGCGCGCAAACTCCTCATCAATGAGATTTGTGGCTGAACCACTATCCACAAAAACAGTAATTGGCAGCTCACTGCCAGCAATAAAAACCTTAGCTGGGAGCATGCATTGAGTAACCACCATGGAGGATATACATAAGCTCAGATTGGTCTTCTCCACACCATCTGAGCTTAGAAGTTTTCCGCCGTTGCGTTTTTCTTAGACAGCAGAGGACAGATATTAATAAAATGACCAGTTTTACCACAGTAAAAACAGGCTCCCTGCTTCCTGAGCTCAGGGGCTTGATGCTTGACATGTGACACCCCTGCGATTTGCATAGGTTCCGTGGGCACACCTGCAGCAACCTCACGTGAACCTAAACCTTCTCCCTCAGGCGGCGTCTCATGCTCCCCCTGACGCAAACGACGATCAATGTGGACAACCAGACTCATAGCGGAATCTAGAGAAGGAGGAGTCTCGTACATCAGAAGGGCTTTTTTAACCCTTCCAGAAATCCCATGTATAAACTGACTCCGCAATGCTGGATCATTCCATTGTGTATCGATCGCCCAGCGACGAAATTCAGAACAGTAATCCTCTGCAACTCGCTCCCCCTGGCGAATAGTGCGTATCTTAGATTTTGCTAGAGCCATTCTGTCAGGTTCATCGTAGATTTTCCCAAGAGAAGAAAAAAAACCCTCCACAGAGTCAAATGCAACAGAATCAGATGGCAAAGAAAACGCCCATGCTTGGGGATCCCCGCTTAACAATGACAACACCAGGCCCCCACGCTGAGCCTCATTACCCGAGGAGATCGGGTGCATGCGGAAATATAGTTTGCAAGCTTCACGAAAAGAAACAAATTTACTGCGTTCACCAGTAAATCTTTCAGGCAAAGGAAATTTAGGCTCAGCAACTCTTCCTGTCGCTCCAGCCTGCACATTAGATACTGCTATTCCCTGTTGCTGCACTGCCCCCCTCAACTCAGTGACCTGTAGGGACAGCGCCTCCAACTGGCGGGTTATGGAAGTCATGGGATCCATGACAAAACACACACACACACACACAAAAAAAAGAACCCCCTTTTTTTGTTGTTGTTGGGCCGATTATAATGTCACGGGGAGACTAGGTGAGCGAGAGCTAAATACCCGGGCCCCTGCAGTTTCCCTCAGACTAGGGAAATCCTGACTGACCCTCTACCTGGAGTTTACACTGAAGGTGTGCATGTCCAGGCCTCGAACCTCACCCTGACTCCTGTTTTAACCCTAGGCTGATACCTCCGCCCTCCACCCAGTGAAGAGGTAATATTCCAATACCCACAGTTAGCACAGACAAGGATAAAGGAAAATATACACCACGCCGCAGTCACTCAGGAATACACTATAAATGTGCAGGGCAAAATAAATACAAATATAGGAAGGAGTAAATAAGACAGAGGAAAATACACCACCAGCAACGAATCTCCAACAACCAGCTCTCCACTCCAGACCGAGATAACAATGCACAAGACAGAAGCTATAATCGGCGACGCCCAATGAACAGGAGAACTATTTAAAGGCCATGGGAATGGCCCAGCTTCCAATCCGAGGACTAGGCAAATTAACCCCGGAACAGCCAGACAAAATCCAGCAGACGCCAATGAGCAAATAGTGGTCAAAAGCGGAATTACCGCTGTCTGTCGGACGACCTGGTCTGAACAGCGTCCGACAAGACAGTGATGTAACCATAGCTACCTATATGTGTTTCAGGACCTGTGGTGATGTCACAACCACATGTCTGATCATGTGATGGGTTGGTTCTTGGTGTGGTTAGACCTATAAAAGAAAGCCTAATGGTTAACACAGAAGATTGTTGTGAAATTGGATTTTGGGCTCCCCCGGTGGCCACTGGTGGAATTGAACTGGTGTGCATCATCCTCTCTGTTCACCTGTTTCCATCAGGATGTGGGAGTCGCTATTTAGCCTTGCTCCTCTGTCACTTCCATGCCGGTCAACATTGTAATCAGAAGCCTTTCTGTGCATGTTCCTGCTGCTAGACAACTCCCAGCTAAGTTGGACTTTAGTCCTTGTTTGTTTTTGCATTTTGTTCCAGTTCACAGCTGTAGTTTTGTTTCTGTGTCTGGAAAGCTCTTGTGATCTGAAATTGCCACTCTGATGTTATGAGTTAATACTAGAGTCTGAAAGTAATTTCAGGATGGTGTTTTGATAGGGTTTTCAGCTGACCATGAAAGTGCCCTTTCTGTCTTCCTGCTATCTAGTAAGCGGACCTCAATTTTGCTAAACCTATTTTCATACTACGTTTGTCATTTCATCTAAAATCACCGCCAATATTTGTGGGGGCCTCTGTCTGCCTTTCGGGGAAATTTCTCTAGAGGTGAGCCAGGACTATATTTTCCTCTGCCAGGATTAGTTAGTCCTCCGGCCGGCGCTGGGCGTCTAGGGATAAAACGCAGGCTACGCTACCCGGCTACTGTTAGTTGTGCGGCAGGTTTAGTTTATGGTCAGTTTAGTTTCCATCCTTCCAAGAGCTAGTTCTTATGTTTGCTGGGCTATGTTCTCTTGCCATTGAGAACCATAACAGTTTGACCGGCCCAAAAAGGGTTAAATTAATTGACAGAGAAAGGAGAGAAAAGAGAAGTCTGCTGAAGATTTTTTTTTTTTTTTTTCCTTCAGTTCTGAGTGTGCTTGTAATTGAATCTCTTGCAAGTCTGCCTATATTGCAGCCTTTCTCTCTCTCTCTCCTTCTAATCCTGGAATGGCTCTGTGTTCACCTGTTTAAAATGGATATTCAGAGTTTAGCTGCAGGTTTGAATAATCTCACCACGAAAGTTCAAAATTTACAAGATTTTGTTGTTCATGTTCCTATATCTGAACCTAGAATTCCTTTGCCTGAATTTTTCTCGGGGAATAGATCTTGCTTTCAAAATTTCAAAAATAATTGCAAGTTGTTTTTGTCCCTGAAATCTCGCTCTGCTGGAGATCCTGCTCAGCAGGTCAGGATTGTGATTTCCTTGCTCCGGGGCGACCCTCAGGATTGGGCTTTTGCATTGGCTCCAGGGGATCCTGCGTTGCTCAATGTGGATGCGTTTTTTCTGGCCTTGGGGTTGCTTTATGAGGAACCTCAGTTAGAACTTCAGGCGGAAAAGGCCTTGATGTCCCTATCTCAGGGGCAAGACGAAGCTGAAATATACTGCCAGAAATTCCGTAAATGGGCTGTGCTTACTCAGTGGAATGAGTGCGCCCTGGCGGCGAATTTCAGAGAGGGTCTCTCTGATGCCATTAAGGATGTTATGGTGGGGTTCCCTGTGCCTGCGGGTCTGAATGAGTCCATGACAATGGCTATCCAGATCGATAGGCGTCTGCGGGAGCGCAAACCTGTGCACCATTTGGCGGTGTCTACTGAGAAGACGCCAGAGAATATGCAATGTGATAGAATTCTGTCCAGAAGTGAACGGCAGAATTTTAGACGAAAAAATGGGTTGTGCTTCTATTGCGGTGATTCAACTCATGTTATATCAGCATGCTCTAAGCGTACTAAGAAGCTTGATAAATCTGTTTCAATTGGCACTTTACAGTCTAAGTTTATTCTATCTGTGACCCTGATTTGTTCTTTATCATCTATTACCGCGGATGCCTATGTCGACTCTGGCGCCGCTTTGAGTCTTATGGATTGGTCCTTTGCCAAACGCTGTGGGTATGATTTGGAGCCTCTTGAAACTCCTATACCCCTGAAGGGGATTGACTCCACCCCATTGGCTAGCAATAAACCACAATACTGGACACAAGTAACTATGCGGATTAATCCGGATCACCAGGAGATTATTCGCTTTCTTGTGCTGTATAACCTACATGATGTGTTGGTGCTTGGATTGCCATGGCTGCAATCTCATAACCCAGTCCTTGACTGGAAAGCTATGTCTGTGTTAAGCTGGGGATGTAAGGGGACGCATGGGGATGTACCTGTGGTTTCCATTTCATCATCTATTCCCTCTGAGATTCCTGAATTCTTGACTGAATATCGTGACGTTTTTGAAGAACCTAAGCTTGGTTCATTACCTCCGCACCGGGAGTGCGATTGTGCCATAGATTTGATTCCGGGTAGTAAATACCCTAAGGGTCGTTTATTTAATCTGTCTGTGCCTGAACATGCTGCTATGCGAGAATATATAAAGGAGTCCTTGGAAAAGGGACATATTCGTCCTTCGTCATCTCCCTTAGGAGCCGGTTTTTTCTTTGTGGCTAAGAAAGATGGCTCTTTGAGGCCGTGCATTGATTATCGGCTTTTGAATAAAATCACGGTTAAATATCAATATCCGTTGCCACTGCTGACTGATTTGTTTGCTCGCATAAAGGGGGCCAAGTGGTTCTCTAAGATAGATCTCCGTGGGGCGTATAATTTGGTGCGAATTAAGCAGGGGGATGAGTGGAAAACCGCATTTAATACGCCCGAGGGCCACTTTGAGTATTTGGTGATGCCTTTTGGTCTTTCAAATGCCCCTTCAGTCTTTCGGTCCTTTATGCATGACATTTTCCGTGATTATTTGGATAAATTTATGATTGTGTATCTGGATGATATTTTGATTTTTTCGGATGACTGGGACTCTCATGTCCAGCAGGTCAGGAGGGTTTTTCAGGTTTTGCGGTCTAATTCCTTGTGTGTGAAGGGTTCTAAGTGCGTTTTTGGGGTTCAAAAGATTTCCTTTTTGGGATATATTTTTTCCCCCTCTTCCATCGAGATGGATCCTGTCAAGGTTCAGGCTATTTGTGATTGGACGCAACCCTCTTCCCTTAAGAGTCTTCAGAAATTTTTGGGCTTTGCTAACTTTTATCGTCGATTTATTGCTGGTTTTTCTGATGTTGTTAAACCATTGACTGATTTGACTAAGAAGGGTGCTGATGTTGCTGATTGGTCCCCTGCTGCTGTGGAGGCCTTTCGGGAGCTTAAGCGCCGCTTTTCTTCCGCCCCTGTGTTGCGTCAGCCTGATGTTGCTCTTCCTTTTCAGGTTGAGGTCGACGCTTCTGAAATCGGAGCTGGGGCGGTTTTGTCGCAGAGAAGTTCCGATTGCTCCGTGATGAGACCTTGTGCTTTTTTCTCGCGTAAATTTTCGCCTGCCGAGCGGAATTATGATGTTGGGAATCGGGAGCTTTTGGCCATGAAGTGGGCTTTTGAGGAGTGGCGTCATTGGCTTGAGGGGGCTAGACATCAGGTGGTGGTATTGACTGACCACAAAAATCTAATTTATCTTGAGTCCGCCAGACGCCTGAATCCTAGACAGGCGCGCTGGTCGTTGTTTTTCTCTCGGTTTAATTTTGTGGTGTCCTACCTGCCGGGTTCTAAGAATGTTAAGGCGGATGCCCTTTCTAGGAGTTTTGAGCCTGACTCCCCTGGTAATTCTGAACCTACAGGTATCCTTAAGGATGGAGTGATATTGTCTGCCGTTTCTCCAGACCTGCGGCGGGCCTTGCAGGAGTTTCAGGCGGATAGACCTGATCGTTGCCCACCTGGTAGACTGTTTGTTCCTGATGATTGGACCAGTAAAGTCATTTCTGAGGTTCATTCTTCTGCGTTGGCAGGTCATCCTGGAATCTTTGGTACCAGGGATTTGGTGGCAAGGTCCTTCTGGTGGCCTTCCCTGTCTCGAGATGTGCGAGGCTTCGTGCAGTCTTGTGACGTTTGTGCTCGGGCCAAGCCTTGTTGTTCTCGGGCTAGTGGATTGTTGTTGCCCTTGCCTATCCCGAAGAGGCCCTGGACGCACATCTCGATGGATTTTATTTCGGATCTTCCTGTTTCTCAGAAGATGTCTGTCATCTGGGTGGTGTGTGATCATTTCTCTAAGATGGTCCATTTGGTTCCCCTGCCTAAGTTGCCTTCTTCTTCCGAGTTGGTTCCTCTGTTTTTTCAAAATGTGGTCCGTTTGCATGGTATTCCGGAGAATATCGTTTCTGACAGAGGTACCCAATTCGTGTCTAGATTTTGGTGAGCATTCTGTGCTAGGATGGGCATAGATTTGTCTTTCTCGTCTGCTTTCCATCCTCAGACTAATGGCCAGACCGAGCGGACTAATCAGACCTTGGAGACATATTTGAGGTGTTTTGTGTCTGCGGATCAGGATGATTGGGTTGCTTTTTTGCCTTTAGCGGAGTTTGCCCTCAATAATCGGGCCAGCTCTGCCACCTTGGTGTCTCCCTTTTTCTGTAATTCGGGGTTTCATCCTCGATTTTCTTCTGGTCAGGTGGAATCTTCGGATTGTCCTGGAGTGGATGCTGTGGTGGAGAGGTTGCATCAGATTTGGGGGCAGGTAGTGGACAATTTGAAGTTGTCCCAGGAGAAGACTCAGCTTTTTGCCAACCGCCGGCGTCGGGTTGGTCCTCGGCTTTGTGTTGGGGACTTGGTGTGGTTGTCTTCTCGTTTTGTCCCTATGAGGGTTTCTTCTCCCAAGTTTAAGCCTCGGTTCATCGGCCCGTACAAGATATTGGAGATTCTTAACCCTGTGTCCTTCCGTTTGGACCTCCCTGCATCTTTTTCTATTCATAATGTTTTTCATCGGTCATTATTGCGCAGGTATGAGGTACCGGTTGTGCCTTCCGTTGAGCCTCCTGCTCCGGTGTTGGTTGAGGGCGAGTTGGAGTACGTTGTGGAAAAAATCTTGGACTCCCGTGTTTCCAGACGGAAACTCCAGTATCTGGTCAAATGGAAGGGATACGGTCAGGAGGATAATTCTTGGGTGACTGCCTCTGATGTTCATGCCTCCGATTTGGTCCGTGCCTTTCATAGGGCTCATCCTGATCGCCCTGGTGGTTCTGGTGAGGGTTCGGTGCCCCCTCCTTGAGGGGGGGGGGTACTGTTGTGAAATTGGATTTTGGGCTCCCCCGGTGGCCACTGGTGGAATTGAACTGGTGTGCATCATCCTCTCTGTTCACCTGTTTCCATCAGGATGTGGGAGTCGCTATTTAGCCTTGCTCCTCTGTCACTTCCATGCCGGTCAACATTGTAATCAGAAGCCTTTCTGTGCATGTTCCTGCTGCTAGACAACTCCCAGCTAAGTTGGACTTTAGTCCTTGTTTGTTTTTGCATTTTGTTCCAGTTCACAGCTGTAGTTTTGTTTCTGTGTCTGGAAAGCTCTTGTGATCTGAAATTGCCACTCTGATGTTATGAGTTAATACTAGAGTCTGAAAGTAATTTCAGGATGGTGTTTTGATAGGGTTTTCAGCTGACCATGAAAGTGCCCTTTCTGTCTTCCTGCTATCTAGTAAGCGGACCTCAATTTTGCTAAACCTATTTTCATACTACGTTTGTCATTTCATCTAAAATCACCGCCAATATTTGTGGGGGCCTCTGTCTGCCTTTCGGGGAAATTTCTCTAGAGGTGAGCCAGGACTATATTTTCCTCTGCCAGGATTAGTTAGTCCTCCGGCCGGCGCTGGGCGTCTAGGGATAAAACGCAGGCTACGCTACCCGGCTACTGTTAGTTGTGCGGCAGGTTTAGTTCATGGTCAGTTTAGTTTCCATCCTTCCAAGAGCTAGTTCTTATGTTTGCTGGGCTATGTTCTCTTGCCATTGAGAACCATAACAGAAGATATGTGTGGAGGTGCTAGCCTCCAGAGTGTGTTAAGGCTCCATGACTGAGCCTGAAGGACTGGACACTTGTTTTTCCTTTTGCCTAAGCTAAAAGCTATTTGTTTTCTGTTTTGCTTTCTGGTTTATGGAGCAATAAACCTTTGAACTTTTGATGGAACGAGCCTCCTAAGTGTCAGCCGTCGCACTTGAGCGAGTGAAACCCCTACAATTGGTGGTAGACGTGCGGGCAGCGTTCCCAGCGGAGACATAAGTCTATTATTGAATGTCCTGGGTCAAGTCTGTTGTAAGCCAGCAAGAATTGCCGGGGAAAATGGAGGACCTGCTGAAACACTTCATCCAGTCGCAGCAAGAGACCAACAGGCTGTTGATGCTGCAGATACAACAGAGCCAACAGGAGCAACGGCAGAGCCAGCAGGAGCAACGGCAGAGCCAGCAGGAGCAACGGCAGCAGATGCAACAGAACCAGCAGGAGCAACGGCAAGAGATGCAGCTTCTGGCAACCGCCATCCAGGGCAAGACGAGCGCCCCAACACCAGGTTTGGCTGTTGACACCCACGTCCGGAAGACGGTAAGACGCGCATTGCAGAAAATGACTCCCGGGGATGATGTTGAGGCCTTCCTGACGGTGTTTGAGAGGGTCGCTGAGAGGGAAAAACTTCCGCCAGAGCAGTGGGCAGAGGTATTGGCGCCTTACCTGACGGGGGAACCTCAGAAGGTGTACTATGATTTGACCTTGCAGGATGCCAAGGAGTATCACAAATTGAAAGCCGAGGTTCTCGCACGTTTGGGGGTGACACTGACTGTGAGGGCACAGCGAGTTCACTGCTGGGCCTATCACCGGGACAAACTGCCTCGCTCCCAAATGTTTGACCTGTTGCACCTGGTCCAGAAATGGCTGCAGCCAGAGTCCTCTACCCCTGCACAGACGGTAGAACGGGTGATGATGGATTGGTTTGTGCATTCCCTCCCGAGGTCCATACAGACTTGGGTTGCCCAGGGTGATCTTCAGAATGCCGACGAACTGATCGGACTGGTCGAGAGATACTAAGGGATGGAAGGCTCCTTTGGGAGGCAGCCCATGCCGTACTGGGGGTCCCAGAAAGGTGCTGAGTCCCAAAAAGGGGTGGGGCGTCCAAGGTCATAAAGGGCGGGGGAGGTGGTGCCCAAGGTCCCTACGAATTATATTATTTGCTGGAGGTGCCACGGGCCAGGACATATAGCTGCCCGTTGTTCCCAGACCACTGAGCAGATGGACTGCAGTATGGGACGCCGTAGTTCATACTATGCATATCCAGCCTGCAGTGTGAACTCTCCGCCCAACGAGGGGCCTCAAGCGTGTTCTGTAAAGGTGAACGGTCGAGCAGTAACGGCGCTGTTAGACTCGGGGAGCTTAGTGACCCTGGTGAGGGCCACTTTCCCTCTCCACCTGCTCCCGGGAAAGAAGGTCGGCGTGCGGTGCATACGTGGTGATGCCAAGGACTACCCTATGGCCAGGGTGTATATTGAAACGGCGTGTGGCACTGAGTCCCATGAAGTTGGCGTCGTTCGGGACTTGTTGCACCCTATAATTATTGGTCGGGATTTCTGTTTGTTTTGGGATTTGTGGGGTAAGGGTTCTGAGGTCGCTAGCAAGAGTAGGGAACCAATGAACCCTAAAAAGGTATTGCCACAACCAGAGACAGACAGGTTTCCTTTTTGTGTCCTGGTTGGGGATGAGGAGGAAGTGTCCCCTGCATCTGACATTCTGGAGTTAGAGGTAACCGGTGAAAATTTTGGGACTGCCCAACATAGGGACCCAACTCTGAGGGAAGCCTTTAATAATGTCACAGTTATTAATGGGGCTGCACAGGAGCCGGGGGCAGACACAAGATTTCCCCATTTTCTGATGAATGGGGAGTTGTTGTACCGAGTCACGAAAATGAGGGAGGAGTTGATAGAGCAGTTGGTAGTGCCGGGTCCATATAGACAGAAGGTATTGGATATGGCCCATTCACACATCTTGGGTGGACACCTAGGGGTGGAAAAAACGCAGGAACGGGTTGTGCAGAGGTTCTATTGGCCTGGGTGTCACCGGGAAATAGTGAACTATTGCAGGTCTTGCCCTACATGTCAGCTAACTGCCCCCAGTCCTCATTTCCGGAGCCCCCTTGTACCATTGCCCATTATTGAGGTACCATTCGAGAGAATTGCCATGGACTTGGTCGGTCCCTTAGTTAAATCAGCCCAGGGCCATCAGTATATATTAGTCATCCTGGACTATGCCACACTCTATCCTGAGGCAATTCCTCTGAGAAATTCTTCCTCGAAGAGTATAGCCCGCGAGTTGGTCCATGTGTTTTCCCGGACAGGTCTGCCGAAGGAGATTCTGACTGACCAGGGGACACCTTTCATGAGCAAGGTGATGAGGGAGTTATGCAAAGTCCTGAAAATCTCCCAGTTGAGGATGTACCATCCCCAGTCAGATGGTCTTGTTGAGAGATTTAACAAAACACTGAAGAGCATGCTGAGAAAAGCTATAGAGAAAGACGGTAGAGACTGGGACTGTCTCTTACCATATCTGATGTTTTCCATTCGTGAAGTTCCACAGGCCTCCACAGGGTTCTCACCGTTTGAGCTTCTATATGGCCGACATCCGAGAGGACTCCTGGATATAGCCAAGGAAACTTGGGAAGCCGAAGTTACGCCCCACAGAAGCGTCATTGTCATTGAGCATGTGGCCCTGATGCAGCAGAGGATTGCAAAGGTGATGCCTATCGTGAAAGAACACCTCCTCCAGTCACAAGAAGCTCAGGCCAGGGTCTACAACCGGTCTGCAAGAGTTAGGCAGTTCAAATCGGGAGACCGAGTTCTTGTGTTAGTTCTGACGGTGGAGAGCAAGTTCTTGGCCAAATGGCAAGGGCCATATGAGGTCGTAGAGAAGCTTGGTGAGGTAAACTATAAAATTCACCAACCAGGTAGACGGAAACCAATCCAAGTCTACCATGTCAACCTCATCAAGCCATGGCAAGACAGAGAGCCGGCAGTAACTCCATCTTTGCTAAGCAACCCAGAAGGTGAGGTTGGAGGGGTTACTATAGCAGAGACGCTATCGAAGGCAAAGAAACAGCAGTGCCGGGAGTTACTCCAGAAGAACGGGGACCTGTTTTCTGAGTTGCCTGGGTACACGAAGGTCATAGAGCATGAGGTCCTGACAGAGCCACATGTGCGCGTGAACGTGAAGCCCTATCGAATTCCTGAGGCCCGTCGAGAAGTAATCTCCAAGGAAGTAAAGCGTATGTTGAAGCTTGGAGTCATTGAGGAATCCAAGAGCGGTTGGTCGAGCCCAATTGTCCTGGTCCCAAAACCTGATGGGGAGTGGAGATTTTGCAACGACTATAGGAAGTTGAATGAGGTCTCCAAGTTCAACGCATATCCCATGCCCCGCGTTGATGAGCTCATCGAAAGGCTTGGGCCCGCCAGGTACATAACCACCTTGGATTTGACGAAGGGGTATTGGCAGATCCCCATGGCCCAGGAAGCCAAGGAGAAGACAGCGTTTTCTACACCAGATGGATGCTTCCAGTATGTCCGGATGCCGTTTGGCCTACAGGGAGCTCCGGCAACCTTCCAGAGGGCTATGGATAGAATCCTTGCACCCCATAAGGCATACGCTGCTGCGTACCTGGATGATATCGTCATCTTTAGCCCGGACTGGGAGAGTCCTCTGGAAAAGGTCCAAGCGGTGTTTGATGCTATAAGAGAGGCGGGGTTTACAATAAACCCAAAGAAGTGTGCCTTGGGTAAAGAAGAAGCTAAGTACCTTGGATATATAGTGGGTCATGGAGAAATAAAACCCCAAATCAGTAAAGTGGAGGCAATTCAAATATGGCCAAAACCAGTTTCCAAAAAGCAAATTAAAGCCTTCCTGGGAATCGTGGGATATTACAGGAGGTTCATCCCAAACTCCGCCACGATGGCTGCGCCTCTGACTGATCTGCTAAAAGGGACAAAATCAGTAATGGTTAAATGGTCCGAAGAAACAGAGTTAGCCTTCCAAGAAATGAAAGAGGCTCTGTGTAGGCAACCCGTTCTGATGGCCCCAAACTTTAAGAAAGAGTTTATTCTTCAGACAGATGCCTCAGATGTTGGGGTAGGAGCAGTCCTTTCCCAAGAACTACATGGGGAGGAGCATCCTGTTCTCTATCTGAGTAGGAAGCTGTCCTCATCTGAAAAGAACTACTCAGTCGTAGAGAAGGAGTGCTTGGCCATAAAGTGGGCGGTGGACACATTACGGTACTATCTGCTGGGACGTAAATTTAGACTGATATCCGACCATGCCCCACTTAGGTGGATGAGGGAAACGAAGGGTAGAAATGCTAGGGTCACCCGTTGGTTCTTAACCCTGCAGGACTTCTGTTTCCATGTGGAACATAGGGCCGGAAAGCTGCACGGTAATGCTGATGCCCTGTCAAGAATCCCTTGTCTAGTGGGGGAAAGTGCCAAGCCCCACGGCTTTAGGCAGAGGACGGGAGATATGTGTCACATAGACGGCTTGCCGCTGTGATGTAACCATAGCTACCTATATGTGTTTCAGGACCTGTGGTGATGTCACAACCACATGTCTGATCATGTGATGGGTTCTGGGTGTGGTTAGACCTACAGTATAAAAGAAAGCCTAATGCTTAACACAGAAGATATGTGTGGAGGTGCTAGCCTCCAGAGTGTGTTAAGGCTCCAGGACTGAGCCTGAAGGACTGGACACTTGTTTTTCCTTTTGCCTAAGCTAAAAGCTATTTGTTTTCTGTTTTGCTTTCTGGTTTATGGAGCAATAAACCTTTGAACTTTTGATGGAACGAGCCTCCTAAGTGTCAGCCGTCGCACTTGAGCGAGTGAAACCCCTACAATATATACACAGTATATATATATATATATATATATATATATATACTGTATATAGTGTACTATTATCAGTGTGTATAGATACATACATACACATAACTACACTACACACAGATACATGTAAGCACCGTGCACTGGTATATACAGTGCGGCCCATATATATGGATGCAGCTGGGTGGGCCATTTATAAAGCTGCATCCAAAATGGCCGACTTCAAAATGGCTGCCATGGTCACCACCCATCTTGAAAAGTTTCCCCCATCCCATATACTAATGTGCCACAAACAGGAAGTTGATATCACCAACCATTCCCATTTTATTTAGGTGTTTCCATATAAATGGCCCATTCAAGTTTATCCTTATAAATGGCCCACCCTGTATATATATACACGTGTATATACAGTATATATATATATATATACACATACATACACACACATATATAGTGTTTATTATTAGTGTGTATAGACACATAACCACAGTACACATGGATACATGTAAGCACTGTGCACACATATAGGACCGCTGGCAGGTGCAATCTTCCATCTCCAGCAGCTCCATCCTGGGGGTCTTCAGTCCTCCATCTCCAGCAGCTCCATCCTGGGGGTCTTCAGTCTTCCATCTCCAGCAGCTCCATCCTGGGGGTCTTCAGTCCTCCATCTCCAGCAGCTCCATCCTGGGGGTCTTCAGTCCTCCATCTCCAGCAGCTCCATCCTGTGGGTCTTCAGTCTTCCATCTCCAGCAGCTCCATCCTGGGGGTTTTCAGTCTTCCATCTCCAGCAGCTCCATCCTGGGGGTCTTCAGTCTTCCATCTCCAGCAGCTCCATCCTGAGGGTCTTCAGTCTTCCATCTCGAGCAGCTCCATCCAGGGGTCTTCAGTCCTGCAGCTCCATCCTGGGAGTCTTCACTCTTCCATCTCCAGCAGTTCCATCCTGAGGGTCTTCAGTCCTCCATCTCCATCCTGGGGGTCTTCAGTCCTCCATCTCCATCCTGGGGGTCTTCAGTCTTCCATCTCCAGCAGCTCCATCCTGGGGGGTCTTCAGTCTTCCATCTCCAGCAGCTCCATCCTGGGGGTCTTCCATCTCCAGCAGCTCCATCCTGGGGGTCTTCCATCTCCAGCAGCTCCATCCTGGGGGTCTTCCATCTCCAGCAGCTCCATCCTGGGGGTCTTCCATCTCCAGCAGCTCCATTCTGGGGGTCTTCAGTCCTCCATCAGCTCTTAATGGCCTGATCTCCAGCTGTCGCCGGTCCTTCGACCTCGTCACTACCTCTGTTAGCTGCAGAGAGCAGCCTCCCTGCAGTCAGTACATCTGACACTTCTTCCTCCTGAACAGTTCTGGCAGGTTCTAACTCATGTGCACATCGGCCATAACATCACCCTCCCCCGGTACTGAGGGTCTTTATTGAGGAATGGCTGCACTGGCCACTCAGGCCGCAATCACACTGCAGCTGCTGCTTCTGAAGGGGCCAGTGCTGATGTTTTCTAATAAAGCTCCCTCAGTACAGGGGCCCGGGGGATTGGTGTGATGACCAATGTCCACATCAGTAAGGCTACGTTCACATTTGCGTATCGGGGCTTTGCGGACGGCTGCGTACTTCCTCCCTGATGCTCCGCCCACTTCCACACATCTTCCATTTAGGTACACAAATTGTTGCGTTCCTGTGCGATCAGCGGGTGCGTCAAAACGACGCATCCGCATACATCCAAATGTCCAGCGTACCCAATGTTAAAGACAGGTACGCAGGACGCATGCAGAAGAAGGCGGAGCTAAATGGAAGAAGTATCAGGGAGGAAGTAAGTCGTCCGCAAGGCCCCGGTACGCAAGTGTGAACGTAGCCATAGGCAGCTCAGAGATTACCTCAGAACTGCTCAGAAGAAAGGAGACTTGTCAGCTGCACTGACTGCTCGGAGGCTGCTCCCAGCAGTGAGGAGGCAGAACACGGGGGCTCACCTGCCTGACGGAGACTCTGAAGCCGGTATTACTAACCTGAGGAGACTCTGCAGCCGGCATTACTGACCTGGGGAGACTCTACAGCTGGCATTACTGACCTGAGGAGACTCTACAGCCGGCATTACTGACCTGAGGAGACTCTACAGCCGGCATTACTGACCTGAAGAGACTCTACAGCCGGCATTACTGACCTGAGGAGACACTACAGCCAGCATTACTGACCTGAGGAGACTCTACAGCCAGCATTACTGACTTGAGGAGACTCTGCAGCCGGCATTACTGACCTGAGGAGACTCTGCAGCTGGCATTACTGACCTGAGGAGACTCTACAGCCAGCATTACTGACCTGGGGAGACTCTACAGCCAGCATTACTGACCTGAGGAGACGCTGCAGCCGGCATTACTGACCTGAGGAGACTCTACAGCCAGCATTACTGACCTGAGGAGACGCTGCAGCCGGCATTACTGACCTGAGGAGACTCTACAGCCAGCATTACTGACCTGAGGAGACTCTACAGCCAGCATTACTGACCTGAGGAGACGCTGCAGCCGGGCATTACTGACCTGAGGAGACGCTGCAGCCGGCATTACTGACCTGGGGAGACGCTGCAGCCGGCATTACTGACCTGAGGAGACTCTACAGCCGGCATTACTGACCTGAGGAGACTCTACAGCCGGCATTACTGACCTGACAAGACTCTACAGCCAGCATTACTGACCTGACAAGACTCTACAGCCGGCATTACTGACCTGAGACTCTACAGCCGGCATTACTGACCTGAGGAGACTCTACGGCCGGCATTACTGACCTGGAGACTCTACAGCCAGCATTACTGACCTGAGGAGACTCTGCAGCCGGCAGCACAGTGTAATCTCCCTGCAGTGTACAGCGCCGCCATTACTGACCTGAGGAGATGCTTCCTAGTGCAGTTTGGTGCACGCTCAGGTTGTCTCAGGCTACTTTCACACTAGCGTCGTGCACTGCACGTCGCTATGTGTCGTTTTGTAGAAAAAACGCATCCTGCAAAAGTGCTTGCAGGATGCGTTTTTTCTCCATTGACTTGCATTAGCGACTCAGTGCGACGCATTGCCACACGTCGCAACCGCCTCCCCGCACCTCACAATGGGGCAGTGGATGCGTTGAAAAACAGCATCCGCTGCCCCCGTTGTGCGGCGCATTCACTGCTAGCGTCGGTACGTCGCAACGACGCATTTCGTCGTGCGTCGTCCGACGCTAGTGTGAAAGTAGCCTCAGGCTGCTGGGTCCTAGTGCCGCCCTCCCTGCATTTCTCTCAGACACTTCCAGCTGCTCCTCACTGACTGCGGACTGGTTATGGCGTGTCACTGGGGGAATGTTAGAGGATGGCGGTATTGTGGGGGCTGAGGTGGGGGAGGTGTGACAGGACCCTGGGGGGGGTGATTATTATACTGCTTTGTTAGATTATATGCTCCCTGACAGGACACAGCGGCCCCCTGACAGGACACAGCGTCCCCCTGACAGGACACAGCGTCCCCCTGACAGGACACAGCGTCCCCCTGACAGAACACGGCGTCCCCCTGACAGGACAGAGCCGCCCCCTGACAGGACAGAGCGACCCCCTGACAGGACAGAGCGACCCCCTGACAGGACAGAGTGCAGCGCCCCAGAGTCCTGGTCGTTGCAGTACTGGTGCTCCGCCGCTAAGGGGGGCTATGGTACGTCTGATGGCACTGAAGGAGTTCATCTGACCAGGTATCACAGACACCAATACATTTCACAGTCTGGCCTCCAGGGGGAGCTAAGGGCACTATGCATTAGGCCACTCCTCACAGTCTGGTAAAACTGGGGGTTGGATAGGAAGTTAGTTGAGAAAGCTGACTGGGTTGGAACCAGGCAACACCTTGTGGCAGAGGGTGTTGTAGGGGAAGATTCAGAGGGGTCCCTGTCAGGGGTGGGATCCTGACAGAGGCCTAGCGACCAGAGAGAACGTTACGGGACCGCGCCTGCACGATATAGCGGCGGTACCTGTCATGGTTCCCAATGGCAAGGGAACGTCAGAGAACATAAATAACAGAACAGCTCTTGGGTGATGGAATCTCGAGCTGACCGTGAGCTAAACCTACCACACAACTAACAGTGGCCGGGTGGCGTACCTACGTTTTATCCCTAGACGCCTAGCGCCAGCCGGAGGACTAACTAACCCTAATAGAGGAAAAGACAGACCTGGCTTACCTCTAGGGAAATTCCCCCAAAAATGGGAGACAGAAGCCCCCCACATATATTGACGGTGAGTTCAGAGGAAAAGACATACGCAGTATGAAGGTAGGTTCAGCAAAGCGAGGTCCGCTTACTAGATAGCAAGAAGATACAATAGGGAACTTCACGGTCAGCTGAAAACCCTATTAAAATACCATCCCGAAATTACTTTAAGACTCATGTGTCAACTCATGACACCGGAGTGGCAATTTCGGCCCACAAGAGCTTCCAGCTACAGAAAAATAACATAACTGTGAACTGGAACAAAAATGCAAAACAAACTTAGGACTAAGAGTCCAACTTAGCTGATAGTAGTCTAGAAGCAGGAACATGCAACAGAAAGGCTCTGGTTACATTGATGGCCGGCACTAGAATAACTGAGCAGCAAGGCTAAATAGGATACACCCATATCCTGATGGAAACAGGTGAACAGAGAAAGTGAAACACACAAGTCCAGTACCACCAGTGACCACCGGGGGAGCCCAAAAACCAAACTCACAACAGTACCCCCCCCCTCAAGGAGGGGGCACCGAACCCTCACAAGAACCACCAGGGCGATCAGGACGAGCCCTATGAAAGGCACGGACCAAATCAGAGGCATGAACATCAGAGGCTGTCACCCAAGAATTATCCTCTTGACCGTAGCCCTTCCACTTGACCAGATACTGAAGTTTCCGTCTGGAAACACGGGAGTCCAAGATCTTCTCCACAACGTACTCCAATTCACCCTCAACCAACACCGGAGCGGGAGGCTCAACGGAAGGCACAACCGGTACCTCATACCTGCACAATAATGACCGATGGAAGACATTATGGATAGAAAAAGATGCTGGGAGGTCCAATCGAAAGGACACGGGGTTAAGAATCTCCAAAATCTTATACGGGCCGATGAACCGAGGCTTAAACTTAGGAGAAGAAACCCTCATAGGGACAAAACGAGAAGACAACCACACCAAGTCCCCAACACGAAGACGAGGACCAACACGACGACGGCGGTTAGCAAAATGCCGAGTCTTCTCCTGGGACAACTCCAAATTGTCCACCACCTGTCCCCAAATCCGATGCAACCTATCCACCACAGTATCCACTCCAGGACAATCCGAAGACTCCACCTGACCGGAAGAAAAACGAGGATGAAACCCCGAATTGCAAAAGAAAGGAGAAACCAAAGTGGCAGAACTAGCCCGATTATTGAGGGCAAACTCCGCCAACGGCAAAAAGGCAACCCAGTCATCCTGATCCGCAGACACAAAACACCTCAAATAAGTCTCCAAGGTCTGATTAGTTCGCTCAGTCTGGCCATTAGTCTGAGGATGGAACGCAGACGAAAAAGACAAATCAATGCCCATCCTAGCACAGAACGCCCGCCAAAATCTAGACACGAACTGGGTCCCCCTGTCAGAAACGATATTCTCCGGAATACCATGCAAGCGAACCACATTTTGAAAAAACAGAGGAACCAACTCGGATGAGGAAGGCAACTTAGGCAAGGGCACCAAATGAACCATCTTTGAAAAACGGTCACACACCACCCAGATGACAGACATTTTCTGAGAAACAGGGAGATCAGAAATAAAATCCATAGAAATGTGAGTCCAAGGCCTCTTCGGAATAGGCAAAGATAACAACAATCCGCTAGCCCGAGAACAACAAGGTTTGGCCCGAGCACAAACATCACAAGACTGCACAAAAACTCGTACATCTCGAGACAGGGAAGGCCACCAGAAGGACCTAGCCACCAAATCCCTGGTACCAAAGATCCCGGGATGACCTGCCAACACAGAAGAATGAACCTCCGAGATGACTCTACTGGTCCAATCATCAGGAACAAACAGTCTACCAGGCGGGCAACGATCAGGTCTATCCGCCTGAAACTCCTGCAAAGCCCGTCGCAGGTCTGGGGAAACAGCAGATAATATCACCCCATCCTTAAGGATACCTGTAGGTTCAGAATCACCAGGGGAATCAGGCTCAAAACTCCTAGAAAGGGCATCCGCCTTCACATTTTTAGAACCTGGTAAGTATGAGACCACAAAATTAAACCGAGAGAAAAACAACGACCAGCGCGCCTGTCTAGGATTCAGGCGCCTGGCAGACTCAAGATAAATCAAATTCTTGTGATCGGTCAATACCACCACCTGATGTCTAGCCCCCTCAAGCCAATGACGCCACTCCTCAAAAGCCCACTTCATAGCCAAAAGCTCCCGATTACCAATATCATAATTTCGCTCGGCGGGCGAAAATTTTCGAGAAAAGAACGCACAAGGTCTCATCACGGAGCAGTCGGAACTTTTCTGCGACAAGACCGCCCCAGCTCCGATCTCGGAAGCATCGACCTCAACCTGAAAAGGAAGAGTAACATCAGGCTGACGCAACACAGGGGCGGAAGAAAAGCGGCGCTTAAGCTCCCGAAAGGCCTCCACAGCAGCAGGGGACCAATCAGCAACATCAGCACCCTTTTTGGTCAAATCAGTCAAAGGTTTAGCAACATCAGAAAAACCAGTTATAAATCGACGATAAAAATTAGCAAAGCCCAAAAATTTCTGAAGGCTCTTAAGAGAAGAAGGTTGCGTCCAATCACAAATAGCCTGAACCTTGACAGGATCCATCTCAATGGAAGAGGGGGAAAAAATGTACCCCAAAAAAGAAATCTTTTGAACCCCAAAAATACACTTAGAACCCTTCACACACAAGGAATTAGCCCGCAAAACCTGAAAAACCCTCCTGACCTGTTGGACATGAGAATCCCAGTCATCCGAAAAAATCAAAATATCATCCAGATACACGATCATAAATTTATCCAAATATTCACGGAAAATGTCATGCATAAAGGACTGAAAGACTGAAGGGGCATTTGAAAGACCAAAAGGCATTACTAAATACTCAAAATGGCCCTCGGGCGTATTAAATGCGGTTTTCCACTCATCCCCCTGCTTAATTCGCACCAAATTATACGCCCCACGGAGATCAATCTTAGAGAACCACTTAGCCCCTTTTATTCGAGCAAACAAATCAGTCAGCAGTGGCAGAGGATACTGATATTTGACTGTAATTTTATTCAAGAGTCGATAATCAATACACGGCCTCAAAGAGCCATCTTTTTTAGATACAAAGAAAAAACCGGCTCCTAAGGGAGATGAAGAAGGACGAATATGTCCCTTTTCCAGGGACTCCTTAATATATTCTCGCATAGCAGCATGTTCAGGTACAGATAGATTAAATAAACGAGCCTTTGGAAATTTACTGCCCGGAATCAGATCTATGGTACAATCGCAATCTCTGTGAGGAGGTAGTGAACCAAGCTTAGGCTCCTCAAAAACATCACGATAATCAGATAAAAATTCCGGAATCTCAGAGGGAATAGATGACGAAATGGAAACCAAAGGTACGTCCCCATGAGCCCCCTGACATCCCCAGCTTAACACAGACATTGCTTTCCAGTCAAGGACTGGGTTATGAGATTGTAACCATGGTAATCCGAGCACCAAAACGTCATGTAGATTGTACAACACAAGGAAGCGAATCATCTCCTGATGGTCTGGATTCATACGCATAGTCACTTGTGTCCAGTATTGTGGTTTATTACTAGCCAATGGTGTAGAGTCAATACCCTTCAGAGGTATAGGAACTTCCAGAGGCTCTAGATCAAACCCACAGCGCCTGGCAAAGGACCAATCCATTAGACTCAAAGCGGCGCCAGAGTCGACATAGGCATCCGCGGTAATTGACGATAATGAAAAAATCAAGGTCACAGACAGAATAAACTTAGACTGTAAAGTGCCAATTGAAATAGACTTATCAACCTTTTTTGTACGTTTAGAGCATGCTGATATAACATGAGTTGAATCACCACAATAAAAGCACAACCCATTTTTTCGCCTAAAATTCTGCCGTTCGCTTCTGGACAGAATTCTATCACATTGCATATTTTCTGGAGCCTTCTCAGAAGACACCGCCAAATGGTGCACAGGTTTGCGCTCCCGCAAACGCCGATCAATCTGAATAGCCATTGTCATGGACTCATTCAGACCTGTAGGTGCAGGGAACCCCACCATAACATCTTTAATGGCATCAGAGAGACCCTCTCTGAAATTTGCCGCCAGGGCGCACTCATTCCACTGAGTAAGCACAGACCATTTACGAAATTTTTGGCAGTATATTTCAGCTTCATCTTGCCCTTGAAATAGGGCCATCAAGGCTTTTTCAGCCTGAATCTCTAAGTTAGGTTCCTCATAAAGCAACCCCAAAGCCAGAAAAAACGCATCCACATTGAGCAACGCAGGATCCCCGGGTGCCAATGCAAATGCCCAGTCTTGAGGGTCACCCCGCAGCAAGGAAATTACTATCCTAACCTGCTGTGCGGGATCTCCAGCGGAGCGAGATCTCAGGGAAAGAAATAATTTACAATTATTTTTGAAATTCAGGAAGCGAGATCTATCCCCGGAGAAAAATTCTGGTATAGGAATTCTAGGTTCAGATATAGGAGCATGAATAACAAAATCCTGTAAATTTTGAACCTTCGTAGCTAGATTATTCAAACCTGTAGCCAAACTCTGAGGATCCATTTTAATCAGGTGAGATCAGAGCCATTCAAGGATTAGAAGGAGAGAGAGAGACAAAGGCTGCAATTAGAGCAAAAATGCAACTAAGTCAACTATAGAGCAAGCTCAGAGGAAAAAAAAATAAAAAAAATCTGCAGACTTCTTTTTCTCTCCTTTCTTCTGCCAACGGTTTTAACACTGGGCCGGCCATACTGTCATGGTTCCCAATGGCAAGGGAACATCAGAGAACATAAATAACAGAACAGCTCTTGGGTGATGGAATCTCGAGCTGACCGTGAGCTAAACCTACCACACAACTAACAGTGGCCGGGTGGCGTACCTACGTTTTATCCCTAGACGCCTAGCGCCAGCCGGAGGACTAACTAACCCTAATAGAGGAAAAGACAGACCTGGCTTACCTCTAGGGAAATTCCCCCAAAAATGGGAGACAGAAGCCCCCCACATATATTGACGGTGAGTTCAGAGGAAAAGACATATGCAGTATGAAGGTAGGTTCAGCAAAGCGAAGTCCGCTTACTAGATAGCAAGAAGATACAATAGGGAACTTCACGGTCAGCTGAAAACCCTATTAAAATACCATCCCGAAATTACTTTAAGACTCATGTGTCAACTCATGACACCGGAGTGGCAATTTCGGCCCACAAGAGCTTCCAGCTACAGAAAAATAACATAACTGTGAACTGGAACAAAAATGCAAAACAAACTTAGGACTAAGAGTCCAACTTAGCTGATAGTAGTCTAGAAGCAGGAACATGCAACAGAAAGGCTCTGGTTACATTGATGGCCGGCACTAGAATAACTGAGCAGCAAGGCTAAATAGGATACACCCATATCCTGATGGAAACAGGTGAACAGAGAAAGTGAAGCACACAAGTCCAGTACCACCAGTGACCACCGGGGGAGCCCAAAAACCAAACTCACAACAGGTACCCCAAGAAAGGACAAGAAGCGAGATTTATTGTGCTGAGTGAGAAACGAGATCAACGCAACAAGGAGAATACCAGTAGGAGTCGTGCTGTAAGACGAGGCAACATCCTACTGAGGCGCGTAACCGGTGGCCGGAACGCCGAGGAAGTATAGAGCTCCAGGCCAAACTTCAAACCTACGGCAGGACAGTCAGTTATAGGCGGGCTGTCTCACCCAATTGACCTAGGAAGACACAGGGGGGTAACAACAGGAGTGGGGCGACGCTAGAGTCCCGGAAGAGCTCCGAGCCTCCCCGTCATACGGGTGCGTCCTAACCATAAGATCTGGGGGACGTGAAAGAACATCAGAATCGAGTTGTGAGGGAACACGAGAAACAAACACAACAGTTGTGGGGACTATCCCGTAAGCACAGCAGGGGAGGACCACAACACACAAGCGCTAGAAGGTAGGCACAGATTTCCACTTGCAAAGGGAATTCTGGAGGTGCCATCGGACTGGACGGACTTGCGCAGCCTGGTTAACCGTATTCCGGATTGAGGATCCTGGAGCCTTCAGTAAAGAGGTAAAGAGACTGCAACCTGGTGTCCTCATTATTTACCGCGACCGGCACTTCACCGCACCATAACATCGTCACCATACTTCCACCTTCATTGTACGCCCCTCAGCAGGGTCACGGACCGGGTCTAGCCACCGTGACAACTCCAGAGCAGAGACTCAGAGGCCCGGTACCGGGTACCCCTCGGCCCTGCAACAGTGGGGGCGCTACAACTTGGCGTCACGAACAGGATCTACTTAAGCCTGAGGAATCGGGTCATGTGTGCCTTGGAACTGTGATTTATTGTGCTTGGACTGTGACTTATTGCAGAGACTGTGGATTGCCATTTGCCACCAAAACCAGCCGCCATTACAGCGCTAAGGAGAGCGCAGGAGAAGAGGGGCGTGGAGTAGGCGTGGATCAGCTAAAGAGCGCGAAAGGACAATGGCCGCCCAGTCTAAACATTTTTGCATCCTGAGGATGTGTCCGTCAACGGCCGAGGTCCGCCTTCTCATCCTCTTTGGAGGGTGGAGACCATGGAGACGGGGCCGCCCACGAAAGAGACCGCGGGAAGAAGACACTGGAGAGGAAGCAAAGATGGCGACGCCGGGAGCACCGCGTGGGAACGACCCGACCCAGCATGAGGCTGCACCACCCGACACAGCCCCAGATGCACCATCGTTGCAGGGACTGGCCCTTATGGAGCTACCAATGGGCAGACCCAACTGGCCGCCGTCTGAGGAGTGTGTGGCCGCAGCCGAGGCCCGGCAGATAGCACGTCGCCTTGAGGCCGACGCTCGTGTGATCGCTCGGCTGGGTCAGCCTACGGAGGTCCGCCTAACTCCGGTGTCCCCTGCTTCCTCCATCCCGGCAGCGGCAGAGTGTGAGCTGCAGGCACAGGGCCTGAGGATCCTGCCGGAGGTAGAACACCTGCGGTGCCTGATGACCGCATGGCGGAACAGACCCCAGCCTGCAGCCCAGGTCGATCTGATGAGCGTCGAAGAGACCTCGCCGTCACACTGGGGTGTTGTGGTGTCCTTCAAATCCCGGAAAGGAAGGGGAGTTATTCAAGATATCGGGGAGCCACTACAGGTCCGTGTTGACCGAGAAGAGGTGGAGCCCTGCGGAGGAAGGTATGGCCGCGACCTAGAACCCGGGGATGCAGTAACCTACACGCGATGGAGGAGGGAAACTGGCTGGGTAGCTCGGGGCGTCCAACAGTGTGTAGCACTCCAGGCTGCTGCTGGGACGTCGGAGGACGACCCTCCTGCAGGGAAGGTGCCGGAACCTGCCCCCGCGGAACCCCAGGGAATCCAGGCTCACCGTGTGGCTACGGGTCGTGCTCACCCCCGAGCGAGGAGGGTGTCCCGACGAGGGATCCTATCGTTACTGGGACCGGTTTCTGCAACACCAACGCGACCCGTTGGCCTGGTGAGGCCCGGAAGGAGACCGCCTCCTGCGCAGCCAGAAACTGAGTAAGCAAGAATGTGTCATCATTTGTAAATAGTTAACTGATTGTCTTTTTGCTGTTTTTGCTGCTACAACCCGATCAGGGTTAACTCTTAAAGGGATCCCTTTGTTTACCCGGGATCCCTTCTTTTATTTTTTGTTTCCTGTTTATTCATCATTGAAAGAACTGCTGAATCATGAACAATGCATGATTACAAACTTTTTGTACATAGTTTGCACCTTCTTAAAGGTGCCCTCTACTGGTTTTACACAAGGAAAGGACTCTTTGCGAAGACACTGGTCTTGGAACCAGCACCGAAGTCCTTACTGCGAACAGACTTGCAGCCTGAGAAGTTGCACTACCTCATAGAGACTTGGTCCCCTCTTAAAGGGAATGTTCACATATTGCACTTATGAACAGTGTTGCCTTAAGAGAGTTAAATGGCAATAATGTCTTGAAAGAAGAAGTTAAATGTAGCTAACTAGTTGATTGTGAGAAATGTTTAATGATGTTGATAGAAGAATGAGGACAGAAAGTGAACCCATACGGGGTTAGTCAGTGAGTCCTCCTAGGAGCCATACAGAGATGGCTCAGTAATCCTGAACTGAAAGATGGATGATAAGTTCTATACCGTGTATAGTAGCAGAAAGGCAGTAGGCCCGGGCAGAAAGGGGCGGTCCTGTAACAGAAAGGAGAGGCAGTAGGCCTGGAGCAGATAGGACAGGCGGTACTGCAGATGTAAAGATGGAAAATGAAGAAAAAGTTGATTAGCCTTATAATGTTTTATAAGAAGGTCTTTAGTGGATTCAGCGAGTACGTCCTTAAAGGCAAAGTTAAATTATTGTTCAAAAATTTTGCACTTAGTAGAATACCCGGTTGGGTAAGAAAAGTTATTTATAGTATGTTATTTAAAGTATTTAACCATGTTTGTAACGTTTAAGTGTCCTCACCTCCCATAAAGGGAAGCTCTGTTAAAAAGTTTACTTGTACTTGCATTTTCAAAATTGTATGTCTTTTTGCTGACATGTATTGTTGATTTCTTCCCAGTCCAGGAGTACTGGATTTAACCGGGGGGGAGTGCAGCGCCCCAGAGTCCTGGTCATTGCAGTACTGGTGCTCCGCCGCTAAGGGGGGCTATGGTACGTCTGATGGCACTGAAGGAGTTCATCTGACCAGGTATCACAGACACCAATACATTTCACAGTCTGGCCTCCAGGGGGAGCTAAGGGCACTATGCATTAGGCCACTCCTCACAGTCTGGTAAAACTGGGGGTTGGATAGGAAGTTAGTTGAGAAAGCTGACTGGGTTGGAACCAGGCAACACCTTGTGGCAGAGGGTGTTGTAGGGGAAGATTCAGAGGGGTCCCTGTCAGGGGTGGGATCCTGACAGAGGCCTAGCGACCAGAGAGAACGTTCTGGGACCGCGCCTGCACGATATAGCGGCGGTACCCCAAGAAAGGACAAGAAGCAAGATTTATTGTGCTGAGTGAGAAAAGAGATCAACGCAACAAGGAGAATACCAGTAGTGCTATCGGACCGGCCGGACTTGCGCAGCCTGGTTAACCGTATTCCGGATTGAGGATCCTGAAGCCTTCAGTAAAGAGGTAAAGAGACTGCAACCTGGTGTCCTCATTATTTACCGCGACCGGCACTTCACCGCACCATAACATCGTCACCATACTTCCACCTTCATTGTACGCCCCTCAGCAGGGTCACGGACCGGGTCTAGCCACCGTGACAACTCCAGAGCAGAGACTCAGAGGCCCGGTACTGGGTACCCCTCGGCCCTGCAACAGTGGGGGCGCTACAAGAGCGACCCCCGGACAGGACAAAGCGACCCCCTGACAGGACAGAGCAACCCCCTGACAGGACAGAGCGACCCCCTGACAGGACAGAGCGACCCACTGACAGGACACAGCGGCCCCTGACAGGACACAGCGGCCCCCTCTCAAGGTGTATCAGGTGTAGGACACTTATGGCAGCAGAAGCTCAATATTGGGGTATCAGGTGTAGGACACATATGGCAGCAGAGGCTCAGTATTTGGGTATCAGGTGTAGGACACATGGCGGCAGAGGCTCAGTATTGGGGTATCAGGTGTAGGACACATATGGTAGCAGCCGCTCAGTATTGGGGTATCAGGTGTAGGACTCATATGGCAGCAGCAGCTTAGTATTAGGGTATCAGGTGTAGGACACATATGGCAGCAGAGGCTCAGTATTGGGGTATCAGGTGTAGGACACATATGGCAGCAGCCGCTCAGTATTGGGGTATCAGGTGTAGGACACATATGGCAGCAGCGGCTCAGTATAGGGGTATCAGGTGTAGGACACATATGGCAGCAGCGGCTCAGTATTGGGGTATCAGATGTAGGACACATGGCAGCAGAGGCTCAGTATTGGGGTATCAGGTGTAGGACACATATGGCAGCAGCCGCTCAGTATTGGGGTATCAGGTGTAGGACACATATGGCAGCAGCGGCTCAGTATAGGGGTATCAGGTGTAGGACACATATGGCAGCAGCGGCTCAGTATTGGGGTATCAGATGTAGGACACATGGCAGCAGAGGCTCAGTATTGGGGTGTCAGGTGTAGGACACATATGGCAGCAGCCGCTCAGTATTGGGGTATCAGGTGTAGGACACATATGGCAGCAGCGGCTCAGTATAGGGGTATCAGGTGTAGGACACATATGGCAGCAGCGGCTCAGTATTGGGGTATCAGATGTAGGACACATGGCAGCAGAGGCTCAGTATTGGGGTATCAGGTGTAGGACACATATGGCAGCAGACGCTCAGTATTGGGGTATCAGGTGTAGGACACATATGGCAGTAGCGGCTCAGTATTGGGGTATCAGGAGTAGGACACATATGGCAGCAGAGGCTCAGTATTGGGGTATCAGGACATGGCAGCAGAGGCTCAGTATTGGGGTATCAGGTGTAGGACACATATGGCAGCAGCCGCTCAGTATTGGGGTATCAGGTGTAGGACACATGGCAGCAGTGGCTCAGTATTGGGGTATCAGGTGTAGGACACATATGGCAGCGGCCGCTCAGTATTGGGGTATCAGGTGTAGCACATATGGCAGCAGAGGCTCAGTATTGGGGTATCAGGTGTAGGACATATATGGCAGCAGAGGATCAGTATTGGGGTATCAGGTGTAGGACACATGGCAGCAGACGATTAGTATTGAGGTATCAGGTGTAGGACACATATGGCAGCAGCCGCTCAGTATTGGGGTATCAGGTGTAGGACACATATGGCAGCAGAGGCTCAGTATTGGGGTATCAGGTGTAGGACACATATGGCAGCAGAGGCTCAGTATTGGGGTATCAGGTGTAGGACACATATGGCAGCAGAGGCTCAGTATTGCGGTATCAGGTGTAGGACACATATGGCAGCAGCCGCTCAGTATTGGGGTATCACATGTTGGACACATATGGCAGCAGTGGCTCAGTATTGGGGTATCAGGTGTAGGACACATATGGCAGCAGAGGCTCAGTATTGGGGTATCAGGTGTAGGACACATATGGAAGCAGAGGCTCAGTATTGGGGTATCTGCTGTAGGACACATATGGCAGCAGAGGCTCAGTATTGGGGTATCAGGTGTAGGACACATATGGCAGCAGTGGCTCAGTATTGGAGTATCAGGTGTAGGACACATATGGCAGCAGAGGCTCAGTATTGGGGTATCAGGTGTAGGACACATATGGCAGCAGCCGCTCAGTATTGGGGTATCAGGTGTAGGACACATGGCAGCAGTGGCTCAGTATTGGGGTATTAGGTGTAGGACACATATGTGTTGTGAATTCCGTTCTCATGAATGGTAATGGTCTTTTTGCACACTCTGCGTGGCTTTTTGTAGTTTTTTGTGCTGACCGCATAGATCCCTTTCCTATCCTCAGTCTATCTAGTAAGTCTGGCCTCCTTTGCTGAAACCTGTTTCATCCCTGTGTTTGTGACTTTCCTCTTAACTCACAGTTAATATATGTGGGGGGCTGCCTTTACCTTTGGGGAATTTCTCTGAGGCAAGGTAAGGCTTATTTTCCTATCTTTAGGGGTAGTTAGCTCTTAGGCTGTGAAGAGGCGTCTAGGGAGAGTTAGGTACGCTCCACAGCTATTTCTAGTGTGTGTGTTAGGATTAGGATTTGCGGTCAGCAGAGTTCCCACTTCCCAGAGCTCGTCCTGTCTTCTAGTTTAACCATCAGGTCATTCCAGGTGCACCTAACCACCAGGTCCATAACAGTACAGCTGGCCCACAAAGTGTTAATGCATCTCAATAGAGGGATAAGAGAAGTTCTGAGACCATTTTTTTTTCTCTGCAGTGTGTTTTGTCTTTCTTTTCCCCTTAACCTCTGGGTGGTTCAGGACTCAGGTGTAGATATGGACATTCAAGGTCTGTCCTCTTGTGTTGGTCACCTCACTGCGAGGGTACAAAGCATTCAAGATTATGTAGTTCAGAATCCTATGTTAGAGGGTAGAATTCCAATTCCTGATTTGTTTTTTGGAGATAGATCTAAAATTTCTGAATTTCAAAAATAATTGTAAACTGTTTCTTGCTTTGAAACCCCGCTCCTCTGGTGACCCCATTCAGCAAGTAAAAATCATTATTTATTTGTTACGTGGCGACCCACAAGACTGGGCATTCTCCCTTGCGCCAGGAGATCCTGCATTGCTTAATGTAGATGCGTTTTTTCTGGCGCTTGGATTGCTTTATGACGAACCTATCTCTGTGGATCAGGCAGAGAAAATCCTGCTGGCTTTGTGTCAAGGTCAGGATGAAGCGGGGGTATATTGCCAGAAGTTTAGAAAGTGGTCTGTGCTTACTCAATGGAATGAGTATGCCCTTGCAGCAATTTTCAGAAAAGGTCTTTCTGAAGCCCTTAAGGATGTTATGGTGGGGTTTCCCACGCCTGCTGGTCTGAATGAATCAATGTCCTTGGCCATTTAGATCGATCGGCGTTTGCGTGAACGCAAGGTTGTGCGCCATTTGGCGGTGTCCTCTGAGCAGAGGCCTGAGCCTATGCAATGTGTTAGGACTTTGACCAGAGCTGAACGGCAAGAACACAGACGTCAGAATGGGCTGTGTTTTTACTGTGGTGACTCCACTCATGCTATCTCTGATTGTCCTAAGCGCTCTAAGCGGTTCGCTAGGTCTGTCACCATTGGTACTGTACAGCCTAAATTTCTTTTGTCCGTTACTCTGATTTGCTCTTTGTCGTCCTACTCTGTTATGGCATTTGTGGACTCAGGCGCTGCCCTGAATTTGATGGACTTGGAGTTTGCCAGGCGCTGTGGTTTTTTCTTGGAGCCCTTGCAGTATCCTATTCCATTAAGGGGAATTGATGCTACGCCTTTGGCCAAGAATAAACCTCAGTACTTGACTCAGTTGACCATGTGCATGGCTCCTGCACATCAGGAAGATGTTCGCTTTTTGGTGTTGCATAATTTGCATGATGTGGTCGTGTTGGGTTTGCCATGGCTACAGGTCCATAATCCAGTATTGGATTGGAAATCAATGTCTGTGTCCAGTTGGGGTTGTCAAGGGGTACATGGTGACGTTCCGTTGTTGTCAATTTCTCCTTCTACTCCTTCTGAAGTCCCTGAGTTTTTGTCGGATTACCGAGATGTATTTGATGAGCCCAAATCCAGTGCCCTACCTCCTCATAGGGATTGTGATTGTGCTATTAATTTGATTCCTGGTAGTAAATTTCCTAAGGGACGGATTTTCAATTTATCTGTGCCGGAACACGCCGCTATGCGGAGTTATATAAAGGAGTCCTTGGAGAAAGGGCATACTCGCCCGTCGTCGTCACCGTTGGGAGCAGGGTTCTTTTTTGTGGCCAAGAAGGATGGTTCTCTGAGACCTTGTATAGATTACCGCCTTCTCAATAAAATCACGGTCAAATTTCAGTACCCTTTGCCTCTACTGTCTGATTTGTTTGCTCGGATTAAGGGGGCTAGTTGGTTCACCAAGATAGATCTTCGAGGGGCGTATAATCTCGTGCGTATTAAACAAGGCGATGAATGGAAAACAGCATTTAATACGCCCGAGGGCCATTTTGAGTACCTGGTGATGCCATTCGGGCTTTCTAATGCTCCATCTGTGTTTCAGTCCTTTATGCATGACATCTTCCGAAAGTATTTGGATAGATTCATTATTGTATATTTGGATGATATTTTGGTCTTTTCGGATGATTGGAAGTCTCATGTGAAGCAGGTCAGAATGGTGTTCCAGGTTCTTCGTGCTAATTCTTTGTTTGTGAAGGGGTCTAAATGTCTCTTCGGAGTTCAGAAGGTTTCCTTTTTGGGCTTCATTTTTTCCCCTTCTACTATCGAGATGGATCCTGTTAACTTCAGGCCATTTATGATTGGACTCAGCCTACATCTGTGAAGAGCCTTCAGAAATTCCTGGGCTTTGCTAATTTTTACCGTCGCTTCATCGCTAATTTTTCTAGTGTTGTTAAACCATTGACTGATTTGACCAAGAAAGGTGCTGATGTGGTGAATTGGTCCTCTGCGGCCATTGAGGCTTTTCAGGAGTTGAAACGTCGTTTCTCTTCGGCCCCTGTGTTGTGTCAGCCAGATGTTTCGCTCCCTTTTCAGGTCGAGGTTGATGCTTCCGAGATTGGAGCAGGGGCTGTTTTGTCTCAAAGATCTTCTGATGGCTCTGTGATGAAGCCATGTGCTTTCTTTTCTAGAAAGTTTTCGCCTGCTGAGCGTAATTATGATGTTGGCAATCGGGAGTTGTTGGCTATGAAGTGGGCGTTCGAGGAGTGGCGACATTGGCTTGAGGGAGCCAAGCATCGCGTAGTGGTCTTAACTGATCACAAGAATCTGACTTATCTCGAGTCTGCTAAGCGGTTGAATCCTAGACAGGCTCGATGGTCGCTGTTTTTCTCCCGTTTCGATTTTGTGGTTTCATACCTTCCGGGTTCTAAGAATGTGAAGGCCGATGCCCTTTCAAGGAGTTTTGTGCCTGATTCCCCGGAAGTTCCTGAGCCGGCTGGTATTCTCAAAGAGGGGGTAATTCTGTCTGCCATCTCACCTGATTTGCGGCGGGCGCTGCAGGAGTTTCAGGCTGATAGACCTGACCGTTGTCCAGCAGAGAAACTGTTTGTCCCTGATAGATGGACTAGTAGAGTTATCTCTGAGGTTCATTGTTCGGTGTTGGCTGGTCATCCTGGGATTTTTGGTACCAGAGTTTTGGTGGCTAGGTCCTTTTGGTGGCCTTCCTTGTCACGGGATGTGCGTTCTTTTGTGCAGTCCTGTGGGACTTGTGCTCGGGCCAAGTCCTGCTGTTCTCGTGCCAGTGGGTTACTTTTGCCCTTGCCAGTCCCGAAAAGGCCTTGGACGCATGTTTCCATGGATTTTATTTCAGATCTCCCTGTCTCTCAAAGGATGTCGGTCATCTGGGTGGTTTGTGATCGCTTCTCTAAAATGGTCCATTTGGTACCCTTGCCTAAATTACCTTCCTCCTCTGATTTGGTTCCACTATTTTTCCAGCATGTGGTTCGTTTGCATGGCATTCCGGAGAACATCATGTCGGACAGAGGTTCCCAGTTTGTTTCAAGGTTTTGGCGGTCCTTTTGTGCTAAGATGGGCATTGATTTGTCTTTCTCTTCGGCTTTCCATCCTCAGACAAATGGCCAAACCGAACGAACTAATCAGACTTTGGAGACCTATCTGAGATGCTTTGTTTCTGCTGATCAGGATGATTGGGTGACCTTCTTGCAGGGCCGGACTGGCCATAGGGCACTTCTGGCAAATGCCAGAAGGGCCGGTGCCAGTGGTGGGCCGCTCAATCCGCCGCCCCCGCCATCGCATTCAACTATACCGGCGTATAGACGCCGGTACAGTTGAATGCAATGATGGAGGAGAGAGCGTCTACAGACGCTCCTCTCCCATCATTCCCCGCTCTGCCTCTGACACTGCGGGTGCGCGATGATGTCATATCATCGCGCACCTGCTGTGTCCCGGGCAGACTGCAGCTGCTGAGACAGGAGCAGGAACCAGGAAGCAACGCTGGGCACGAGGAGAGGTGAGGAGAGTTTTTTTTTTTCTGGACTGTGGGGCCATTCTCTGAGGAGGTGAGGGGAGGAAGAGAAGAGATGTGGGCTGTATATAGTTCTCTGTGGGCTGTGCTCTGTGCTATATACTACTGTGGGCTGTATATAGTTCTCTGTGGGCTGTGCTCTGTGCTGTATACTGCTGTGGGCTGTATATAGTTCTCTGTGGGCTGTGCTCTGTGCTGTATACTGCTGTGGGCTGTATATAGTTCTCTGTGGGCTGTGCTCTGTGCTGTATACTGCTGTGGGCTGTATATAGTTCTCTGTGGGCTGTGCTCTGTGCTGTATACTGCTGTGGGCTGTATATAGCTCTCTGGGCTGTGCTCTGTGCTGTATACTACTGTGTGCTCTGTGCTATATATAGTTCTCTGTGGGCTGTGCTCTGTGCTGTATACTGCTGTGGGCTGTATATAGTTCTCTGTGGGCTGTGCTCTGTGCTGTATACTGCTGTGGGCTGTATATAGTTCTCTGTGGGCTGTGCTCTGTGCTGTATACTACTGTGGGCTGTATATAGCTCTCTGTGGGCTGTGCTCTGTGCTGTATACTACTGTGGGCTGTATATAGCTCTCTGTGGGCTGTGCTCTGTGCTGTATACTACTGTGGGCTGTATATAGCTCTCTGTGGGCTGTGCTCTGTGCTGTATACTACTGTGGGCTGTATATAGTTATCTGTGGGCTGTGCTCTGTGCTGTATGCTACTGTGGGCTGTATATAGTTCTCTGTGGGCTGTGCTCTGTGCTGTATATAGTTCTCTGTGGGCTGTGCTCTGTGCTGTATACTACTGTGGGCTGTATATAGTTATCTGTGGGCTGTGCTCTGTGCTGTATGCTACTGTGGGCTGTATATAGTTCTCTGTGGGCTGTGCTCTGTGCTGTATATAGTTCTCTGTGGGCTGTGCTCTGTGCTGTATACTACTGTGGGCTGTATATAGTTATCTGTGGGCTGTGCTCTGTGCTGTATGCTACTGTGGGCTGTATATAGTTCTCTGTGGGCTGTGCTCTGTGCTGTATATAGTTCTCTGTGGGCTGTGCTCTGTGCTGTATACTACTGTGGGCTGTATATAGTTCTCTGTGGGCTGTGCTCTGTGCTGTATACTACTGTGTGCTGTATATAGTTCTCTGTGGGCTGTGCTGTATATAGTACTCTGTGGGCTGTGCTGTATATAGTACTCTGTGGGCTGTGCTGTATATAGTACTCTGTGGGCTGTGCTGTATATAGTACTCTCTGGGCTGTGCTGTATATAGTACTCTCTGGGCTGTGCTGTATATAGTACTCTCTGGGCTGTGCTTTATATAGTACTCTGGGCTGTGCTGTATATAGTACTCTGGGCTGTGCTTTATATAGTTCTCTGTGGGCTGTGCTGTATATAGTTCTCTGTGGGCTGTGCTGTATATAGTTCTCTGTGGGCTGTGCTGTATATATTACTTTGTGGGCTGTGCTGTATATATTACTTTGTGGGCTGTGCTGTATATATTACTCTGTGGGCTGTGCTGTATACTACTGTGTGGACTGTGCTGTATACTTCTACGTGGGCTGTGCTGTATACTACTGTGTGGTCTGTGCTGTATACTACTGTGTGGTCTGTGCTGAATACTGCTGTGTGGGCTGTGTTATCTACTACGCGAGCTGTGCTATAGTATGCAGGCTGTGCTGTATACTATGCGGTTTGTGCTATATAATATGCGGGCTTTGCTATATACTATGGGGAGTATATTATATTCTATGGGGGAGGCCATGTTATGTACTATGTGGCTGTGTTATATACTATTGTGGGGGTATATTATATTCTATGGGGGAGGCTGCGTTATATACTATGGGGGGCTGCATTATATTCTATGGGGGGCTACATTATATATTATGGGGAGGTGGGCTGTATTATATTCTATGGGGGTTACATACTCTGGGGTGGCTGCATTATACTCTGTGGGGTGGCTGCATTATACTCTGGGGTGGCTGCATTATACTCTGGGGTGGCTGCATTATACTCTGGGGTGGCTGCATTATACTCTGGGGTGGCTGCATTATACTATATGTGGGCTGCATTATACTGTATCGAGGACTATGGGGAATACGTTATACTATATGAAGAACTATGGGGTGCATTATACTATGGGAAGTGAATTGTACTATATGGATGACTGTGGCGGTGCATTATACTATATGGAGCACTATGAGGATTGTATTATGCTATATGGAGGACTATGAGGATTGTATTATGCTATATGGAGGACTATGAGGAGTGTATTATACTATGTGGAGGACTGAGCAGTGTATTTTAATATATGGAGGACTATAGGGAGTGTATTATACTATATGGAGGACTATGGAGCACATTATAATATATGGAGGACTATGGGGTGTATTTTACTAAACAAGTAAAATGCTGCATATTCGGATTGTTTTTGCTGGAACAAAAAGCCTTGTTGTCAGCAGCACATTGCCAGTGTAAACTGTAGATGTGCTGCTGAAAACATGATATACTGTATGGTGATCGTTCTGTCTCATCATTATTCCTCAGCTGGTGGAAAGAGGCCGGGAAACAAGCGTTGAACAACTTCAGTATTGTCGATCAAACTCGTTTAGCGGCCTGAACTCAGCGCACGTAAATACAACAGAAAGGCTTCTGTGTGATGTGCAATATGTTAGCATTTGGGGACCCATTTTAAACTTTGCCTAGGGCCCCACTTTGCCTAAAACCGGCCCTGCCTACAAGTGTACAAAGATATTATACAGTCACCATGTGACAAGTGGGCCTGTGTAACTTCAAATGCCAGGGCTGAATTTTAGTCCCAGTCCGGCCCTGCCTTCTTGCCATTGGCTGAGTTCGCCCTTAATAATCGGGCCAGTTCGGCTACTTTGGTTTCGCCTTTTTTTTGTAATTCTGGTTTTCACCTCCTTTTTCTTCAGGGCAGGTTGAGCCTTCGGACTGTCCTGGTGTGGATTCTGTGGTGGACAGGTTGCAGCAAATTTGGACTCATGTGGTGGACAATTTGACATTGTCCCAGGAGAAGGCTCAACGTTTCGCCAACCGCCGTCGCTGTGTTGGTCCCCGACTTCGTATTGGGGATTTGGTTTGGTTGTCGTCTCGTCATGTCCCTATGAAGGTTTCTTCTCCTAAGTTTAAGCCTCGCTTCATTGGTCCTTATAAGATTTCTGAAATTCTCAATACTGTGTCGTTTCGTTTGGCCCTTCCAGCTTCTTTTGCCATCCATAATCTGTTCCATAGGTCGTTGTTGCGGAGATATGTGGCGCCTATGGTTCCCTCCGTTGACCCTCCTGCTCTGGTGTTGGTCGAGGGGGAGTTGGAGTATGTGGTGAAGATTTTAGATTCTCGTATTTCGAGACGGAAACTTCAGTACCTGGTCAAGTGGAAGGGCTATGGTCAGGAGGATAATTCCTGGGTTTTTGCCTCCGATGTCCATGCGGCCGAGTTGGTTCGTGCCTTTCATTTGGCTCGTCCTGATCAGGGGGCTCTGGTGAGGGTTCGGTGACCCCTCCTCAAGGGGGGGTACTGTTGTGAATTCCGTTCTCGAACTCCCTCCTGTGGTCATGAATGGTACTTCGGCGAGTTCTGTCCGTGGACTCCCTCTGGTGGCTGTGAGTGGAACTGCTGGTTCTGAGGTTGCTTCCTCAGCTGCCCTCGTTTGCGGCTAGGCTGGCTTCTCTATTTAACTCCACTCAGATCGTTACTCCATGCCAGCTGTCAATGTATCAGTACTGGTTCAGATCTCTCTCGGATCTTTCTGATGACCTGTCTACTCCAGCAAAAGCTACGTCCCTGCTAGTTCATTTGTTGTTCATTGTGTACTGAATATGTTTCTTAGTGCTTGCTAAGTTCTAGTCCAGCTTGCTAACATGATATTGCCTTGCTAGCTGGAAGCTCTGGGTTGCAGAGTGGCACCTCCGCACCGTGAGTCAGTGAGGGGGTCTTTTTGCACACTCTGCGTGGCTTTTTGTAGTTTTTTGTGCTGACCGCATAGATCCCTTTCCTATCCTCAGTCTATCTAGTAAGTCTGGCCTCCTTTGCTGAAACCTGTTTCATCCCAGTGTTTGTGACTTTCCTCTTAACTCACAGTTAATATATGTGGGGGGCTGCCTTTACCTTTGGGGAATTTCTCTGAGGCAAGGTAAGGCTTATTTTCCTATCTTTAGGGGTAGTTAGCTCTTAGGCTGTGAAGAGGCGTCTAGGGAGAGTTAGGTACGCTCCACAGCTATTTCTAGTGTGTGTGTTAGGATTAGGATTTGCGGTCAGCAGAGTTCCCACTTCCCAGAGCTTGTCCTGTCTTCTAGTTTAACCATCAGGTCATTCCAGGTGCACCTAACCACCAGGTCCATAACACATATGGCAGCAGTGGCTCAGTATTGGGGTATCAGGGGTGGTAATAGGGGCGCATACGGCAGCAGCAGCTCTGTATTGGGGTATCAGGTGTAGGACACATCTGGCAGCAGCCGCTCAGTATTGGGGTATCAGATGTAGAACACATATGGCAGCAGAGGGTCAGTATTGGGGTATCTGGTGTAGGACCCATATGGCAGCAGAGGCTCAGTATTGTGGTATCAGGTGTAGGACACATGGCAGCAGAGGCTCTGTATTGGGGTATCAGGCATAGGACACATATGGCAGCAGAGGCTCAGTATTGGGGTATCAGGTGTAGGACACATCTGGCAGCGGCCGCTCAGTATTGGGGTATCAGGTGTAGGACACATATGGCAGCAGAGGGTCAGTATTGGGGTATCAGGTGTAGGACACATCTGGCAGCAGCTGCTCAGTATTGGGGTATCAGGTGTAGGACACATATGGCAGCAGAGGCTCTGTATTGGGGTATCAGGCATAGGACACCTATGGCAGCAGAGGCTTAGTATTGGGGTATCAGGTGTAGGACACATATGGCAGCAGCGGCTCAGTATTGGGGTATCAGGTGTAGGACACATATGGCAGCAGAGGCTCAGTATTGGGGGTATCAGGTGTAGGACACATGGCAGCAGAGGCCCAGTATTGGGGTATCAGGCGTAGGACACATATGGCAGCAGAGGTTCAGCATTGGGGTATCAGGCGTAGGACACATATGGCAGCAGAAGCTCAGTATTGGGGTATCAGGTGTAGGACACATATGGCAGCAGCTGCTCAGTATTGGGGTATCAGGTGTAGGACACATATGGCAGCAGCGGCTCAGTTTTGGGGTATCAGGTGTAGGACACATATGGCAGCAGTGGCTCTGTATTGGGGTATCAGGTGTAGGACACATTTGGCAGCAGAGGCTCAGTATTGGGATATCAGTTGTAGGACACGTATGGCAGCAGAGGCTCAGTATTGCGGTATCAGGTGTAGGACACATATGGCAGCAGAGGCTCAGTATTGGGGTATCAGGTGTAGGACACATATGGCAGCAGCGGCTCAGTATTGGGGGTATCAGGGGTAGGACACATGGCAGCAGAGGCTCAGTATTGGGGTATCAGGTGTAGGACACATATGGCAGCAGCGGCTCAGTATTGGGGGTATCAGGGGTAGGACACATGGCAGCAGAGGCTCAGTATTGGGGTATCAGGTGTAGGACACATATGGCAGCAGAGGCTCAGTATTGGGGTATCAGGTGTAGGACACATATGGCAGCAGCCACTCAGTATTGTGGGTATCAGGTGTAGGACACATATGGCAGCAGAGGCTCAGTATTGGGGTATCATGTGTAGGACACATGTGGCAGCAGAGGCTCAGTATTGGGGTATCAGTTGTAGGACACATATGGCATCAGAGGCTCAGTATTGCGGTATCAGGTGTAGGACACATGCAGCGCCCCAGAGTCCTGGTTGCTGCAGTACTGATGCTCCGCCGCTAAGGGGGGCTATGGTACGTCTGATGGCACTGAAGGAGTTCTTCTGACCAAGTATCACAGTCACCAAAACACTTCACAGTCTGGCCTCCAGGGGGAGCTAAGGGTGCTATGTATTAGGCCACTCCTCACAATCTGGTAAAACTGGGGGTTAGGCAGAAAGTTAGACAGAAGCTGACTGGGAATCGAACAGGCAACACCCTGTGGCAGAGGGTGTTGCGGGGAGAGACTCAGGGGGGTCCCTGTCAGGGGTGGGATCCTGACAGAGGCCTAGCGAACAGAGAGAACGTTACGGGACCGCGCCTGCACTTGATCGCGGCGGTACCCTAAGGGTATGTGCACACCATGCAGATTTAGTGCAGTTCTGCAGCGTTTTTTTCTGCAGCAGAAACGCTGCAGAACTGCACTGTGATTTACAGAACAATGTAAATCAATGTGAAAAAAAAAAAGCTGTGCACATGGTGCAGAAAAATCCGTGCCGAAACGCTGCAGATTTCAAAGAAGTGCATGTCACTTCTTCTGTGCAGAACTGCAGCGTTTCTGCACCCATTGACTCCCATTCTGTGGGTCAAATCCGCATAAAAACTGCAGATGTATATACCATCTGCAGATTTTATGCGGATTTGGGTGTCAAAACCGCAGCAGACGGAAGTGACGTCAGAGGAGGAAGTGAGTGGGCGGAGTGTAGTGAAAATGGAGTCGTACAGTTGGATGGGGATCGATGTGAGGCGTATGGTAGAAATGGTATGTATAGTGTCTCTGTGTGTGTGTCTGTGTGTCTGTCTGTCAGTCAGTCTGTCAGTAGTGACTCATTGTAGTCATTCGTCGGGTGGGACTACTGCTCCCATCGAAATGTGATGATGGGAGAGTTGTCCCATCGTCAGGCGACTGACTACAATGGGTTAAAAACACAAACACACATATAACATGTAGTACATACTCACCACATACGTCTCCGAAGGCCACCTTCCTCGATCATTCTTCTCCCCCCCAAAAAAATCTTTTCCGTCGTAATCCATAGTATAGGTTGTCCCACGACGTCCTCCGGTGATACACTGCAGGAGTTAATCGCTCCTGCAGTGTATCGGAGCTGCCTGTTCTTTTCCTGGAGCTAAATGAACTCCGGGAGCTCACTTTACGGCAATTGAACTGCTGTAAAATTTTTCAGCAGTGTCGTAAAGCGAGAGTCCCGGAGTTCATTGAACGCCGGTAAACTCGCGCGCATGCGCAGGCACACTGCAGGAGCTTTAGCTGCTGTCAGTGTGTTTTGGCAGCCATGGAGAGCAGTCACATCTCCTGGGGTGGCTGTTCTCCATGGCAGATCGTCGTGGGACACTCGATATTAATGGACTACGTCGGAAAAGACTACAGATCATCAAGGGATTTGTAAGTATGGTAAAATTTAGAATATTAAAATACTTTTTCCTGTCTCTTTTTTTTGTGTTCAGTAATTTGGGGTTAATAATGGATAGGCGTCTTACAGATGCCTCTCCATTATTAACTGGGGTTAACGTCACCTTACAATGTCAAGGTGACGTTAACCCCTTCATTACCCCATATCCCACCGCTACACGGGAGTGGGAAGAGAGAGGCTTCCGCGCCATTTCTGGGGCGGCTGCGGGCTGGTAGTTGTAGCCGGGGGGGGGGGGGGGGGGGCCAATATCCATGGCCCCTCTCTAGGCTATGAATATCATCCCGCAGCTGTCTGCGTAGCCTTTCTGGCTATAAAATATAGGGGGACCCTATGTCATTTTTTTTCTGGGGTCCTCCTATTTTAATAGCCAGTAAGGCCACGCAGACAGCTGTGGGCTGATATTCATAGCCTGGGAAGATTAACCCCTTCCCTGGCTACAAATTAGCAGCCTGCAGTCGCTGGCTTTCCCTTTCTGGACATGAAAATTGGGCGGGAGCCTACGCCAATTTTTTTTTAGGGGTTAATAATGGATAGGCGTCTTATAGACGCCTCTCCATTATTAACTGGGGTTAACGTCACCTTACAATGTCACGGTGACGTTAACCCCTTATTACCCCATATCCCACCGCTACACGGGAGTGGGAAGAGAGAGGCTAAGCGCCAGATTTGGCGCATCTTAGAGATGCGCCATTTCTGGGGCGGCTGCGGGCTGGTAGTTGTAGCTGGGGGGGGGGCAATATCCATGGCCCCTCTCTAGGCTATGAATATCAACCCTAATCCTAAACGTGACTGAAATACGTGGCACTGAAATACGTGGCACCGAAATATCGTGGCGCTTATATATATGGCACTTAAATACGTGGCACTGAAATATCGTGGCACTTAAATACGTGGCACTTAAATACGTGGCACTTAAATGCATGACACTTAAATACGTGGCACTTACATACGTGGCACTTATATACGTGGCACCGAAATATCGTGGCACTTAAATACGTGGCACTTAAATACGTGTCACTTAAATGCATGACACTTAAATACGTGGCACCGAAATATCGTGGCACTTAAATACGTGGCACTTATATACGTGGCACCAAAATATTGTGGCACTTAAATACGTGGCACTTAAATACGTGGCACTTAAATGCATGACACTTAAATACGTGGCACTTAAATACGTGGCACTTAAATACGTGGCACTTAAATACGTGGCACTTAAATACGTGGCACTTATATAAGTGGCCACTGGTTAGGGGTAGGGTTAGGGTTTTTTGTTTTTTTCTTGTTTTCTTGTGTTTTTCTATAAAAACGCATGCGTCTAAAAAACGCAGCGTTTTACCGCGTTTACATGCGTTTTTTCACACATGTTTTTTTTAAAAACGCATGCAGATCAAAACGCAAGTGTGAAACCAGCCTAATTACAATGTCAGGGTGACGTTAACCCCTTATTACCCCACTAGATGGTGGCCCGATTGTAACGCATTTGGTATTCTAGAATATGCATGTCCATGTAATATATTGACCAGCCACGTAGTATATTGGCAAGTCAGGTAGTATATTGCCCAACTATGTAGTAGATTGCCCAGCCACGTATGTCACAGGTTTAAAAATAAAAAATCATTATATATTCACCTTCCTCCGCCTTGACATGACCGTGACGTCATGGCCGGTCCTTCTGCCAGACCATCCTTGCCACTGGAACCTGCCGCTTGCATGGAGCGGGCGCCGGGCACTGACTGCAGGGGAGTAGGGAGGGTCTAATCGGACTGTGGCCGTCGCTGATTGGTCGCGGCATCCATGACAGGCAGCTGGCGAGACCAGTCAGCGACTTGGATTCCATGACAGACAGAGGCCGCGACCAATGAATATCCATGACAGACAGAAGGACAGAAAGACGGACCCTACAATTATATAGTGTATATATATATATATATATATATATATATATACATACACACATACATACATACACACACACACATATATATATAACATATCGGTGTGTCTACAATTTCTAAAAAAAATATTCTTCCTTTTTTTAATATCTAACTATGACATCTGAGGAAGGTTTTTAATAACATTTTGTTATCCATAATAGATAAGGGACATGCCCGCCATATGGGACCCGGCCGATGAGGCCTATAAAGACAAGTATGCACGTGACAATTGCTGGACGAGGATTGTACGTGACCTCTATCCGCATTATGACAGCTACACCTATAGCCTGCAGCAGCAAATTAGTAAGTTTTTTTTTTTACACCTTGCAGAAATTTTTATTTTAAAGGGAATGTAATGATCATATTTTATTGTTTCAGATAAAGAAGTCAGACAGCGTTGGCGCTCAGTGCGAGACCGCTTCCAAAAATTTCACACCAGCCAGTCCAAAAGCCGGTCTTCCCCGGTGAAAGGGAGCTTCAGCTTGTATGATGAGCTAAGTTTCTTGATCACAAGCAGGACTTTGAGAAGGTGATTTGTTAAAACTAAAGTGAATGCAGTACTTATGAATATAATTTATTGTATGAAGCTTAAAAATTCCTTTTTTTTCACAGCACTGAAGGGAACATTCCAGCTCCTGACCCCGTAGAGGACTCAACAGCAGAGTCAGCAGATGACGCATCTGCTTTGGGCTCACAAGACTCTATCCCTGTTGTCGCTGGCACTTCGGGAATATGCTCCAGTGCAACATCTTCGGCTGACCAAAGTGATGTTCCAAGAACCCAAGAAACCTCTGTCGTTCCGGTGCCAATAACAGTCCCACCCCCCAAAAAAAAATTAGGCAAAAAAAAAGAAGATAAAACCACAAAAAGAGTCAATGAGACCATTGATCTTCTAAACAAATCTGCCAAAGAAGATTATCTTGATCTTTTTGGGTCTACTATTGCAAACAAGGCACGGTTATTGGCACCGGAAAGACTGAGCAAATTCATGAGCTCTGTCCATGCTCTTTTGGACGCATTCGAAGAACCTGCACCAATTGCCCCACTAGCGGACATTGTAACAGGTATCACACGGAGTGTGAGACCTCCACCACCACCACCACCGCCACCGCCACCGCCAATGCAGCATGACCAACGGTATCACCGGCCTACCAGCCAGTACTACTCAGATACCAACTCTGACCACTTTTTATTTGGCCAAGAGTATACCATGTTACAATAGTTACAATGTTGACAGTCATAATGCTGTTCCATTATATGTAATCACAGTTTGTGAATACCCATACCCAACAAGTTTTTTCAGAAAATCAACTCGTGCTATAACTCATAATTAGACTAAAAAGAAAAAAAAAAGTTTAATTTGAAATAAAGCCAAAAATAGATTATACATTTTTTTTAATAATTGAAAAGAAAATAACAATTTTTTCCCAAAAAAAGTGAAAAATGATTATTGGTCTTCAATTTAATTTTCAGTGTTCGGGTTAGTTTTCGTCCATCCTCTGCTGGTCCGGCTGCACATCACCGACACAGGAGTATTGCCAGTGCACGGCACCTTCTGGACTCATAAAGTAGTCAGTGAAGGTTTCTCTCACACACACACCGGAGCTGGATGGTCTTCCCAGACCCACGCTGACCACTGGATTCAATACAGGCTGCTGGTGCTCCACATCTATGTCAGTGCTGTAGTCACGAGCATAGTTGTGAAGCACACAGCAAGCCTTAATCACAGTGTCAACGGTGTCAGTATTCAGCTGCATGGGTGTGTGAAAGACCCTCCACTGACTACTCATGATACCAAAGGTGCATTCCACATATCTTCGTGCACGACTCAGCCGATAATTAAAAATCCTCCGTCGGGCATCCAGTCCCCTTCGTGGGTATGGGCGCAGCAGGTTGGTAGTTAAAGCAAAGGCCTCATCCGATACCATCACAAAGGGTACTGGATGTGTGGAACCCGGCAAAGGTCTTGGGGCTGGGAGCGTTCCGCCATCTTGAAGAATTTGCATCCCAATCTGTGAAGTTCGCAACACCCGAGAATCCCCAGTACTACCATAGGCACCAACGTCAATGGCAACAAATTTGTAATGGGCATCAGCCACCGCCATCAGGACCATTGAAAAATACTTCTTATAATTAAAGAAGCGTGATCCTGATCGTGGTGGCTGCTGAACCCTTACATGTTTACCATCAACTGCACCTATGCAGTTTGGGAAATTGGCCACAGACTGAAAGCCTGCTGCAACCTGCAGCCAAGTCTCCTCGGTTGGGGAAGGCATCACGATGGGCTGCAACTTCTGCCAGATGACGGTACATGTGCACCTCACAATTTGAGAGATGGTAGATTTACCAACTCTAAATTGGAGGTGCAGGGATGTATAGCTCTCTCCTGTGGCCAGAAATCTGCAAGGAAAGAAAAGATTATTAGTAATGTCACCCTCAAGTTAAAGAAAACCTGTCAGCAGTTAGGACCGCTATGTCACCGCCTGTTTTTTGAAGAACATCTTCCAATGCTGCCAATAACTCCCCAGTCAATGTAACAATGCAGTAGATAGGTCGGTTTTCAACATGTTCTATAGCGGGAAAAACTACTGACAGGTTTGTTCCATATGTCACAATACTAACAGTAAGGACTAATTGACCAGTGCTATCTGTGTACAGGTGTGTAACTGTGTCAGACATTAGTAACACATGGATGGCCACCATGGAAGAAGAAAAGCGCTGGTCACCAGCAAAACGTGATAAAGAGTTCGTGTTCAACAGCACTCTTCTTTCGTGGTGGCCAGCCATGTTTGTGTGTGTTTGTGTACCATGCGCCCAGAAAATGTAAAAAAAAAAAAAAAAAAAAAAAAAAATTTACATAACACCTAGCTGACCTGTGCGTACACCCAAACATTGGACTGAGATCACACATACGCGAGATACGGCAGAGTCTCGCCTGTGAAATGACTCCTCTTGCGTCTGGATTCCGGAGCGGAGCGTGCACCCGCATAGCAACACATGGAGCTGCACGCTCCGCTCATGAGTGCCGGCGCCAGAGGTGGGATTTCACCGGCGAGACTCGGACGTATATTGCGTATGTGTGATCCCAGCCGTGAAAGGGAAATTGTCCCCACCAAAATCAAGGGTGAGGTAAGCCCACCAGCATCAGGGGCTTACCTACAGCATTACAGAATGATGTAGATAAGCCCCTGATGCCGGTGGCCTTAGCTCAGCGTCGATTTTTGGGGGGACAGGTTCCCTTTAAATGGTCATCTGTCAGTGTCTCCAGGACACGGGAAAACTTTCACCACACGTACCGGAGACATTGACGTGTCAAAGAGTACTTATGACAGGCAAAACAAAAAATTGAAAAATACTTACCGCAAGGTGATGAGCAGCCTTTCCTCAGCAGAGATGGACTTCCGCATCGCAGTGTCCTCGTATGTCAGCTCAGCACGGACGACAGAAAGAAGATGATCAAAAGCGGGTATGCTCAGCCGACAAAACGCTATGAATTTCTCTGGGTATCTGGAAAAAAGGAGTAAAAAGGTCCGGACAGACATGGATAAGTTTACAGGTAGTCATTTCACATAAGAAAAACTTACCTCCTCAAATCTTGATATAGCACATTAAAATGTCCCTTCATAGTCCTTTGTGCCACTATTGGGTGTACCCACATTTTTCGTCTTCTGGTCTGCGACTGTAGCAAAAATATGCGTTACTGCACACAGTCAAAAAATGAGACATGTAATATTATTGTACACATGGTGTAGCATAGGCTTCTTTCACACTTCCGTCGTTAGTCGCCTGTCACGAATCATCGGCGCAATGTACAGACGGAGGTGTGTGCTTTCACATTTCCACCAGACTGCTGCGTGAGGAAATACCGTGAGAGCGATATTTCCTGCTGAGCATGCGCAGTCTGAAACAGTGGATGCAACGGACAGAAAATAGTTCCCTTGAGCATTTTTCAAAGACGACGGTTTGCGAAAACCTGACGCATCCAGTGCACGACGGACGCAACGTGTGGCCATATGTCACGATCTGTTGGCAATACAAGTCTATGGTAAAGATACGCATCCTGCAGGCACATTTGCAGGATGCATTTTATTCCCAAAAGGACGCATTGGGAGGGGAAAAAAAAAAGGAAATGTGCAACTAACCAACTATAAATAGAAATAGCTAGGGTTAGGGTTAGGATCCCTAGGGTTAGGGGTAGGGTTAGGGTTAGGGCCGCGTTTAAGATGGCCGCGTTTAAGTGCCACGTATTTAAGTGCCACGTATTTAAGTGCCACGTATTTCAGTGCCACGTATTTCGGTGCCACTTAAATATCTGAATATACTGAATTATCGTGGCACTGAAATATCGTGGCACTTAAATCCGTGGCACTTAAATATCGTGACACTGAAATATCTGAATATACTGAAATATTGCGGCACTGAAATATCGTGGCACTTAAATACGTGGCACTGAAATATCGTGGCACTTAAATACGTGGCACTTAAATACATGGCACTTAAATACGTGGCACTTAAATATCGTGGCACTATGACTCAGAAAATATTCATTAAACGTGACTGAAATACGTGGCACTATGTCAGAAAATGTTCATTAAACGGTTAGGGGTGAGGTTAGGGGTAGGGTTAGGGTTTGGATCCCTTTATCACCTTGATGGTGGTGGGTGGCTTTTCAGTTTGTTTTCTGTTTTTTTTTTTCTATAAAAACGCATGCGTTTTTAACGCAAACAAACGCATGTGCTTAAAAACGCATTACATAGACAGCAATGCATTTTTTTGCCGCAAATAAACACATGCGTTTTTTGCGGCAAAAAAACGCCGCTAGAAATTACTACAGGTTGCATTTCTGCAAATGAACGCACGCGTCCTAAAACGCATGCGTTGCCGAAAACGCGTCAAAACGCATGCGAAAAAAACGCAAAAAAAGACGCAAGCGTCACAAAACGCAACGCAACACATGTCCATGCGCCCCCATGTTAAATATAGGGGCGCATGACGCATGCGTCACCACTGCAGCGCCCGACGCTGCGCCGCACAACGCTAATGTGAACCTAGCCTTACCTGCAATCTTTGCTGGTTCAGATACTCCAGTAAAACCCCAATCATCTGGAGGCGTTGTGGCCTGCGTATCCGCACAGAAGTAACATGCTGTTCAGTATGCGGTGGGCTACTTTCTTCCCTGTGTTCTTCATTACCAGCACTCATGGTAAGGCCTGTCAGAAAGTGGTTATGGCTTTCCAAAATGGAGATTGAGAAGAGGTTGGACTAGGAAATGACATCACGTAATTTTTTTTTTTTTTAATCTCTTTATTTAGCTTTAAAAAGCTGACAAATCAGCATAAAAAAACGCACTAAAAACGCACTAAAAAACTGCACCAAAACTGCACTGCAAAAAACGCACTAAAAACGCATAAAAAACGCAGGTGCGTTTTCTGCCAGAAGATGCAGATTTTGTGCAGAAAATTCTGCACCAAATCTGCATCGTGTGCACATAGCCTTACGGACGTAAGAGCGCAGAAAATACGTCCGTAAAACTCGCCAAACAAACGGCACAATTATTCTCAATGGGGCTGCTCCTATCAGCCGTATATTACGCATCCGTAATATACGGTCTTGTACGGCCGTAGAAAATCGCAGCGTGCTGCGTTTGTCAGCGTATTGCGCAAAAAATACGCCAATGAAAGTCTATGGGGGCGAGAAAAATACGGATTACACACGGACCAGCAGTGTGACTTGCGAGAAATACGCAGCGGTGTTAGTGAAAAGCCGGTAATTCAATTGCCGGCTTTTCATTTCTCCTTCCCAAACCCGACAGGATATGAGACATGGTTTGCATACAGTAAACCATCTCATATCCCCTTTTTTTTTGCATATTCCACACTACTAATGTTAGTATTGTGTATGTGCAAAATTTGGCTGCTGTAGCTGCTAAAATAAAGGGTTAAATGGCAGAAAAATTGGCGTGGGCTCCCGCGCAATTTTCTCAGCCAGAGTGGTAAAGCCAGTGACTGAGGGCAGATATTAATAGCCTAGAGAGGGTCCATGGTTATTGGCCCCCCCTGGCTACAAACATCTGCCCCCAGCCACCCCAGAAAAGGCACATCTGGAAGATGCGCCTATTCTGGCACTTGGCCACTCTCTTCCCACTCCCGTGTTGCGGTGGGATATGGGGTAATGAAGGGTTAATGCCACCTTGCTATTGTAAGGTGACATTAAGCCAGGTTAATAATGGAGAGGCGTCAATTATGACACCTATCCATTATTAATCCAATTGTATGAAAGGGTTAAAAAACACACACACATTATTAAAAATTATTTTAATGAAATAAACACACAGGTTGTTTTAATATTTTATTGCTCTCTCAATCCACCTGCAGACCCTCGCTTGGCAAAATAATAAACCCACAATATACATACCATCCGAGGATCTGTCAGGTCCCACGATGTAAATCCTTCTGAAGGGGTTAAATCAATTTACAGGCAGGAGCTGCGCTAAAGCACTCGCTCGTGCCTGTAATCCCCGGGTGCTGAAAGGAAAGCTGGGTGATCTGTACTTACATTGAGTTGCGGTGATGCGCCCTCTGCTGGATGTCCTCATGAACTGGAGCCTTGGAAAAGTTCCAACGCTCGAGTTCATATGAGTTCATCCACCAGAGGGCGCCTCACTGCAACTCAATGTAAGTACAGATCACCCAGCTTTCCTTTCAGCACTAACATTAGTAGTGTGGAATATGCAAAAAAAAAGGGATATGAGATGGTTTACTGTATGTAAACCATGCCTCATCCTGTCAGGTTTGTGAAGGAGAAATGAAAAGCCGGCAATTGAATTACCGGCTTTTCACATATATCGCGCTGAATTAAATATAAATATAGAATATATATATGTGTCTCAATGACATATATATATATATATATATATATACTGTATATATGTTTTAACGGACATTTGAGCACATAAATCCATTAGATGTCGGTTTTGCAAGCCTGCGAGAAAATATCGCAGTACGGATGCCATACGGATTACATACGGAGAATGCCATGCGCAAAATACGCTGACACACCCTGCCTACGGAGGACATATGGACCACTATTTTGGGAACATTTCTCCGTATTACGGCCGTAAAAAACGGACCGTATTGTCTTACGCTGAGTGTGACTCCAGCCTTAATATTTAGGAGTCCCCCTATGTACAGTAATAATGGCCCCAGCATCGCTGATGAGAGCAGGAGGTCGTGTGACGATTTTCTTCTATTGACAGAAGTCAAACTTGTCTAGTCAACATGTGCAAACAGCAAACGTGGTCGCATGACCGCCTGAACACACCAGTGGTCTTGGGGTCTCATGACGGCAGGTGCACTCCATCAGGATTTGGCAGTCTGTAGAGTGACTGTAGACAATTATCCCAAGCCTTTAATAACTTAAAGGGAACCTGTCACCCCCCCCCCCCCCCCCAGGGCCTATTAAGGTAAAAGAGCCACCTTCTTCAGCACTAAGGCTGCATTCTTTGAAGGTGGCTCTTATGTTTTTTATCCCTAATAACGCTGAAATATTCACTTTTATAAATTGCGCGCCATACCTGTATTGAGTCCGGGGGGTACGTTTTCTCCCCCTGACTCAGCCGCCTCGCAGCCGTCCATCATCACACTGAGCACCGCCTCCTTTCTGTCTTGTGCCGTCACCGGCGCCCGCGATCTGCAATTATTTCTCGGGCATGCACAGTGCGCGCTGCTCTGGAACTTATATCAAGTGATGTAAGTAGATCGCACCTGTGCACAGCGCCAGTGTTGTGAATTTGGTTTCTGGGCTCCCCCGGTGGTTTCTGGTGGTACTGCACTTGTGTGCTTCATCTCCTCTGTTCACCTGTTTCCATCAGGATGTGGGAGTTTTCTATTTAACCTGGCTCCTCAGTCATTTCTATGCCGGCCAACAATGTTACCAGAAGCCTTTCTGTTGCATGTTCCTGCTCCTAGACTACTATCAGCTAAGTTGGACTTGTAGTCCTAAGTTTGTTTTGCATTTTTGTTCCAGTTCTCTGTGATTGATTATTTCTGAGGCTGGAAGCTCTTGTGAGCTGAAATTGCCACTCTGGTGTCATGAGTTGATATTAGAGTCTTAAAGTAATTTCAGGATGGTGTTTTGAAAGGGTTTTCAGCTGACTGTGAAGTTCCCTTTTCTGTCTTCCTACTATCTAGTAAGCGGACCTCAATTTGCTAAACCTATCTTCATACTTCGTATGTCAGTTTCCTCTGAAATCACCGACAATATATGTGGGGGCTACTGTCTGCCTTTTGGGGAAAATTTCTCTAGAGGTAAGCCAGGTCTGTATTTTCCTCTGCTAGGGTCAGTCAGTTCTCCGGCTGGCGCTGGGCGTCTAGGGATAAAACGTAGGCACGCTACCCGGCCACTGTTAGTTGTGCGGTAGGTTTAGCTCACAGTCAGCTCGAGTTCCCATCTTCCAAGAGCTAGTCCTTTTTGTATGCTTTACTATGTTCTCTTGCCATTGAGAACCATGACAGTTTGGCCGGCCAAGGGTTAAAATAATTGGCAGAAGAAAGGAGAGAAAAGAACCCTGCAGAGAATTTTTTTTTTTTTTTCCTGAGTTTGCTCATTAGTTGATTCACTTGCATCTCTGCTTACCTCTCTCTCTCTCCTTCTAATCCTTGAATGGTTCTGATTTCACCTGATTAATATGGATCCTCAGAGTTTAGCTACAGGTTTGGATAATCTCGCTGTGAAGGTTCAAAGTTTACAGGATTTTGTTATTCATGCTCCTATATCTGAACCTAGAATTCCTTTACCTGAATTTTTCTCCGGGGATAGATCTCGCTTCCAGAATTTCAAACATAATTGTAAATTATTTTTGTCTCTGAGATCTCGCTCCGCTGGAGATCCTGCACAGCAGGTCAGGATTGTAATTTCCTTGCTCCGGGGCGACCCTCAGGACTGGGCATTTGCTTTGGCACCAGGGGATCCTGCGTTGCTCAATGTGGATGCGTTTTTCCTGGCTTTGGGGTTGCTTTATGAGGAACCTCATTTGGAGATTCAGGCTGAAAAAGCCTTAATGGCCCTGTCTCAAGGGCAGGATGAGGCTGAAATATACTGCCAAAAATTTCGTAAGTGGTCTGTGCTTACTCAGTGGAATGAGTGCGCCCTGGCGGCGAATTTCAGAGAGGGTCTCTCTGATGCCATTAAGGATGTTATGGTGGGGTTCCCTGTGCCTACAGGTCTGAATGAGTCCATGACAATGGCTATTCGGATTGATCGGCGTTTGCGGGAGCGCAAACCTGTGCACCATTTGGCAGTGTCTACTGAGAAGGCGCCAGAGATTATGCAATGTGATAGAATTCTGTCCAGAAGCGAACGACAGAATTTTAGGCGAAAAAATGGGTTATGCTTCTATTGTGGTGATTCAACTCATGTTATATCAGCATGCTCTAAACGTACTAAGAAGGTTGATAAGTCTGTTTCAATTGGCACTTTACAGTCTAAGTTTATTCTATCTGTGACCCTGATTTGCTCTTTATCGTCTATTACCGCGGACGCCTATGTCGACTCTGGCGCCGCTTTGAGTCTTATGGATTGGTCCTTTGCCAAACGCTGTGGGTTTGATTTAGAGCCTCTGGAAGTTACTATACCTCTGAAGGGTATTGACTCCACGCCATTGGCTAGTAATAAACCACAATACTGGACACAAGTAAATATGCGTATTAATCCGGATCACCAGGAGATTATTCGCTTCCTTGTGTTGTATAATCTACATGATGTGTTGGTGCTTGGATTGCCATGGCTGCAATCTCATAACCCGGTCCTCGACTGGAAAGCAATGTCTGTGTTAAGCTGGGGATGTCAGGGGACTCATGGGGATGTACCTTTGGTTTCCATTTCGTCATCTATTCCCTCTGAGATTCCGGAATTTTTATCTGATTATCGTGACGTTTTTGAGGAGCCTAAAATTGGTTCACTACCTCCGCACAGAGAGTGCGATTGTACTATAGATCTGATTCCGGGCAGTAAGTTTCCAAAGGGTCGTTTATTTAATCTATCTGTGCCTGAACATGCTGCTATGCGGGAATATATTAAGGAGTCCTTGGAAAAGGGACATATTCGTCCTTCGTCATCTCCCTTAGGAGCCGGTTTTTTCTTTGTATCTAAAAAAGATGGCTCTTTGAGGCCGTGTATTGATTATCGGCTTTTGAATAAAATCACGGTTAAATATCAGTATCCTTTGCCACTGCTTACTGATTTGTTTGCTCGAATAAAGGGGGCCAAGTGGTTCTCTAAGATTGATCTTCGTGGGGCGTATAATTTAGTGCGAATTAAGCAGGGGGATGAGTGGAAAACCGCATTTAATACGCCTGAGGGCCATTTTGAGTATTTAGTAATGCCTTTTGGTCTTTCAAATGCCCCTTCAGTCTTTCAGTCCTTTATGCATGACATTTTCCGTGAATATTTGGATAAATTTTTGATTGTGTATCTGGATGATATTTTGGTTTTTTCGGATGACTGGGACTCTCATGTCCAACAGGTCAGGAGGGTTTTTCAGGTTTTGCGCTCTAATTCCTTGTGTGTAAAGGGTTCTAGGTGCGTTTTTGGGGTTCAAAAGATTTCGTTTTTGGGGTACATTTTTTCCCCCTCTTCCATTGAGATGGACCCTGTCAAGGTTCAGGCTATTTGTGATTGGACGCAACCCTCTTCTCTTAAGAGCCTTCAGAAGTTTTTGGGCTTTGCTAATTTTTATCGTCGATTTATAACTGGTTTTTCTGATGTCGCTAAACCGTTGACTGATTTGACTAAGAAGGGTGCTGATGTTGCTGAGTGGTCCCCTGCTGCTGTGGAGGCCTTTCGGGAGCTTAAGCGTCGCTTTTCTTCCGCCCCTGTATTGCGTCAGCCTGATGTTACTCTTCCTTTTCAGGTTGAGGTCGACGCTTCAGAAATCGGAGCTGGGGCGGTTTTGTCGCAGAAAAGTTCCGACTGCTCCGTGATGAGACTTTGTGCGTTCTTTTCTCGTAAGTTTTCGCCCGCTGAGCGAAATTATGATATTGGTAATCGGGAGCTCTTGGCTATGAAGTGGGCTTTTGAGGAGTGGCGTCATTGGCTTGAGGGGGCTAGACATCAGGTGGTGGTATTGACCGACCACAAGAATTTGATTTATCTTGAGTCCGCCAGGCGCCTGAATCCTAGACAGGCGCGCTGGTCGTTATTTTTCTCTCGGTTTAATTTTGTGGTTTCTTACCTACCGGGTTCTAAAAATGTGAAGGCGGATGCCCTTTCTAGGAGTTTTGAGCCTGATTCCCCTGGTAATTCTGAACCTACAGGTATCCTTAAGGATGGAGTGATATTATCTGCTGTTTCCCCAGATTTGCGACGGGTCTTGCAGGAGTTTCAGGCGGATAGACCTGATCGTTGCCCGCCTGGTAGATTGTTTGTTCCTGATGATTGGACCAGTAGAGTCATCTCGGAGGTCCATTCTTCTGCGTTAGCAGGTCATCCTGGAATCTTTGGTACCAGGGATTTGGTGGCTAGGTCCTTCTGGTGGCCTTCCCTGTCGCGAGATGTGCGAGGTTTTGTGCAGTCTTGTGATGTTTGTGCTCGGGCCAAGCCTTGTTGTTCTCGGGCTAGTGGATTGTTGTTATCCTTGCCTATTCCGAAGAGACCTTGGACTCACATCTCCATGGATTTTATTTCTGATCTCCCTGTTTCTCAGAAGATGTCTGTCATCTGGGTGGTGTGTGACCGTTTCTCTAAGATGGTCCATTTGGTTCCCTTGCCTAAATTGCCTTCTTCATCCGAGCTGGTTCCTATGTTTTTTCAAAATGTGGTGCGCTTGCATGGTATTCCGGAGAATATCGTTTCTGACAGGGGAACCCAATTCGTGTCTAGATTTTGGCGAGCGTTCTGTGCTAGGATGGGCATTGATTTGTCTTTTTCGTCTGCTTTCCACCCTCAGACTAATGGCCAGACCGAGCGAACTAATCAGACCTTGGAGACTTATTTGAGGTGTTTTGTGTCTGCGGATCAGGATGATTGGGTTGCCTTTTTGCCCTTGGCGGAGTTTGCCCTCAATAATCGGGCTAGTTCTGCCACCTTGGTTTCTCCTTTCTTCTGTAATTCGGGGTTTCATCCTCGTTTCTCTTCCGGTCAGGTGGAGTCTTCGGATTGTCCTGGAGTGGATGCTGTGGTGGAGAGGTTGCATCAGATTTGGGGGCATGTGGTGGACAATTTGAAGTTGTCCCAGGAGAAGACTCAGCATTTTGCCAACCGCCGTCGTCGTATTGGTCCTCGTCTTTGTGTTGGGGACTTGGTGTGGTTATCTTCTCGTTTTGTCCCTATGAAGGTTTCTTCTCCTAAGTTTAAGCCTCGGTTCATCGGCCCGTACAAGATATTGGAGATTCTTAACCCTGTGTCCTTTCGTTTGGACCTCCCTGCATCTTTTTCTATTCATAATGTCTTCAATCGGTCATTGTTGCGCAGGTATGAGGTACCGGTTGTGCCTTCCGTTGAGCCTCCTGCTCCGGTGTTGGTTGAGGGTGAGTTGGAGTACGTTGTCGAGAAGATCTTGGACTCCCGTGTTTCCAGACGGAGACTTCAGTATCTGGTCAAGTGGAAGGGCTACGGTCAGGAGGATAACTCTTGGGTGACAGCCTCTGATGTTCATGCCTCCGATTTGGTCCGTGCCTTTCATAGGGCTCATCCTGATCGCCCTGGTGGTTCTGGTGAGGGTTCGGTGCCCCCTCCTTGAGGGGGGGGTACTGTTGTGAATTTGGTTTCTGGGCTCCCCGGGTGGTTTCTGGTGGTACTGCACTTGTGTGCTTCATCTCCTCTGTTCACCTGTTTCCATCAGGATGTGGGAGTTTTCTATTTAACCTGGCTCCTCAGTCATTTCTATGCCGGCCAACAATGTTACCAGAAGCCTTTCTGTTGCATGTTCCTGCTCCTAGACTACTATCAGCTAAGTTGGACTTGTAGTCCTAAGTTTGTTTTGCATTTTTGTTCCAGTTCTCTGTGATTGATTATTTCTGAGGCTGGAAGCTCTTGTGAGCTGAAATTGCCACTCTGGTGTCATGAGTTGATATTAGAGTCTTAAAGTAATTTCAGGATGGTGTTTTGAAAGGGTTTTCAGCTGACTGTGAAGTTCCCTTTTCTGTCTTCCTACTATCTAGTAAGCGGACCTCAATTTGCTAAACCTATCTTCATACTTCGTATGTCAATTTCCTCTGAAATCACCGACAATATATGTGGGGGCTACTGTCTGCCTTTTGGGGAAAATTTCTCTAGAGGTAAGCCAGGTCTGTATTTTCCTCTGCTAGGGTCAGTCAGTTCTCCGGCTGGCGCTGGGCGTCTAGGGATAAAACGTAGGCACGCTACCCGGCCACTGTTAGTTGTGCGGTAGGTTTAGCTCACAGTCAGCTCGAGTTCCCATCTTCCAAGAGCTAGTCCTTTTTGTATGCTTTACTATGTTCTCTTGCCATTGAGAACCATGACACGCCAGATTCCCAGCCCCGCAGTGTGAATAAATCATAACACACTGCGGGGCGGGATCTCGGTCCTCCGCTACACGCAGGCGCGATATCACTACATCAGCTGATGTGTGTTCCAGGGCAGCGCACACGGCGCATGCCCGAAAAATGAGAGCCCAGCCCAGACATCGGCGCCTGGTGGGATGATGGATGGCTGGGAGGCGGTTGTGTCCGGGGACAAAAGACCTACCCCCCAGACTCAATACAGGTATGGCACGCAATTTATAAAAGTGAATATTTCAGTGTTATTAGGGATCAAAAACATAAGAGCCGCATTCACAGACTGCAGCCTTAGTGCTGCTGAAGGTGGCTGGCTCTATTACCTTAATAGGCCCTGGGGGGGGGGGGGGGGGTGACAGGTTCCCTTTTAATAATTTAATTATAAGCAATTTATTCTTATAACATAGAATGCAGCCCGTGGTTACTGTATTGTTATACTTGTTAGGGGGCAGACAGACGGACGTATTTCTCATGTGAGGATCGCATCGCAATCCTCGGACTGACCGTCGGCTCTCCTGACCTGAGGCTGACAGTTGCATAGTAATCTATCACGCTGTCAAGCTTATGTCAGGAGAGGTGTCAGGGCCAGTCCGAGGATTGCAATGCGATCCTCGCATGAGTTATACAGTGTCTGTCTGCGCCCTTATGTTAATACTTATCCTTGTTATAGTAATATTAACCTTCTTTGCTATGCTTGTTTAACTAATACTTATAAAAGACCAGCTCGCAATAATAAAAAGCTCCCGACCTCCCCATCTCCAGCCCCCAAGACAGCAACTATTAGGATATGTTTCCACGGGGAATATTGCTTGGGTTTTTGCTGGGGATTGGACGCTGTGTACATCCGCAGTGTCGAAGCTTCCAGATGTTACAGCATAGTGGAGGGGATTTTGTGAAATCCCATCTCCACTATGTGTACATAGACGCAGGTGGCAGACCTGCGTAACCGGACATGTGGCGCGTCTTTCTAGACCACAGCATGTCTATTTATCTTGTGGAGATGCTCCGTCTCCACAAGATAAATAACACAGTCTATGAATAGGATGCTGTGATTCTACCTGTGTTCAATGAATATATGTGGAATCATTGCGCGTACAACAGGCGGCAGTGCTTTGGGCGGAGCGGGGTATCTGCTGCGTCCAAAGCGCGGCCAATACACCTCGAGGACACATACCCTCACATATGATGGAGGGAATATCTCATAACATTAAAGGGACACTGTCACCCCCCTCCAGCCGTTATAAACTAAAAGAGCCACCTTGTGCAGCAGTAATGCTGCAGTCTAACAAGGTGGCTCTTTTAGTTTTTGCTTCTGTTATTCCCAAAATAAAGCGTTTTATAATTTTGCCAAATACCTATCTTTATACCTGGAGGCAGGTCTTTGAAGCGCCCAACTGCCGTCAGTCATATCTTCTGCGGCGCTGGTCGCCGCCCCCTCAGCGCTGTTTTCCTCTGAAATCCGACGCCTGCGCTGTGCTCTTCTGCCTGGGGCAGGCGCATTGAGCATTGGCCGTCATAGCTCAAATGCCGGGTTCCGGACTGCGCCTGTGCGGGCAGTGCGGCCACCCAGCTACTGAATCCCCGCCCCGCAGTGTGTTATGCATTATGCACAGTGCGGGGCTGGGATTCCTAGGCATGGCACAGACGCAGTCCGGAACCCGGCATCTGAGCTATGACGGCCAATGCCCAATGTGCCTGCCCCAGGCAGAAGAGCACAGCGCAGGTGCAGGATTTCAGAGGGAAACATCGCTGAGGGGGGGGGGGGCGACCAGCGCCGCAGAAGAGATGACTGACGGCAGTTGGGCGCTTCAAAGACCTGCCTCCAGGTATAAAGATAGGTATTTGGCAAAATTATAAAACGCTTTATTTTGGGAATAACAGAAGCAAAAACTAAAAGAGCCACCTTGTTAGACTGCAGCATTACTGCTGCACAAGGTGGCTCTTTTAGTTTATAACGGCTGGAGGGGGGTGACAGTGTCCCTTTAACAGTATAATAATAATCAGCCCCCCAGTGCCCCCTCACCCACGTCAGCCCTCACAATACCCTCAAACTCTCCCATTCACCCCCAGTACCCTGTCCCCCTCCCACAATACCACCATCCTCTCTCATTCACCCCCACAGTGCCCTGTCCCCCTGCACACCCACAATAACCCCCATCATTTCACATTTACCCCACAGTGCCCTGTCCTCCTCTCCCACTTCAGCCTCTACAATACCACAATCCTCTCACATTCACCCCCACAGTGACCATGATATGCCTAAATCTAATTACTCTAATGAATTCCATCCCCACTTACTGATGAAGTTTTCAGGCAGACAGTGAGGAGAACCAGGAAGTGACCAGATAGATGCAGGGAGGGCACTAGGACCCAGCGTGCCTCAGCCAAACCAAGCGTGCACACACTGCACAGCCAGAAAGGAACTGCAGCTGCTGCCAGCCAGGAAGAGATTCCTCCGGTGAGACCACATGCAGTGCATGCACTCTGCACGGAGGGAGGCTCTGCAGCCGGCATTGTGCTGCTCTGTCCCTGACACCTCAGACTCGGCAGTGGATCTCCCGGAGGGCCCCTTCAGGTGACTGGGCCCGGGGCAATGGCCCCCTCTGCCAGGTGTAGGACACATATGGCAGCAGAGGCTCAGTATTGGGGTATCAGGTGTAGGACACATGGCAGCAGAGGCTCAGTATTGGGGTATCAGGTGTAGGACACATGGCAGCAGAGGCTCAGTATTGGAGTATCAGGTGTAGGACACACATGGCAGCAGCGGCTCAGTATTGGGGTATCAGGTGTAGGACACATATGGCAGCAGAGGCTCAGTATTGGGGTATCAGGTGTAGGACACATATGGCAGCAGTGGCTCAGTATTGGGGTATCAGGTGTAGGACACATATGGCAGCAGAGGCTCAGTATTGGGGTATCAGGTGTAGGACACATGGCAGCAGCGGCTCAGTATTGGGGTATCAGGTGTAGGACACATATGGCAGCAGTGGCTCAGTATTGGGGTATCAGGTGTAGGACACATATGGCAGCAGAGGCTCAGTATTGGGGTATCGGGTGTAGGACACATATGGCAGCAGTGGGTAAGTATTGGGGTATCAGGTGTAGGACACATGGCAGCAGAGGGTAAGTATTGGGGTATCAGGTGTAGGACACATATGGGAGCAGAGGGTAAGTATTGGGGTATCGGGTGTAGGACACATATGGCAGCAGAGGCTCAGTATTGGGGTATCAGGTGTAGGACACATATGGCAGCAGAGGGTAAGTATTGGGGTATCAGGTGTAGGACACATGGCAGCAGCTCAGTATTGGGGTATCAGGTGTAGGACACATATGGCAGCAGTGGCTCAGTATTGGGGTATCAGGTGTAGGACACATGGCAGCAGTGGCTCAGTATTGGGGTATCAGGTGTAGGACACATATGGCAGCAGAGGCTCAGTATTGGGGTATCAGGTGTAGGACACATATGGCAGCAGAAGCTCAGTATTGGGGTATCAGGTGTAGGACACATGGCAGCGGCTCAGTATTGGGGTATCAGGTGGAGGACACATGGCAGCAGAGGCTCAGTATTGGGGTATCAGGTGTAGGACACATGGCAGCAGCGGCTCAGTATTGGGGTATCAGGTGTAGGACACATATGGCAGCAGTGGCTCAGTATTGGGGTATCAGGTGTAGGACACATATGGCAGCAGTGGCTCAGTATTGGGGTATCAGGTGTAGGACACATATGGCAGCAGAGGCTCAGTATTGGGGTATCAGGTGTAGGACACATGGCAGCAGAAGCTCAGTATTGGGGTATCAGGTGTAGGACACATGGCAGCGGCTCAGTATTGGGGTATCAGGTGGAGGACACATGGCAGCAGAGGCTCAGTATTGGGGTATCAGGTGTAGGACACATGGCAGCAGCGGCTCAGTATTGGGGTATCAGGTGTAGGACACATGGCAGCAGAGGCTCAGTATTGGGGTATCAGGTGTAGGACACATGGCAGCAGAGGCTCAGTATTGGGGTATCAGGTGTAGGACACATATGGCAGCAGTGGCTCAGTATTGGGGTATCAGGTGTAGGACACATATGGGAGCAGAGGCTCAGTATTGGGGTATCAGGTGGAGGACACATATGGCAGCAGCAGCTTAGTATTGGGGTATCAGGTGTAGGGCACATATGGCAGCAGCGGCTCAGTATTGGGGTATCAGGTGTAGGACACATATGGCAGCAGAGGCTCAGTATTAGGGTATCAGGTGTAGGACACATATGGCAGAAGTGGCTCAGTATTGGGGTATCAGGTGTAGGACACATATGGGAGCAGAGGCTCAGTATTGGGGTATCAGGTGTAGGATACATATGGCAGCAGCCGCTCAGTATTGGGGTATCAGGTGTAGGACACATATGACAGAAGTGGCTCAGTATTGGGGTATCAGGTGTAGGACACATATTGCAGCAGAGGCTCAGTATTGGGGTATCAGGTGTAGGACACATGGCAGAAGTGGCTCAGTATTGGGGTATCAGGTGTAGGACATATGGCAGCATAGGCTCAGTATTGGGGTATCAGGTGTAGGGCACATATGGCAGCAGAGGCTCAGTATTGGGGTATCAGGTGTAGGACACATATGACAGAAGTGGCTCAGTATTGAGGGTATCAGGTGTAGGACACATATGGCAGCAGAGGCTCAGTATTGGGGTATCAGGTGTAGGACATTGGCAGCAGAGGCTCAGTATTGGGGTATCAGGTGTAGGACACATGGCAGCAGAGGCTCAGTATTGGGGTATCAGGTGTAGGACACATATGGCAGAAGTGGCTCAGTATTGGGGTATCAGGTGTAGGACACATATGGCAGCAGAGGCTCAGTATTGGGGTATCAGGTGTAGGACACATATGGCAGCAGCCGCTCAGTATTGGGGTATCAGGTGTGTAGGTCACATGGCAGCAGAGGCTCAGTATTGGGGTATCAGGTGTAGGACACACATGGCAGCAGAGGCTCAGTATTGGGGTATCAGGTGTAGGACACATGGCAGCAGAGGCTCAGTATTGGGGTATCAGGTGTAGGACACATGGCAGCAGCGGCTCAGTATTGGGGTATCAGGTGTAGGACACATGGCAGCAGTGGCTCAGTATTGGGGTATCAGGTGTAGGACACATATTGCAGCAGAGGCTCAGTATTGAGGGTATCAGGTGTAGGACACATATGGCAGCAGAGGCTCAGTATTGGGGTGTCAGGTGTAGGACACATATGACAGAAGTGGCTCAGTATTGGGGTATCAGGTGTAGGTCACATGGCAGCAGAGGCTCAGTATTGAGGGTATCAGGTGTAGGACACATGGCAGCAGAGGCTCAGTATTGGGGTATCAGGTGTAGGACACATGGCAGCAGAGGCTCAGTATTGGGGTATCAGGTGTAGGACACATATGGGAGCAGAGGCTCATTATTGGGGTATCAGGTGTAGGACACATATGGCAGCAGTGGCTCAGTATTGGGGTATCAGGTGTAGGACACATATTGCAGCAGAGTCTCAGTATTGAGGGTATCAGGTGTAGGACACATGGCAGCAGTGGCTCAGTATTGGGGTATCAGGTGTAGGACACATATTGCAGCAGAGGCTCAGTATTGAGGGTATCAGGTGTAGGACACATGGCAGCAGAGGCTCAGTATTGGGGTATCAGGTGTAGGACATATGGCAGCAGAGGCTCAGTATTGGGGTATCAGGTGTAGGACACATGGCAGCAGAGGCTCAGTATTGGGGTATCAGGTGTAGGACACATATGGGAGCAGAGGCTCAGTATTGGGGTATCAGGTGTAGGACACATGGCAGCAGAGGCTCAGTATTGGGGTATCAGGTGTAGGACACATATGGCAGCAGAGGCTCAGTATTGGGGTATCAGGTGTAGGACACATATGGCAGCAGAGGCTCAGTATTGGGGTATCAGGTGTAGGACACATATGGCAGAAGTAGCTCAGTATTGGGGTATCACGTGTCCTACACCTATGGCAGAAGTGGCTCAATATTGGGGTATCAGGTGTAGGACACATATGGCAGCAGAGGCTCAGTATTAGGGTATCAGGTGTAGGACACATATGGCAGCAGTGGCTCAGTATTAGGGTATCGGCAGGATGAGTAGTTTGCGCAGGTTGGACATAGATATGGACGGTGAAGGAAATGTGAAAAGTCTGATGTGTCTTTGTTGTAATCTCTGCAGACGAGTCCTGACTGGAGAAGTCGTCATGTCGGTCTGGGCCAGATGGAGAAGACGGGTAAAGTGAACGACTCCATAAGAAGGAGCATCAGCTGTAAGTCTCCATCTGTAACTGTGCTGTGATCTCTTATATGGTCTGCAGGACTGGTGTCTACCAATATATGGTCTCCATATAGTAATATCAGTGTTTTTGTATATGGATGTATTTTTAGTCACAGTGCGGTTATCTGCTGATGTTCCCCTATGCTTATAATTAGGGTGCACCACGTAGCTGTAGTCAGGATTACCTGGTTAGGGGCCCACTCAGATTTTTCGCCCACTTATACGTCTGAGGTATAGAGGCTCCGTACACAGTAACGGTGGCCAAACCCTCCAACAGCGATGTGAGGGGCACCGGCCGACTGAGCGTCAAGGGAAATGTCCATGGCACATGTCCGATTCCAGACTGCTGATCGCACTGCTTTCCCGGAGTCAGGCTGCCGGCTGACATGTCCAATAGAGAACACAGGAGCTTGGCCGACTGAGCGCTGCTGTGCATGGCAGAGACGGCTAATGGCTGTTGGGCGAATGATTGCTCGGAGCATCATGTGTGAGATGACGGTGAATATGCCGCTGACCGTCACCCACCATTAACCGTTTGCATTTAATTATCAGCAGCTGTTCTATATTATTAGTAATGGACATGGACATTGAGAATATTGCTCCCTGCAGTACTGACACCGGCCACAGGAGGCCACTGTTCCCCCTGTGACTGCCCGATGACTCTGGCTTACTCTGGTTTGTGCAGGATTCTGACTCTGAGGTGGTGATCACAGCTCTGTGAAGAGAGATAGAAACGTTTTCTTCTGAGGCGGTGACCTCAGCTCTGTGAGGAGACATAGAAACGTTTTCTTCTGAGGTGGTGACCACAGCTCTGTGAGGAGACATAGAAACGTTTTCTTCTGAGGCGGTGACCTCAGCTCTGTGAGGAGACATAGAAACGTTTTCTTCTGAGGCGGTGACCTCAGCTCTGTGAGGAGACATAGAAACATTTTCTTCTGAGGCGGTGACCACAGCTCTGTGAGGAGACATAGAAACGTTTTCTTCTGAGGCGGTGACCTCAGCTCTGTGAGGAGACATAGAAACGTTTTCTTCTGAGGCGGTGACCTCAGCTCTGTGAGGAGACATAGAAACGTTTTCTTCTGAGGCGGTGACCTCAGCTCTGTGAGGAGACATAGAAATGTTTTCTTCTGAGGCGGTTGTCACGGTTCACGGGGAGGATATCTTTATCTTCCCCACCATTCACATCAATTTGACATGAACCGGGGTTGCTTGGTTCATGACCGTACGTTATAGAACAAGGAGAGACAAAGCTAGTAATTTTATATTTTACTCCAAAAAAGGTAGGCAGTGTTTACAGAAGTATAAAAACATATTATAAAGGAGACAAATATCGTATTTACAGTACAATTACGAATAAAATGGGATTAGAGTTGAAGAGAACACTTACATTTCGTTCAGATCATTTCATCTCATGGCAGGCCATGTGCTCAGGAGACACATCAAGAAGCATATCACACATTTGTATAGCAGCTAGACCCTGGACAAAAGACACGTTAAGACTGCTGCTTCACTCACTTATTTCTCAGTTTAAAATCAAGGCACTCCCCCTGGGATGACCTCACTCATCCTCCGCTTTTCTTAGTTATGGCAGCCATTTTTATACCTAGCTCGCTGTATGAATCTCGTATATGAAAGACACAATGATCAGGATGAGCACCACATCAGGGGGATTCTTTTAAGTGTAAACACGGCATAGTTACACGACCCGCTTATGGAGAAACCCGCTCCTTTCACTCGTTGGGTTTAGCTTCTAGTGGCTTCCGTGAGTTATAGATCTCTCGATGGACATCCGGAATATATAATCCTTATATCTCTAGCCCTGATCGGTGCCAATATATATATAACCTTAAAAGAACAATAGAATTCCATGCATTTTGTACCAGTTTTAGCCAGTATCAGGTGGGAGGGAGGAATGAGGAGTGTAGGGAGACCTGCTTTTGCAGCTCAAAGCCATAAAAATTCTTGAGGGAGGGGGGAAAATGTACAGGATTACACACACACAGGCAGAGGGAGAAAGAGTAGTTTAGAATTCCAGCCTTATGTTGGCAGGCAGAGGAAACTGGAGCTGAGAGCCCTGTATGTGTAAGTGAAGTAATCAGAAATTTCCTATTTCCTGACAGCGGTGACCTCAGCTCTGTGAGGAGACATAGAAATGTTTTCTTCTGAGGGGGTGACCTCAGCTCTGTGAGGAGACATAGAAGCGGCTCCTCTGTGGGCAGAGACTGGTGTTGTGTTACATGGACTGTTCTGCTGGTGTAAACTGCAGTTTGGACAGAAGCAGACGGAGCTCCAGGCCAGGGGACAGTACAAGCAATTGGTAAGAAGTGCCTGACAGTTAGAGGTTGGTTCAGTGGCCATCTTGGGAGAGTGAGGTGAGAGCTAGAAGGAGGAGGATGTGTGATGTCTCCATCGAACTCCATCCGCAGAGGCAGGTGTTCCAGGGGGACAAAGACCCCATTGGGTAGCAGAGGATACCGTTGTGTTCCAGTGTTACTGACAGGGGAGAAGTTTGGAGTGACGACGTCCACAGGAAGTAGCAGAACTCTCCAGCAAGTCAGCTGTGGCACAACGAACCGGTAAGAAACTCCTCATTCCTTGTCAAACAGCCGTCGTCCAGGTGGTCCCATCCCTGCAACGACAAAGTGACCAGACGCAGGTCAGAAAGTCCTGAGATCAGGCCCACCACGAGGATTACGGAGGGAGCATGCACACACAGACCATACACTGTTTAGTAAGTCCTGAGCTCAGGCCCTCCACAAGGATTATGCAGGGAGTGTGCACACACAGACCATACACAGGTCTGTAAGTCCTGAGATTAGACCCACTGTGAGGTTACGGAGGGAGTGTGTGCACACACAGACCATACACAGGTCGGTAAGTCCTGAGATCAGGCCCACCGTGAGGTTACGGAGGGAGTGTGTGCACACAGACCATACACAGGTCGGTAAGTCCTGAGATCAGGCCCACCGTGAGGTTACGGAGGGAGTGTGCACACACAGACCATACACAGGTCTGTAGGTCCTGAGATCAGGCCCACCGTGAGGTTACGGAGGGATTGCGCACACAAAGACCATACAAAGGTGGTAAGTCCTGAGATCAGGCCCACCGTGAGGTTACGGAGGGAGTGTGCACACACAGACCATACACAGGTCGGTAAGTCCTGAGATCAGGTCCACCGTGAGGTTACGGAGGGAGTGTGCACACACAGACCATACACAGGTCGGTAGGTCCTGAGATCAGGCCCACCGTGAGGTTACGGAGGGAGTGTGCACACACAGACCATACACAGGTCGGTAAGTCCTGAGATCAGGCCCACCGTGAGGTTACGGAGGGAGAGTGCACACACAGACCATACACAGGTCGGTAAGTCCTGAGATCAGGCCCACCGTGAGGTTACGGAGGGAGTGTGCACACACAGACCATACAAAGGTGGTAAGTCCTGAGATCAGGCCCACCGTGAGGTTACGGAGGGAGTGTGCACACACAGACCATACACAGGTCTGTAGGTCCTGAGATCAGGCCCACCGTGAGGTTACGGAGGGAGTGCGTACACGAAGACCATACAAAGGTGGTAAGTCCTGAGATCAGGCCCACCGTGAGGTTACGGAGGGAGTGTGCACACACAGACCATACACAGGTCGGTAAGTCCTGAGATCAGGCCCACCGTGAGGTTACGGAGGGAGTGTGCACACACAGACCATACACAGGTCGGTAAGTCCTGAGATCAGGCCCACCGTGAGGTTACGGAGGGAGAGTGCACACACAGACCATACACAGGTCGGTAAGTCCTGAGATCAGGCTCACCGTGAGGTTACGGAGGGAGTGTGCACACACAGACCATACACAGGTCGGTAAGTCCTGAGATCAGGCTCACCGTGAGGTTACGGAGGGAGTGTGCACACACAGACCATACACAGGTCGGTAAGTCCTGAGATCAGGCCCACCGTGAGGTTACGGAGGGAGTGTGCACACACAGACTATACACAGGTCTGTAGGTCCTGAGATCAGGCCCACCGTGAGGTTACGGAGGGAGTGCGCACACACAGACCATACACAGGTCGGTAAGTCCTGAGATCAGGTCCACCGTGAGGTTACGGAGGGAGTGTGCACACAAAGACCATACACAGGTCAGTAAGTCCTTTGGCCTAACCCTGGGCCATCTTGCCTATGTTTTGTTAATATAATCCTATTTGGGCATACTACACTACACACCTCCCTTGGGATATTCGTTTTCTCTCTCCTCCCCTTGTAGCTTTGCCTCGCTGGGCATTATCATGCATTTTGCTGTGGTCCATCCAAACACCACCTGGATAGCAGTTGGTTTCATTATTCTTTATGTCATACCACTATTTCATTATTATATGGGTGCTTTTGCATTTGTCTTCATGGTTGCCCTATATAGGTGCTCTTGTATTCGTCCTTTTGTTTGCCTTATTATGATTCCTTTTCCTGCTTTACCATCTGTCCCTATAAATATCTTCATTGATATAGGGGATTAGCTTCACTTTTCATCTCATTATGCTCACAAATAGGTGCAGATACTATGTTAATCGTTTGTATATATCAATGTGCACTTAGATCCCCTTTGCTGTCTGTATTTGGATGCTGTTTGTCTTCTACCATGTAGCTACCTTTGCGCATGCGCCAATGTCTCCCCCTAGTGTTACCGTCCCGCATGTGCATTTGCACCATGACGACGGTATACACTTCCGGCTATAGCCACTTCCGGCTATAGCCACTTCCGGAACGCTCCATGCGGCGGCTTCCATCGTGCGCCTCATCTGAACTGCACACCGGTTGGCATTTGATTTACTTATATTTCGCCTATATTAATCTCAGAACAGGCGTACTCTCTCACTTCCCCTGACGAAGCTGCGCTCGCAGCGATACACGTGGGGCTTCTGCCTCACCCCTTAGCCCGTCTCCTGTCTCCCTCAGGCATCTGGGTTCATGGTATACCACTGTTCAGCATTGGTATTGTCCCTGCTGGACCCCCCTTTTTTCTTTTTTTTTTTTCTTTTTCGTCTCATTTTACTTACCATTATGCATTTATTAGGCTGCATTTGCATCACTTTGCACTCCAGATAATATGGGGTTGTCAGTGCATACCTGATTGAGGGTTTTGGGTATACAATTGATGCCCAGACTAATATGCCGATACTGACATTTTCATTGTCTTGGGTAAACAGCATGCTCATTGAATACTTTATATTTCCACACTTAATATACTGAACTGTAGTAATTTCATCATTTGACTATCCGCCAGTGTATGATTATAAGTCCAGGTATATGTTTGCTCAGTGCTTTATATTCTCTTATGCATGCTATATTGAGTCATTATCTGCATAGACAGGAGACGTTGTGTATTTCTCAAGCACTTTATTTTTGTATCTGTATTATTTCATGGTATATGTGCCTAGGGGTGGTGGTTTATGGTTCTGCATTCAGGCCTTTTTAAATGGTTTTATTGTATTTGTCTGTTTTTGAGGTGCAATTAAACAAAGCCTTTTTAAATGGTTTTATTGTATTTGTCTGTTTTTGAGGTGCAATTAAACATTTTTTGATATTTTCGTATATTTCATGGGCATGCATACCGTTATTGGTCTAGTCTTTTTCTCTGGTATTTCTAGTATTTATATCACTGACCAGGTTTTGCACCCCATTTTCATGAGATTAGCAGGGGTGCACCACTTATACAAATTACTACTAAGTCCTGAGCTCAGGCCCACCACGATGTTCCAGTTCTCCAGGTCAATGCTTAGTAGCCGCACAACTAGGTAAATTATAGTAACATAGTCACCATTCCTGAGCCTCCTGAGTGACGCAGCACAGTGGTCCCGGTCAGTTCTCACATTGTGTGTGTGAAGTAACCTGTCACATTTTGTTGGTTGGTGAAAGCCTGACCAGTCTGAGTTTAAAGGGAATCTATCCACATATGTAACCAATCGAAACTGTTAATATGGGCACACAGGTGATTGCTTTTTTTAACTCAAATACATTTTTATTTAGGATCACATGGCAATTAACTTGTTACATTTTTATATTTCAATACAGTGTTTTCACCCCAAAACAGACCCCACCATTCCCAACTTAATCCACCCCTCCCAAACAGACAGCCCACCTCTTTTAATAACTTAACCATCAGGATTATAGAGTTTCTGTCATCTCATGTAGATCTGTATGCCTCATACTATACACCCTTCTTTTATAATGAACCTATCCTATGGCGAGCCACGAAGACCACAATTTATCGAAGGTTGCTATTTTCCCTCTTTTCTTATAGACTCCTTTTTCTAATATCAGGCCCTGTTTTATATACTGAAGGAAAGGTTATAGATTGCTGACGACGGCGATCCTGAATCTGTCCCCATGTGTGACCTATGTAAACTATTAATATGGGCATACAGGCCATAGATTGCTGAGGACAGCAATCCTGAATCTGTCCCCACATGTGACCTATGTAAACTGTTAATATGGGCACACAGGTCATAGATTGCTGAGGAGGGCGATCCCGAATCTGTCCCCACATGTAACCTATGTAAACTGTTAATATGGGCATACAGTCCATAGACTGCTGAGGACGGCGATCCTGAATCTGTCCTCGCATGTGACCTATGTAAACTGTTAATACGGGCATACAGGGCATAGACCGGCCTGTCTGACTACTCTGCCACCTCCTAGTGGCACTCTGCACTGTGATGCTACAGGGTGAGTGCTACCTTTTTCCCCTTACCTGCGTCCCCTGGTGGAGGTTGCGTGCAACTGCCTGGCAGTTGCATTACAGTTTAGATCGGTCACATGTGGGCACAGATTTCATTTTAGCAGTAAAAGTTCATTTGACAAGATTAGTGTTTACTGCTTTCCCTATCCACGGCTTTGCTGTATCCGGTGAGCCCACCCCGGTCCACGGCTTCGCTGTACCCTTGGAGCCCTCTCCGGTCCATGGCTTACACATGCAGCCGACAGCCATCTAATGTGAATGTGCTTGGAGTTGTTTACTACTGGAAAGCCCCTGATTATTGTCCCCTCAATCTCAGCACCATCACCAATCTGATAAAGCAGTGAAGGGCAGGCTGCAGCTGATCAATTAAGGCTTATTGGCTCCAGCGGTCACATAGCATGATGTCAAGTGACTGTTGGGAGTCACAGTGCTGAAACAGTAGTAGACAACCCCTTTAAGATGTGATCCTTGAAGGAAATGACGATGACACATTGTATCACCTTATCAGCGAGCGTTCGATAACTGTTCATCTTGGCAGCATTGTGGCCGCCGTCCGGCCGCTCCGGGACCCTCAGCCACCGACATAATCTGCACAATAATTCTCCTTCATTTTTTGTTTTCTCAAACAAGAAATATGAGCGAATAATTCTCTGTAACAAAAGGCTGAATGGATTCAGTGTTCTCTGCTGGAAACGAAGACGGCGAGAAATAAGCGTGGGGATGGGCCGCTGCCACGCACAGCTGTCCCCTTATTGGATCCCAGTCAGATCCATATTTCAGTCGCAAATAAAACATTTGGGAAATAAATTCCACAACTGCACTAAGAAAACATATTGCCTGTAATGTGATTTACCGAGGACGGCAGCCTCCAAACAACATTACTCTGGAAAATCACTGCCAGCAGCCGGGGGAATGGTGCGGACGCACAGCGGGGTCACCCATCATTTCATGTACACATCGGGGCTCACAGACAGCTGGACAGTGGGAGCGGGACCAGCCACCAGAGGGCGACGAGAAACCCGAATGAGGAAATATGGAGAGGACAGGTGTGTACTCAAGGGAAATCTGGGAATATAGCGGGGGGCGCTGCCTATAGATCCAAGGGAGTGCTGCCTATAGATCTCAGGGGACGCTGCCTATAGATCCCTGGGGGCGCTGCCTATAGATCCCTGGGGGCGCTGCCTATAGATCCCAGGGGGCGCTGCCTTTAGATCCAAGGGAGCGCTGCCTATAGATCTCAGGGGGCGCTGCCTATAGATCCCAGGGGGCGCTGCCTATAGATCCCAGGGGGCGCTGCCTATAGAACCTAGGGGGTGGTGTCTATAGAACCAGGTGGGTGCAGCCTATAGATCCCAGGGGCTCTGTCTATAGATCCCAGGGGGCACTGCGTATAGATCCTAAGGAGCACAGCCTATAGATCCCAGAGGGAGCTATCTATAGATCACAGGGGGAGCATCTATATATCCCAGGGGGTGCTGTCTATAGATCCCAGGGGGCTGTCTATAGATCCCAAGGGGTGCTTGTTAGGAATATGATGTATTTGATTGTCTATGATCACGCACACTGAGCTCTGCTACGTCCATTAAAGCTGAGCACAGACACACGCTGCAGGCTTTCTGACCCCCCCTTCCTCCCAACCTTGCTCCCTGCTGACAATACAGCTATAACGTGAAACTCCAGTGTGGGACTCTGTCCCCCCTTCCTCTCCAATGCAGGAGTGTGCAGAAAACCATTATTTTCTCTGAAACCATTTGCTCTTTTGTTCATGTATAAACTTAATAGTAAGGCATAACGTGACCCCAATTAGTGACAGAGATATGAAAGTTATATATTTCGTATGTGCATCAGCCGGGCCATCACCCAGTGCGTTTTCCAATTTCCTGTACCCTTCGTATCCGAGAAACAAATTACTGCTTACTCGCAGTGCATAGCGAAGTCATGTTTGGTCTTAATAGAATGCTAGTCGCAAAACAAGATCAATGGTAGTTCCTAAGTCGCTATACAAGGTTGCATCCTGGAGCTACGGTGGATATGAATGTTATATAACTCTGAGTCCCTCTGAGAAAGTAGGAGTGATTTCCATAGCTATGCCCACTCAGTCATGTCACGACCAGAGGGCATTTCTTAACCCTGCTGAGTTATGAGTGAGACTTTGCCCAGGAAAAGAGCTAACAGCAGCTCTGCAAGCTGCTCTGATGCATTCTGATGTTCGCCCCTCCCCCAGCCACATTGTTTGCCATGATCTGAAATGATATTTTCAACTTTAATTGCTTTTTTATTTGTAATTGTTTGTACATACGATACTTGTCTTCTTTTATAATATCTTTTTACCCTTTTGTAAACACTGCCTACCTTTTTGGAGTAAAATATATAAAATTACTAGCTTCGTTTCTCCTTGCTCTATAACGTATTGTCATGTCTTCTGAAGTGAATTACGCTACTAATTTGGGTTGGCTCCGGACCCATTATTAATTATGAAATTGGAACTGGTGGCAGCCAATTTGTCCTGTGCGTTTGGGAAACCTGGTAGCGACTGACGGCAGTGATAATTATTGTTCCCGCCTGAGTGGGAGTAGTTAAATCGCCCTCGGTGCAGTGTGCCTATTAGCCAGTACAAAGTAAGGCAGCCTTTCTGGCGACTAATCCTAGGTGCAGTACCCTGTCTGACCTGAGGGTAAAGGGGGCGCCAGAGAGCTTTCCAAACCGGAACTGGGAAGTGGGATATAGATAAATCCCCTTCAGAAGAGAACCAAGGGCAACCAAACAACCCTGGTTCAGGACAATGGTGTGAGTGATGGGGATGATAAAGATATCCTTCCTGGGATTCGTGACAGCGCTGTCTATAGATCCCAGGGGGACGCTGTCTATAGATCCCAAGAGGGCTCTGTCTGTAGATCCCAGGGGATTCTTTCTATAGATCCCAGGGGGTACTGCCTACAGAACCTATAGGGAGCTTTCTAGAGATCCCAGAGGGGCACTGCCTATAGATCACAGGGGGCACTGTCTATAGATCCCAGGAGGGCTCTGTCTGTAGATCCTAGGGGATTCTTTCTATAGATCCCAGGGGGTACTGCCTACAGAACCGGAGCTGTCTATAGATCCCAGGGGGCGCTGTCTATAGATTCCAGACATTTCTTCTCATGTCTCTACATCGTGACTGCCGTTTACATGCGACTTTTAGTGGGTGAATGGCCTCAGCCAGAACGCAGACAGGTGTGATAAATGTGTGCGCCATCATGAAAGGTTTGAGAAGGCGGCCATATAGCCAAGTGCTCAGGGACCCTGCATGTGAGGGGAGTCCGGAGGACAGGCGCGCCAGCGGTACCCTAAAGCCACGGAGTGTTACTTAGCAGCTTGTCGTGGTATTTTATATATACTACATATTATTTGGGCATTATATGGCGGTGATACAGTATATAAGCTATATGCAGCATTAAGTGGACAGAGCAGAGGATTTCCTCGTCTTGATAAAATGTAGCAAACTCTTATCTGCAAGACGTATTAGGGCAGAATAGATTTTAAGATATTAAAAAAAAGAATGTTTCTATCCAACGACAACAAGCAGAGATCTTGAAGCTGATCTAATAGGGACACGAGAATTTGCTGATCATGTCTTCGTCCTGGACAGCCCTTCTGTTGCCGGATGTCACTGAGCAGTGCGGACCCCTCTCTTTAATTACCGGAGGTCTCTTTTACATTGGTCGGTGTCGCAGATCCGCACCTCGCATTTGCTCGTCATCTTTGGCGCGGCTCGTGGGGGTCAGGGTAATTTGAGCTCTTATTTTATAAACTCATTTCTGCTGAGTGATATCCTGATAGGAGCAGAGATAATAAATCACAGACGTGTCCCCCCAGATTGCATTGTAAATGTCACAGCAGACAGGAAATTGTAATTAAAGAAAGGAAATTGCTACAAAGAAACACTTGATCTTAAAACGAGCCGAGCGGAGGGAGCGGCGCGAGCATTTAATTACAGTTCAATTTCTCCTGACTGTTTAGCGCCGGCAGAATATTCTCTCACTTTAACTCTTCTCGCCAGCAATGATGCATTGTATGGAGCGGAGAATGCCATGTGTGCCAGCGCTGCCATCTTTACTGGATACACGAGGATCGCCTGCAGTGCCGGACCCAAAATGTGCACCATGATGAACGATGTGAAGCCCCAAACCCAGAATGTGCACCATGATGAGCAATGTGCAGCCCCAGACCCAGAATGTGCACCATGATGATTAATGTGCAGCCCCAGACCCAGAATGTGCACCATGATGAGCAATGTGCAGCGCCAGACCCAGAGTGTGCACCATGATGAGCAATGTGCGGCACCAGACCAAGAATGTGCACCATGATGAGCAATGTGTGGCCCCAGACCCAGAATGTGCACCATGATGAGCAATGTGCAGCACCAGACCAAGAATGTGCACCATGATGAGCAATGTGCAGCACCAGACCAAGAATGTGCACCATGATGAGCAATGTGCAGCACCAGACCAAGAATGTGCACCATGATGAGCAATGTGTGGCCCCAGACCCAGAATGTGCACCATGATGAGCAATGTGCAGCGCCAGACCCAGAGTGTGCACCATGATGAGCAATGTGCAGCACCAGACCAAGAATGTGCACCATGATGAGCAATGTGTGGCCCCAGACCCAGAATGTGCACCATGATGAGCAATGTGCAGCGCCAGACCCAGAGTGTGCACCATGATGAGCAATGTGCAGCACCAGACCAAGAATGTGCACCATGATGAGCAATGTGTGGCCCCAGACCCAGAGTGTGCACCATGATGAGCAATGTGCGGCCCTAGACCCAGAGTGTGCACCATGATGAGCAATGTGCGGCCCCAGACCCAGAGTGTGCACCATGATGAGCAATGTGCGGCCCCAGACCCAGAGTGTGCACCATGATGAGCAGTGTGTGGCCCCAGACCCAGAATGTGCACCATGATGAGCAATGTGTAGCGCCAGACCCAGAGTGTGCACCATGAGCAATGTGCAGCCCCAGACCCAGAATGTGCACCATGATGAGTAATGTGCAGACCCAGAGTACAGAGTACACCAAGATGCACATGACCAGATCCCGCACTTTGTACACACTTAGCTCTGCCGCACCCTGTACTAAGCGGATATTGGACAGTTACTGCCCTGGCGGCCTCCCTTGGCCCATACCCTCAGATGACCTCTAGGAGATGCAAAAATTTGAATGACCTGCTGGTGCGTAGCCACTATGTCCCCAGTCCGAGTAACCCATTTGGTTCGAGGGGCCCCACTTTGGGGTGTTTCCCGTGCGGGCACTGTCTTGCCTGCACCAATGTCCTGCGATGCTCCAGTTTCACTTCTACTGATGGAACGAGAGAATTTGACATCAGGGAACGGATCTCATGCAGCACAACTAATGTAATCTACTATGCGACATGCCCGTGTCCTATGATTTACATAGGCCTTACCACACGGGAGCTGAGAGTCCGTGTCCGTGAGCATGTCCGAGACATTGGTGCGGCCAAGACAGTGACCGACACGTCGGACCTTAAACCCATTCCACTACATTTTTTGCGGCACCATAAGTGCAATGCAAATCTATTAAAGGTGAGGGGTATTGATGCCTTGCACTTGGGTATTCGGGGTGGGGACAATAAAAAACTTCTAGCACAAAAAGAAACTAGGTGGATAGTTAGACTTGGTACTATGTCACCAGCGGGTCTGAATGAGGCTTTAAGCTTTGCTCCCTATTTATGAGTACTTAATGGCCACACTAAGCTGAATGTGCCTGCCCTCGTCAGATCGCAAATGCTAAGCAGCTTGAGGCTAGGCAAGGACCAGCATGGGAGACTGGCTGGGAATCCCTGGTACCGTTTGTACTCCCTATTGTTTATTCCTTATTTGTGTGTGCCAAGGTGTCATCCTCTGCTTCCTTTTGTATTTAAATATATGACCCTTCCAGCCCTGGGCGTCCTTATCCCCTGTATGGTTCGGGATTTTTTGGTTTTAGCATTTGTTTTTATGTTTGTGTTTGTGATTTTAACCTCTGATTTATTTACATTATTAGTGATAATAATTGATCCGAGGCCTTAAGGTTTGCCTTTTGAATATGTCCTTGGCTCCGTTCAAGTAACCAGCGTGGATACCATCCAAATCAGGGGAAAGTGGACTCATCAAGACATCTGCTTCAGAGAAAATGGGACAAATATTCTTACTATGGAGACTGTTATACTGAAGCGATGCACCTTTCCCACTATAATGTGAAGCCGGGGTATAGAAAACGGCTTAGTTCCACTTTGTATATTTATTTATTTACCGGTTTTTATTATGAGCTGTATTTTTGATGGGTCCCCAATTGTCCTGTATTGGTAGTAGCTATGAGTAGTGGATGTGGAGGGAGTAGCTTTTATACCTATATTGTGCATCTTAGTATCTTCCCTCATCAGTGGCCGTGCGCATCGCGCTGTGACTCGTCCTGTCCCTGTGTGGACCGGCGTCTCAGGGCCCGGTGTGTGCGCTCCGGGCATTTTTTTGCCCTGGGAGTGCGCACCTGGTCTGACGCTGAGTTTCACTGCCGGGACCTGCCGGACACAGTGCGCATGTGCCGATGGTGCCACTGTGATTGGCTGCTGTGTACCATGTGACCGGGGCCAAGGGCTATTTTAAGGTCCTGTTAGGCAGTATATGGTTATCCCCCTGAGGAAGTGGCACTGGTGGCCACGAAACGTGCGTTGGGGACCATCGCCCGACCGCCCCCTCCTACCTCTGTGTAGTGGTAAGTGCTAGCACCCTCTTTCCACCACCATACTTAATGGCATTACTATAGAATCCCACTGTTTTGGGGTGACCTTGGTTGGATAGTGTAGGTGCTTTTCCTTATGCATACCATTACAAGGGTATTTACATCTGGGGGAGTGGGGGGATGGGCGCTTTTCCAGCATTCCTGGGACATTCATCCTGTGCTCTAGTCATTAAATAATGTAATGTTTTGATATATATTTTTGTACTATTTATGGCAATTAAAGTTTTGTTTTATAAATCATTGCTCTGAATTTTTCTCCTTTTGGCATGAGTAAAGTATATAACAGCACTGGATTGGTGCAAAGCCTGAGATCTGGTAATGTCAGTTGGGTTCTCATGCTTTCACCCATACATGTGTTTTTTCCTGAAGAAGTTATATTCTTGTAATAAACCACCACCTTACTGCACCATACTGGGATATACGTCTCAATTCTGTTGGCAGCTCAGAATTTGTTCACTAAAGGCCCCGTCTCACATAGCGAGATCGCTAGCGAGATCGCTGCTGAGTCACAAGTTTTGTGACGCAACAGCGACCTCCATAGCGATCTCGCTATGTGTGACACGTACCAGCGATCAGGCCCCTGCTGCGAGATCGCTGGTCGTGTCGGAATGGCCTGGACCTTTTTTTGGTCGTTGAGGCCCCGCTGACATCGCTGAATCGGTGTGTGTGACACCGATCCAGCGATGTCTTCACTGGTAACCAGGGTAAACATCGGGTTACTAAGTGCAGGGCCGCGCTTAGTAACCCGATGTTTACCCTGGTTACCAGCGTAAATGAAAAAAAAACAAACAATACATACTCGCCTTCTGATGTCCGTCAGGTCCCTTGCCGTCTGCTTCCTGCTCTCACTGACTCCCGGCCGTACAGTGAGAAGTGAGAGCACAGCAGTGACGTCACCGCTGCGCTCTGCTCTCAGTGTACGGCCGGATCTCAGTCAGAGCAGGAAGCAGACGGCGAGGGACCTGGACACCGAAAGGCGAGTATGTAGTGTTTGTTTTTTTTGGTAACCAGGGTAAACATCGGGTTACTAAGCGCGGCCCTGCGCTTAGTAACCCGATGTTTACCCTGGTTACCCGGGTGCTGCAGGGGGACTTCGGCATCGTTGAAGACAGTTTCAACGATGCCGAAGTCGTTCCCCTGATCGTTGGTCGCTGGGGAGAGCGGTCTGTGTGACAGCTCCCCAGCGACCACACAGCGACTTACCAACGATCACGGCCAGGTCGTATCGCTGGTCGTGATCGTTGGTAAATCGCTTAGTGAGACGGGGCCTTAACTCCCTTCACAGTCTGATGCTTTCACTGTGAGGAGAGCCACAGAGGGTTGTGCGCTAGAAACTCGGTCCTCTACGTTATATATTAAGATGGTAGAAAAATCATCAGTCTGTGGCTGCCAGAGAGAAAAGGGCAGCCACTGTCTGGTGATAGGTGATCTTTAAGGAGTGAACTACTGAGCCTCATACTCTTATTTTACAGTGTGATCCGCCATCTCTACACTCATTGATAATTGTGCCTTCAACTACTACAAAGCTGTGCAGCTCATGGATAAAATGCAGCTCAAGGAGGAAGTCTTGAGCATTGATGACAGAACTGTAGGGTGGTGGTGAAAACAGCTGTGAGTCAGGAGCAGAGATGGCAGGTGAACAGCAGTAAAGAATTGCTGAATAGGCTGAGGAGAGGTGGCTGGGATCTCAGGAGCTAGCTCCTGAGATCCTAGCCTTGATTACATCCACTCACATATTCGGACACAGTTTTGGTGGTCAGCCCCCCTTTTCAATGAGCTATAACGAATGAAAGAGAAAAGCTCTTCTAAAAGGAGAACATCAGCTGATAGATAAGATTGAAATGGACTCACTTTTTCTATTTGATAACATGAGGCTAACCCAGTAAATGCATCGTGCCCTTCACAACTATGTTTGATCTATGAAGCTGCACTGAAAAAAAAAATTGAAAAATATTTTCTGCTTTGTGTATACAGCTCCTATGCAGACCAATGTTGCTCCATGACCACTGATTGCCTGTGCATACTCTGCTCCTGTAGTAATATGTCAGCGTCTTACATATACTACTGTCTGCTGATTACAGAAGGAGGCAGAGGGAAATGACTTCATTAGCGCAATTGTCAGCAGATTTAAAGTCAGTTTTGTCATTAGAGATGAGTTCATACGTCACGTTTTACACCATATTTACAAAATATCACATAATGTTTGATAATTTTGGGACATTAAACGAGACCCATGAGTTTAGAAGTGTTACCCTAGTATTAAACGTCACCTGTTAGGCTGTGTGCACACGTTCCGGATTTTTCGCTATAAAAATGCGATAAAACCGCAAAAAAAAAAGCGCTCACATTAAGCATCCTATTAAAAGAATGAAAACTGCATTTTGTATGCACATGCTGTGTTTTTTTCCTGAGCGGAAACGCATTCCGGATAGAAACGCAGCATGTTCATTAATTTGCGGAATCACGGGGATTCCAAACACATAGGAATGCATTGATCCGCTTACTTCCTGCATAGGGCTATGCTCACCATGCGGGAAGTAAGCGGATCATGTGCGGATGGTACCCAGGGTGGAGGAGTGGAGACTCTCCTCCATGCACTGGGCACCATATCACTGTTAAAAAAAAAAATAATTAAAATAAAAAATAGTGATATACTTACCTTCCAATGGTCCCCGGAGTCCTCCCGCCTCTCAGCGGTGCACGCGGCGCCTTCCGTTCCCAGGGATTCTGTGTGCGAAGGACCTGGGATAACGTCGCGGTCAACGAGACAGTGACGTCAAGCCAGGTCCTTCGCACACAGCATCCCTGGGAACGGATGCCGCCGCGTGCACTGCTGAGGAGATCTGGACGCCGGAAGGTGAGAATAACTTTTTTTTTTTTTCTTTTAACATTAGATCTTTTTACTATTGATGCTGCATAGGCAGCATCAATAGTAAAAAGTTGGTTACACTTGTCAAACACTATGTTTCACAAGTATGATCAACCTGTCAATCAATTTTCCAAGTGATGCTTCAGATCGCTTGGAAAACGATAGCATTCTGCAAGCTAGTTATGCTTGCAAAACGCTAGGGTTTAGTGGGAAAACGCATGCCAATTCCGCATGCGATATACCCGCGGCAGGAGTTGCAGAATTGCCACGGAAATTTCCGCTGCAATTCTGCAAAGTGTGCACTTAGCCTTACTAGAGCGACTTTGTCATAATTTTTGCAACTTTTTTTTTAAAAGTCATGATTCATAAATCAATCTAAACATCCGGAAGGCAAAACCACACAAAGAAATCAGAAAACTGTTGGATAAAAACAACAACAAAAAAACAATGAAATTGTGTTGCAATGTTTTAATTCCTGTGTTCACGCCATAAAAAAAAAAATAAGTTACATTTTACTCAAAATACTTGGAATAAAAGTCACATCGACTGAAACTCAATATGTCCAAACTCGGCGATCCCACAGTAATGTGGCCCGTATATACACTGCTCAAAAAAATAAAGGGAACACTAAAATCCCACATCCTAGATATCACTGAATGAAATATTCCAGTTGCAAATCTTTATTCATTACATAGTGGAATGTGTTGAGAACAATAAAACATAAAAATGATCAATGTAAATCAAAATTAATATCGCATGGAGGTCTGGATTTGGAATTATGCTCAAAATCAAAGTGGAAAATCAAATTACAGGCTGATCCAGCTTCAGTGGAAATGCCACAAGACAAGGAAATTATGCTCAGTAGTGTCTGTGGCCTCCACGTGCCTGTATGACCTCCCTACAACGCCTGGGCATGCTCCTGATGAGGTGGCGGATGGTCTCCTGAGGGATCTCCTCCCAGACCTGGACTAAAGCATCCGCCAACTCCTGGACAGTCTGTGGTGCAACGTGACGTTGGTGGATGGAGCGAGACATGATGTCCCAGATGTGTTCAATCGGATTCAGGTCTGGGGAACGGGCGGGCCAGTCCAAAGCTTCAATGCCTTCATCTTGCAGGAACTGCTGACACACTCCAGCCACATGAGGTCTGGTATTGTCCTGCATTAGGAGGAACCCAGGGCCAATCGCATCAGCATATGGTCTCACAAGGGGTCTGAGGATCTCATCTTGGGACTTAATGGTGGTCAGGCTACCTCTGGTGAGCACATGGAGGGCTGTGCGGCCAAAAGAAATGCCACCCCACACCATTACTGACCTACTGCCAAGCTAGTCATGCTGAAGGATGTTGCAGGCAGCAGATCGCTCTCCACGGCGTTTCCAGACTCTGTCACGTCTGTCACATGTGCTTAGTGTGAACCTGCTTTCATCTGTGAAGAGCACAGGGCGCCAGTGGTGAATTTGCCAATCCTGGTGTTCTGTGGCAAATGCCAAGCGTCCTGCACGGTGTTGGTTTGTGAGCATAACCCCCATCTGTGGACGTCGGGCACTCAGACCATCCTCATGGAGTCGGTTTCTAACCATTTGTGCAGACACATGCACATTTGTGGCCAGCTGGAGGTCATTTTGCAGTAATCTGGCAGTGCTCCTCCTTGCACAAAGGCTGCGGTATCAGTCCTGCTGCTGGGTTGTTTCCCTCCTACGGCCCCCTCCATGTCTCCTGGTAGCACCTCCAGCCTCTGGACACTACGCTGACAGACACAGCAAACCTTCTTGCCACAGCTCGCATTGATGTGCCATCCTGGATGAGCTGCACTACCTGAGCCACTTGTGTGGGTTGCAGAGTCTGTCTCATGCTACCACGAGTGTGAAAGCACAACCAACATTCAAAAGTGACCAAAACATCAGCCGGAAAGCATTGGTACTGAGATGTGGTCTGTGGTCCCCACATGCAGAACCACTCCTTTATTGAGGGTGTCTTGATAATTGCCAATTTCCATCTGTTGTCTATTCTATTTGCACAACAGCATGTGAAATTGATTGTCAACAATGTTGCTTCCTAAGTGGACAGTTTGATTTCACAGAAGTTTGATTTACTTTGACTTATATTCTGTTGTTTGTGTTTCCTTTATTTTTTTGAGCAGTGTATATAACCCTGGAAATATAGGGCCAGAAAGCAACATTTCTGGGGCGTCACGCTGTTGTTATGAAATACTTTAGTGAAAAAAAAATAGGAAAAGCAGATGTAACGAGCGGCGGTCAGAGCAGACTTGAAGGTTAAATATTAAGGAGGAAACCAATTTCTCTTGTCTCTTCAGCTCAGCGGTGTGTTAGATTGCAGTTGGAGTGTGCTTATGGAGTGTAGGATATGAAGTGCGCTAATCAATCCCCGCCGTGCCACCGCTGCACACAGATTCCCCTCATATCAGGTCTCCGCCTCGGGCAACCTCCAGCTTTCCAAAAGCCAATTCCACACAAATAAAAATTGTGACCTGCAGCTTCGGGGTGAAGTCAGGGGAGAGGGGGGATTTTTTTCCCTGATGATTAATCTCTTCTTGGGTGGCAGGAAAAAAAAAAAAAGAAAGTAGAAGAGCGTCCGGATTCACAGTGAATGAGCACGGCGCTCTGTATCCGGCTTATCAAATGAAAGAATTCATTTTTTCTATGTTGCCTCATGTTGACATTGAGAAAATGAGCTATCAAACGCTGTGATTAAACCTGCGCCGACATCACTGCCGTCCTGATAGTCGCCTGCTGCGCCTGCGCCGTACGCTCCACTGACAAATCCTCCATATTTAACAGGCTGTTGCTGCAAGCTAAAGGAACAAGGCTTGAAATTAACTTTTTCCAATCCGTGGATGAGAATTCACCGGAGGCAGTGGTGACACCAGTGACATGTGGCCAAGGCTGCAAATCGCTTTACATTCGGCGGCCATAACCCTGGTGGCATCTTCTGAAAAGGCGCAAAGCGTGTATGAGGATCCAAGAAGAATCATCAGAGTTTTAGGGTCGGTTGTCGCAAGAAAGTATAAATGTAAAACACATGCTACAATTTATCTTAAATAATAAAAATGTAGAAAATCACCAACAAGGTAAATAAACCGACCAGAGCGAAAAAAATACATTAATCAGCCAAAGTGTTAAACAAATTAAAGAGGGAAGATATTAAGACAGAAAATAACGAAAAGTGCTAATATGCAATGTATATATACAGGACAGGAGGAGCGGTACTGTGCAGTGTATATATACAGAAGGAGTGGTACTGTGCAGTGTATATATACAGGAGGAGTGGTACTGTGCAGTATATATACAGGTCAGGAGGAGTGGTAATGTGCAGTGTATATATACAGGATAGGAGGAGTGGTACTGTGCAGTGTATATATACAGGAGGAGTGGTACTGTGCAGTATATACATACAGGACAGGAGGAGTGGTACTGTGCAGTGTATATATACAGGACAGGAGGAGTGGTACTGTGCACTGTATATATACAGGAGGAGCGGTACTGTGCAGTGTATATACAGGTCAGGAGGAGTGGTACTGTGCAGTATATATATACAGGACAGGAGGAGCGGTACTGTGCAGTGTATATATACAGGAGGAGTGGTACTGTGCAGTATATATACAGGTCAGGAGGAGTGGTACTGTGCAGTGTATATATACAGGAGGAGTGGTACTGTGCAGTGTATATATACAGAAGGAGTGGTACTGTGCAGTGTATATATACAGGACAGGAGGAGTGGTACTGTGCAGTGTATATATACAGAAGGAGTGGTACTGTGCAGTGTATATATACAGGACTGGAGGAGTGGTACTGTGCAGTGTATATATACAGGAGGAGTGGTACTGTGCAGTGTATATATACAGGACAGGAGGAGTGGTACTGTGCAGTGTATATACAGGACACGAGGAGCGGTACTATGCAGTGTATATATACAGGACAGGAGGAGCGGTACTGTGCAGTGTATATACAGGAGGACTGGTACTGTGCAATGTATATATACAGGACAGGAGGAGTGTTACTGTGCAGTGTATATATACAGGACTGGAGGAGTGGTACTGTGCAGCATATATATACAGGAGGAGTGGTACTGTGCAGTGTATATATACAGGAGGAGTGGTACTGTGCAGTGTATATATACACAGGAGGAGTGGTACTGTGCAGTGTATATATACAGGACAGGAGGAGTGGTACTGTGCAGTGTATATACAGGAGGAGTGGTACTGTGCAGTGTATATATACAGGACTGGAGGAGTGGTACTGTGCAGTGTATATATACAGGAGGAGTGGTACTGTGCAGTGTATATATACAGGACAGGAGGAGTGTTACTGTGCAGTGTATATATACAGGAGGAGTGGTACTGTGCAGTGTATATATACAGGACAGGAGGAGTGGTACTGTGCAGTGTATATACACAGGACAGGAGGAGTGGTACTGTGCAGTGTATATATACAGGACAGGAGAAGTGGTACTGTACTGTGCATTGTATATATACAGAAGGCGTGGTACTGTGCAATGTATATATACAGGACTGGAGGAGTGGTACTGTGCAGTGTATATATACAGGAGGAGTGGTAATGTGCAGTGTATATATACAGGACGAGGAGTGGTACTGTGCAGTGTATATATATAGGACAGGAGGAGTGGTACTGTGCAGTGTATATATACAGGACAGGAGAAGTGGTACTGTGCAGTGTATATATACAGGACAGGAGGAGTGGTACTGTGCAGTGTATATACACAGGACAGGAGGAGTGGTACTGTGCAGTGCATATATACAGGACAGGAGAAGTGGTACTGTGCAGTGTATATATACAGGACAGGAGGAGTGGTACTGTGCAGTGTATATATACAGGAGGAGTGGTACTGTGCAGTGTATATATACAGGACAGGAGGAGTTGTACTGTGCAGTGTATATATACAGGAGGAGTGGTACTGTGCAGTGTATATATACAGGACAGGAGGAGTGGTACTGTGCAGTGTATATATACAGGACAGGAGGGGTGGTACTGTGCAGTGTATATATACAGGACAGAAGGAGTGGTACTGTGCAGTGTATATACACAGGACAGGAGGAGTGGTGCTGTGCAGTGTATATATACAGGAGGAGCGGTACTGTGCAGTGTATATATACAGGAGGAGTGGTACTGTGCAGTGTATATATACAGGACAGGAGGAGTGTTACTGTGCAGTGTATATATACAGGAGGAGTGGTACTGTGCAGTGTATATATACAGGACAGGAGGAGTGGTACTGTGCAGTGTATATATACAGGACAGGAGGGGTGGTACTGTGCAGTGTATATATACAGGACAGAAGGAGTGGTACTGTGCAGTGTATATACACAGGACAGGAGGAGTGGTGCTGTGCAGTGTATATATACAGGAGGAGCGGTACTGTGCAGTGTATATATACAGGAGGAGTGGTACTGTGCAGTGTATATATACAGGACAGGAGGAGTGTTACTGTGCAGTGTATATATACAGGAGGAGTGGTACTGTGCAGTGTATATATACAGGACAGGAGAAGTGGTACTGTACTGTGCATTGTATATATACAGAAGGAGTGGTACTGTGCAATGTATATCTACAGGACTGGAGGAGTGGTACTGTGCAGTGTATATATATAGGACAGGAGAAGTGGTACTGTGCAGTGTATATATACAGGACAGGAGGAGTGGTACTGTGCAGTGTATATATACAGGACAGGAGGAGTGGTACTGTGCAGTGTATATATACAGGACAGGAGAAGTGGTACTGTGCAGTGTATATATACAGGAGGAGTGGTACTGTGCAGTGTATATATACAGGACAGGAGGAGTGGTACTGTGCAGTGTATATATACAGGACAGGAGGAGTGGTACTGTGCAGTGTATATATACAGGACAGGAGGAGTGGTACTGTGCAGTGTATATATACAGGAGGAGTGGTACTGTGCAGTGTATATATACAGGACAGGAGAAGTGGTACTGTACTGTGCATTGTATATATACAGAAGGAGTGGTACTGTGCAATGTATATCTACAGGACTGGAGGAGTGGTACTGTGCAGTGTATATATATAGGACAGGAGAAGTGGTACTGTGCAGTGTATATATACAGGACAGGAGGAGTGGTACTGTGCAGTGTATATATACAGGAGGAGTGGTACTGTGCAGTGTATATATACAGGACAGGAGGAGTGTTACTGTGCAGTGTATATATACAGGAGGAGTGGTACTGTGCAGTGTATATATACAGGACAGGAGGAGTGGTACTGTGCAGTGTATATATACAGGACAGGAGGAGTGGTACTGTGCAGTGTATATATATACAGGACAGGAGGAGTGGTACTGTGCAGTGTATATATACAGGAGGAGTGGTACTGTGCAGTGTATATATACAGGAGGAGTGGTACTGTGCAGTGTATATATACAGGACAGGAGGAGTGGTACTGTGCAGTGTATATATACAGGACAGGAGGAGTGGTACTGTGCAGTGTATATATACAGGACAGGAGGAGTGGTACTGTGCAGTGTATATATCCAGGAGGAGTGGTACTGTTCAGTGTATATATACAGGAGTGGTACTGTGCAGTGTATATATACAGGAGTGGTACTGTGCAGTGTATATATAGAGGTGGAGTGGAAATGTGCAGTGCATTTATACAGGACTGGAGGAGTGGTACTGTGCAGTGTATATATACAGGACAGGAGGATTGGTACTGTGCAGTGTATATATACAGGACAGGAGGAGTGGTACTGTGCAGTATATGTACAGGAGGAGTGGTACTGTGCAGTGTATATATACAGGAGGAGTGGTACTGTGCAGTGTATATATACAGGAGGAGTGGTACTGTGCAGTGTAAATACAGGAAGAGTAGTACTGTGCAGTGTATATACAGGAGGAGTGGTACTGTGCAGTGTATATATACAGGAGGAGTGGTACTGTGCAGTGTATATATACAGGACAGGAGGAGTGGTACTGTGCAGTGTATATACAGGAGGAATGGTACTGTGCAGTGTATATACAGGAGGAGTGGTACTGTGCAGTGTATATACAGGGGGAGTTGTACTGTGCAGTGTATATATACAGGACAGGAGGAGTGGTACTGTGCAGTGTATATACAGGAGGAGTGGTACTGTGCAGTGTATATACAGGAGGAGTGGTACTGTGCAGTGTATATATACAGGAGGAGTGGTACTGTGCAGTGTATATACAGGAGGAGTGGTACTGTGCAGTGTATATACAGGAGGAGTGGTTCTGTGCAGTGTATATACAGGAAGAGTGGTACTGTGCAGTGTATATATACAGGACAGGAGGAGTGGTACTGTGCAGTGTATATACAGGAGGAGTGGTACCGTGCAGTGTATATATACAGGACAGGAGGAGTGGTACTGTGCAGTGTATATATACAGGACAGGAGGAGTGGTACTGTGCAGTGTATATATACAGGACAGGAGAAGTGGTACTGTGCAGTGTATGTATACAGGACAGGAGGAGTGGTACTGTGCAGTGTATATATACAGGACAGGAGAAGTGGTACTGTACTGTGCATTGTATATATACAGAAGGAGTGGTACTGTGCAATGTATATCTACAGGACTGGAGGAGTGGTACTGTGCAGTGTATATATATAGGACAGGAGAAGTGGTACTGTGCAGTGTATATATACAGGACAGGAGGAGTGGTACTGTGCAGTGTATATATACAGGACAGGAGGAGTGGTACTGTGCAGTGTATATATACAGGACAGGAGGAGTGGTACTGTGCAGTGTATATATACAGGAGGAGTGGTACTGTGCAGTGTATATATACAGGACAGGAGGAGTGGTACTGTGCAGTGTATATATACAGGACAGGAGGAGTGGTGCTGTGCAGTGTATATATACAGGACAGGAGGAGTGGTACTGTGCAGTGTATATATACAGGACAGGAGGAGTGGTACTGTGCAGTGTATATATACAGGAGTGGTACTGTGCAGTGTATATATACAGGAGTGGTACTGTGCAGTGTATATATAGAGGTGGAGTGGAAATGTGCAGTGCATATATACAGGACTGGAGGAGTGGTACTGTGCAGTGTATATATACAGGACAGGAGGATTGGTACTGTGCAGTGTATATATACAGGACAGGAGGAGTGGTACTGTGCAGTATATATACAGGAGGAGTGGTACTGTGCAGTGTATATATACAGGAGGAGTGGTACTGTGCAGTGTATATATACAGGAGGAGTGGTACTGTGCAGTGTAAATACAGGAAGAGTAGTACTGTGCAGTGTATATATACAGGAGGAGTGGTACTGTGCAGTGTAAATACAGGAAGAGTAGTACTGTGCAGTGTATATACAGGAGGAGTGGTACTGTGCAGTGTATATATACAGGAGGAGTGGTACTGTGCAGTGTATATATACAGGACAGGAGGAGTGGTACTGTGCAGTGTATATACAGGAGGAATGGTACTGTGCAGTGTATATACAGGAGGAGTGGTACTGTGCAGTGTATATACAGGGGGAGTTGTACTGTGCAGTGTATATACAGGAGGAGTGGTTCTGTGCAGTGTATATACAGGAAGAGTGGTACTGTGCAGTGTATATATACAGGACAGGAGGAGTGGTACTGTGCAGTGTATATACAGGAGGAGTGGTTCTGTGCAGTGTATATATACAGGAGGAGTGGTACTGTGCAGTGTATATACAGGAGGAGTGGTACTGTGCAGTGTATATACAGGAGGAGTGGTACTGTGCAGTGTATATATACAGGACAGGAGGAGTGGTACTGTGCAGTGTATATATACAGGACAGGAGAAGTGGTACTGTGCAGTGTATGTATACAGGACAGGAGGAGTGGTACTGTGCAGTGTATATATACAGGACAGGAGGAGTGGTACTGTGCAGTGTATATATACAGGAGGAGCAGTACTGTGCAGTGTATATATACAGGACAGGAGGAGTGGTACTGTGCAGTGTATATATACAGGAGGAGCAGTACTGTGCAGTGTATATATACAGGACAGGAGGAGTGGTACTGTGCAGTGTATATATACAGGACAGGAGGAGTGGTTCTGTGCAGTGTATATATACAGGACAGGAGGAGTGGTACTGTGCAGTGTATATACAGGAGGAGTGGTACTGTGCAGTGTATATATACAGGACAGGAGGAGTGGTACTGTGCAGTGTATATATACAGGACAGGAGGGGTGGTACTGTGCAGTGTATATATACAGGACAGAAGGAGTGGTACTGTGCAGTGTATATATACAGGACTGGAGGAGTGGTACTGTGCAGTGTATATACACAGGACAGGAGGAGTGGTGCTGTGCAGTGTATATATACAGGAGGAGCGGTACTGTGCAGTGTATATATACAGGAGAAGTGGTACTGTGCAGTGTATATATACAGGACAGGAGGAGTGTTACTGTGCAGTGTATATATACAGGACAGGAGGAGTGGTACTGTGCAGTGTATATATACAGGAGGAGTGGTACTGTGCAATGTATATCTACAGGACTGGAGGAGTGGTACTGTGCAGTGTATATATATAGGACAGGAGAAGTGGTACTGTGCAGTGTATATATACAGGACAGGAGGAGTGGTACTGTGCAGTGTATATATACAGGACAGGAGGAGTGGTACTGTGCAGTGTATATATACAGGACAGGAGGAGTGGTACTGTGCAGTGTATATATACAGGAGGAGTGGTACTGTGCAGTGTATATATACAGGACAGGAGGAGTGGTACTGTGCAGTGTATATATACAGGACAGGAGGAGTGGTACTGTGCAGTGTATATATACAGGACAGGAGGAGTGGTACTGTGCAGTGTATATATCCAGGAGGAGTGGTACTGTGCAGTGTATATATACAGGAGTGGTACTGTGCAGTGTATATATACAGGAGTGGTACTGTGCAGTGTATATATAGAGGTGGAGTGGAAATGTGCAGTGCATATATACAGGACTGGAGGAGTGGTACTGTGCAGTGTATATATACAGGACAGGAGGATTGGTACTGTGCAGTGTATATATACAGGACAGGAGGAGTGGTACTGTGCAGTATATATACAGGAGGAGTGGTACTGTGCAGTGTATATATACAGGAGGAGTGGTACTGTGCAGTGTATATATACAGGAGGAGTGGTACTGTGCAGTGTAAATACAGGAAGAGTAGTACTGTGCAGTGTATATACAGGAGGAGTGGTACTGTGCAGTGTATATATACAGGAGGAGTGGTACTGTGCAGTGTATATATACAGGACAGGAGGAGTGGTACTGTGCAGTGTATATACAGGAGGAATGGTACTGTGCAGTGTATATACAGGAGGAGTGGTACTGTGCAGTGTATATACAGGGGGAGTTGTACTGTGCAGTGTATATATACAGGACAGGAGGAGTGGTACTGTGCAGTGTATATACAGGAGGAGTGGTTCTGTGCAGTGTATATACAGGAAGAGTGGTACTGTGCAGTGTATATATACAGGACAGGAGGAGTGGTACTGTGCAGTGTATATACAGGAGGAGTGGTACTGTGCAGTGTATATACAGGAGGAGTGGTACTGTGCAGTGTATATATACAGGAGGAGTGGTACTGTGCAGTGTATATACAGGAGGAGTGGTACTGTGCAGTGTATATACAGGAGGAGTGGTACTGTGCAGTGTATATATACAGGAGGAGCAGTACCGTGCAGTGTATATATACAGGACAGGAGGAGTGGTACTGTGCAGTGTATATATACAGGACAGGAGGAGTGGTACTGTGCAGTGTATATATACAGGACAGGAGAAGTGGTACTGTGCAGTGTATGTATACAGGACAGGAGGAGTGGTACTGTGCAGTGTATATATACAGGACAGGAGAAGTGGTACTGTACTGTGCATTGTATATATACAGAAGGAGTGGTACTGTGCAATGTATATCTACAGGACTGGAGGAGTGGTACTGTGCAGTGTATATATACAGGACAGGAGGAGTGGTACTGTGCAGTGTATATATACAGGACAGGAGGAGTGGTACTGTGCAGTGTATATATACAGGACAGGAGGAGTGGTACTGTGCAGTGTATATATACAGGACAGGAGGAGTGGTACTGTGCAGTGTATATATACAGGAGGAGTGGTACTGTGCAGTGTATATATACAGGACAGGAGGAGTGGTACTGTGCAGTGTATATATACAGGACAGGAGGAGTGGTGCTGTGCAGTGTATATATACAGGACAGGAGGAGTGGTACTGTGCAGTGTATATATCCAGGAGGAGTGGTACTGTGCAGTGTATATATCCAGGAGTGGTACTGTGCAGTGTATATATACAGGAGTGGTACTGTGCAGTGTATATATAGAGGTGGAGTGGAAATGTGCAGTGCATATATACAGGACTGGAGGAGTGGTACTGTGCAGTGTATATATACAGGACAGGAGGAGTGGTACTGTGCAGTATATATACAGGAGGAGTGGTACTGTGCAGTGTATATATACAGGAGGAGTGGTACTGTGCAGTGTATATATACAGGAGGAGTGGTACTGTGCAGTGTAAATACAGGAAGAGTAGTACTGTGCAGTGTATATACAGGAGGAGTGGTACTGTGCAGTGTATATATACAGGAGGAATGGTACTGTGCAGTGTATATACAGGAGGAGTGGTACTGTGCAGTGTATATACAGGGGGAGTTGTACTGTGCAGTGTATATATACAGGACAGGAGGAGTTGTACTGTGCAGTGTATATACAGGAGGAGTGGTTCTGTGCAGTGTATATACAGGAAGAGTGGTACTGTGCAGTGTATATATACAGGACAGGAGGAGTGGTACTGTGCAGTGTATATACAGGAGGAGTGGTACTGTGCAGTGTATATACAGGAGGAGTGGTACTGTGCAGTGTATATATACAGGAGGAGTGGTACTGTGCAGTGTATATACAGGAGGAGTGGTACTGTGCAGTGTATATACAGGAGGAGTGGTACTGTGCAGTGTATATATACAGGAGGAGCAGTACCGTGCAGTGTATATATACAGGACAGGAGGAGTGGTACTGTGCAGTGTATATATACAGGACAGGAGGAGTGGTACTGTGCAGTGTATATATACAGGACAGGAGAAGTGGTACTGTGCAGTGTATGTATACAGGACAGGAGGAGTGGTACTGTGCAGTGTATATATACAGGACAGGAGGAGTGGTACTGTGCAGTGTATATATACAGGAGGAGCAGTACTGTGCAGTGTATATATACAGGACAGGAGGAGTGGTACTGTGCAGTGTATATATACAGGAGGAGCAGTACTGTGCAGTGTATATATACAGGACAGGAGGAGTGGTACTGTGCAGTGTATATATACAGGACAGGAGGAGTGGTTCTGTGCAGTGTATATATACAGGACAGGAGGAGTGGTACTGTGCAGTGTATATACAGGAGGGGTGGTACTGTGCAGTGTATATACAGGAGGAGTGGTACACTACATTGTGTGTATATTATTAATGCAATTCATATGATGTTGCACTTATCAACTCTTATTTCTGACCTAAACGTCCAATACTAGGCTGAATTTAATTGGATAAAAAATATATTTTGATCTCCAATTATTCTCTAGAACTTCTCTCATTTACGGAAAAGAAGTAAAGACAGATCCAACTATTATCCAGCAGTCACTTCAAAGTGAGTAGCCTGGCAGCGCTGCAGGAATAAGAGACTCATGTAATATGTCACACCCAATAAGAATCATTCCTTTCCCCTAGATGGGGAAGGGCAATACCATAATAATTTTATTACTGTACTCCTGGTGGAGTCACTGTGTACATACATTACATCAGTGATTTTCAACCTTTTTTGAGCCGCGGCACACTTTATACTTAAAAAATCCCGGGGCACACCACCAACCAAAATGGCACAAAATGACACTAAAACAGTACATATTCTACATATAGTTAATAATACAGATTCTAAATTCTAACCCTAATTCTAACCCTAGCCCTAAGTGCAACCCTAGCCCTAAGTGCAACCCTAGCCCTAAGTGCAACCCTAGCCCTAAGTGCAACCCTAGCCGTAAGTGCAACCCTAGCCGTAAGTGCAACCCTAACCCTAAGTGCAACCCTAACCCTAAGTGCAACCCTAAGTGCAACCCTAAGTGCAACCCTAGCCCTAAGTGCAACCCTAGCCCTAAGTGCAACCCTAACCCTAAGTGCAACCCTAAGTGCAACCCTAACCCTAAGTGCAACCCTAACCCTACCCCTAACCCTACCCCTAACCCTAATGGAAAAACAAAAATAATTATATTTTCTGTATATTATTATTGTCCCTACCTGTTGTGAATTTGCTTTTTGCTCCCTCTAGTGGTTACTAGTTTTTTGACTCTGGTTTTTCTGTCATTCCTTTTATCCTCACCTGGGTCGTTAGTTAGGGGTGTTGCTATATAAGCTCCCTGGACCTTCAGTTCAATGCCTGGCAACGTAGTTATCAGAGCTAGTCTGCTGTGCTCTTGTCTACTGATCCTGGTTCCAGTTATATCAGCTAAGTCTGCCTTTTGCTTTTTGCTATTTGTTTTGGTTTTGTATTTTTGTCCAGCTTGTTCCAAATCTATATCCTGACCTTTGCTGGAAGCTCTAGGGGGCTGGTGTTCTCCCCCCGGACCGTTAGACGGTTCGGGGGTTCTTGAATTTCCAGTGTGGATTTTGATAGGGTTTTTGTTGACCATATAAGTTACCTTTCTTATTTCTGCTATCAGTAAGCGGGCCTCTCTGTGCTAAACCTGGTTCATTTCTGTGTTTGTCATTTCCTCTTACCTCACCGTCATTATTTGTGGGGGGCTTCTATCCAGCTTTGGGGTCCCCTTCTCTGGAGGCAAGAAAGGTCTTTGTTTTCCTCTACTAGGGGTAGCTAGATTCTCCGGCTGGCGCGTGTCATCTAGAATCAACGTAGGAATGATCCCCGGCTACTTCTAGTGTTGGCGTTAGGAGTAGATATATGGTCAACCCAGTTACCACTGCCCTATGAGCTGGATTTTTGTATTCTGCAGACTTCCACGTTCCTCTGAGACCCTCGCCATTGGGGTCATAACAGTTTGCCAGGCCAGTATTAAATGTTTAATGCATTGCAGAAGAGGGATTATAAGAAAGAAGATTCTGAGTTTTTTTTTTTTTTCTCCTTCCCCTTTACCTCAGAGTGGCTATGCTTGCTGCAGACATGAATGTCCAGACCTTGATTACAAGTGTGGACCAGCTGGCTACTCGTGTGCAGGGCATACAAGACTATGTGATCAGAAATCCTGGGTCAGAACCTAAAATACCGATTCCTGAACTGTTTTCCGGAGACAGGTTTAAGTTTAGGAATTTCGTGAATAATTGTAAATTGTTTTTGTCCCCGAGACCCTGTTCATCAGGAGATTCTGCTCAGCAAGTAAAAATTGTTATTTCGTTCTTACGGGGCGACCCTCAGGATTGGGCTTTTTCGCTGGCGCCAGGAGATCCGGCATTGGCTGATCTTGATGCGTTTTTTCTGGCGCTCGGTTTACTTTATGAGGAACCCAATCTTGAGATTCAGGCAGAAAAGGCCTTGCTGTCTATGTCTCAGGGGCAGGACGAGGCTGAAGTGTATTGCCAAAAATTTCGGAAATGGTCCGTGCTGACACATTGGAACGAGTGTGCACTGGCCGCTAATTTTAGAAATGGCCTTTCTGAAGCCATTAAGAATGTTATGGTGGGTTTTCCCATTCCCACAGGTCTGAATGATACTATGGCACTGGCTATTCAAATTGACCGGCGGTTGCGGGAGCGCAAAACCGCAAATTCCCTCATGGTGTTGTCTGAACAGACACCTAATTCGGTGCAATGTGATAGAAAAACCGCAAATTCCCTCATGGTGTTGTCCGAACAGACACCTGATTTAATGCAATGTGATAGAATCCTGACTAGAAATGAGCGGAAAATTCATAGACGCCGGAATGGCTTGTGCTACTACTGTGGTGATTCTACACATGTTATCTCAGCATGCTCTAAACGTATAGCTAAGGTTGTTAGTCCTGTCACCGTTGGTAATTTGCAACCTAAATTTATTCTGTCTGTAACTTTGATTTGCTCACTGTCATCTTATCCTGTCATGGCGTTTGTAGATTCAGGTGCTGCCCTGAGTCTCATGGATCTCTCATTTGCTAAGCGCTGTGGATTTACTCTTGAACCATTAGAAAATCCTATTCCTCTTAGGGGTATTGATGCTACACCATTGGCAGCAAATAAACCGCAGTATTGGACTCAGGTTACCATGTGCATGACTCCTGAACACCGCGAGGTGATACGTTTCCTGGTTTTACATAAAATGCATGATTTGGTCGTTTTAGGGCTGCCATGGTTACAGACCCATAATCCAGTCCTGGACTGGAAGGCTATGTCAGTCTCAAGTTGGGGCTGTCGTGGTATTCATGAGGATTCCCTGCCTGTGTCTATTGCTTCTTCTACGCCTTCGGAAGTTCCGGAGTATTTGTCTGATTATCAGGACGTCTTCAGTGAGTCTGAGTCCAGTGCACTGCCTCCTCATAGGGACTGTGACTGTGCTATAGATTTGATCCCAGGCAGTAAATTTCCTAAGGGAAGACTGTTTAATCTGTCGGTACCTGAACATACCGCTATGCGTTCATATATCAAGGAGTCTCTGGAAAAAGGACATATTCGTCCGTCTTCTTCCCCTCTTGGTGCGGGATTCTTTTTTGTGGCAAAAAAGGACGGATCTTTGAGACCTTGTATTGATTATCGGCTTTTAAATAAGATCACTGTCAAATTTCAGTATCCTTTACCGCTGTTGTCTGACTTGTTTGCCCGGATTAAGGGTGCCAAGTGGTTCACCAAGATAGACCTTCGTGGTGCGTACAACCTTGTGCGCATTAAGCAAGGTGATGAATGGAAAACCGCATTCAATACGCCCGAAGGTCATTTTGAGTACTTGGTGATGCCTTTTGGGCTCTCCAATGCGCCTTCAGTTTTTCAGTCCTTTATGCATGACATTTTCCGGAAGTATCTGGATAAATTTTTGATTGTTTATCTGGATGATATTTTGGTTTTTTCTGATAATTGGGATTCGCATGTGGAGCAGGTCAGGTTGGTCTTTAAAATTTTGCGTGAAAATTCTTTGTTTGTCAAGGGCTCAAAGTGTCTCTTTGGTGTACAGAAGGTTCCCTTTTTGGGGTTCATTTTTTCCCCTTCTGCTGTGGAGATGGACCCAGTCAAGGTCCGAGCTATTCTTGATTGGACTCAGCCCTCGTCAGTTAAGAGTCTTCAGAAGTTCTTGGGCTTCGCTAACTTCTACCATCGTTTTATCGCTAATTTTTCTAGCATTGTGAAACCTTTGACGGATATGACCAAGAAGGGCTCCGATGTAGCTAACTGGGCTCCTGCTGCCGTGGAGGCTTTCCAGGAGTTGAAACGCCGGTTTACTTCGGCGCCTGTTTTGTGCCAGCCTGACGTCTCACTTCCCTTTCAGGTTGAGGTGGATGCTTCGGAGATTGGGGCAGGGGCCGTTTTGTCGCAGAGAGGCCCTGGTTGCTCTGTTATGAAACCTTGTGCCTTTTTCTCTAGGAAGTTTTCGCCTGCCGAGCGAAATTATGATGTGGGCAATCGGGAGTTGTTGGCCATGAAATGGGCATTTGAGGAGTGGCGTCATTGGCTCGAGGGTGCTAAGCATCGTGTGGTGGTCTTGACTGATCACAAAAATCTGATGTATCTCGAGTCTGCTAAACGCCTTAATCCGAGACAGGCCCGCTGGTCATTGTTTTTCTCCCGCTTTGATTTTGTTGTCTCGTATTTACCAGGTTCAAAGAATGTGAAGGCCGATGCTCTTTCTAGGAGCTTTGTGCCTGATGCTCCTGGAGTCGCTGATCCTGTTGGTATTCTTAAAGATGGAGTTATCTTGTCAGCTATTTCTCCGGATCTGCGACGTGTGTTGCAGAGATTTCAGGCTGATAGGCCTGAGTCTTGTCCACCTGACAGACTGTTTGTCCCGGATAAGTGGACCAGCAGAGTCATTTCCGAGGTTCATTCCTCGGTGTTGGCAGGTCACCCGGGAATTTTTGGCACCAGAGATCTGGTGGCCAGGTCCTTTTGGTGGCCTTCCTTGTCAAGGGATGTGCGGTCATTTGTGCAGTCCTGTGGGACTTGTGCTCGAGCTAAGCCTTGCTGTTCTCGTGCCAGCGGTTTGCTCTTGCCCTTGCCTGTCCCGAAGAGACCTTGGACACATATCTCCATGGATTTCATTTCTGATCTTCCGCTATCTCAGGGCATGTCCGTTATCTGGGTGATATGTGATCGCTTCTCCAAGATGGTCCATTTGGTTCCTTTGCCTAAGCTGCCTTCCTCTTCCGATCTGGTTCCTGTGTTTTTCCAGAACGTGGTTCGTTTGCACGGCATCCCTGAGAATATTGTGTCAGACAGAGGATCCCAGTTCGTTTCCAGGTTCTGGCGATCCTTTTGTAGTAGGATGGGCATTGATTTGTCGTTTTCGTCTGCTTTCCATCCTCAGACTAATGGACAGACGGAGCGAACCAATCAGACTTTGGAGGCTTATTTGAGGTGTTTTGTCTCTGCTGATCAGGACGATTGGGTGACATTCTTGCCGTTGGCTGAGTTTGCCCTTAATAATCGGGCTAGTTCCGCCACCTTGGTTTCGCCTTTTTTCTGCAACTCTGGTTTCCATCCTCGCTTTTCTTCGGGTCATGTGGAGCCTTCTGACTGTCCTGGGGTGGATTCTGTGGTGGATAGGTTGCAGCAGATCTGGAATCATGTGGTGGACAACTTGAAGTTGTCACAGGAGAAGGCTCAGCGCTTTGCCAACCGCCGCCGCGGTGTGGGTCCCCGACTACGCGTTGGGGATTTGGTGTGGCTTTCTTCCCGCTTTGTTCCTATGAAGGTCTCCTCTCCCAAATTTAAACCTCGTTTTATTGGGCCTTACAAGATATTGGAAATCCTTAATCCTGTATCTTTTCGTCGGGATCTTCCTGTGTCGTTTGCTATTCACAATGTATTTCATAGGTCCTTGTTGTGGCGGTACATTGTGCCTGTAGTTCCTTCTGCTGAGCCTCCTGCTCCGGTGTTGGTTGAGGGCGAGTTGGAGTACGTGGTGGAGAAGATCTTGGATTCTCGCCTCTCCAGGCGGAGGCTTCAGTACCTGGTCAAGTGGAAGGGCTATGGTCAGGAGGATAATTCCTGGGTGGTCGCCTCTGATGTTCATGCGGCCGATTTAGTTCGTGCCTTTCATGCCGCTCATCCTGATCGCCCTGGTGGTCGTGGTGAGGGTTCGGTGACCCCTCACTAAGGGGGGGGTACTGTTGTGAATTTGCTTTTTGCTCCCTCTAGTGGTTACTAGTTTTTTGACTCTGGTTTTTCTGTCATTCCTTTTATCCTCACCTGGGTCGTTAGTTAGGGTGTTGCTATATAAGCTCCCTGGACCTTCAGTTCAATGCCTGGCAACGTAGTTATCAGAGCTAGTCTGCTGTGCTCTTGTCTACTGATCCTGGTTCCAGTTATATCAGCTAAGTCTGCCTTTTGCTTTTTGCTATTTGTTTTGGTTTTGTATTTTTGTCCAGCTTGTTCCAAATCTATATCCTGACCTTTGCTGGAAGCTCTAGGGGGCTGGTGTTCTCCCCCCGGACCGTTAGACGGTTCGGGGGTTCTTGAATTTCCAGTGTGGATTTTGATAGGGTTTTTGTTGACCATATAAGTTACCTTTCTTATTTCTGCTATCAGTAAGCGGGCCTCTCTGTGCTAAACCTGGTTCATTTCTGTGTTTGTCATTTCCTCTTACCTCACCGTCATTATTTGTGGGGGGCTTCTATCCAGCTTTGGGGTCCCCTTCTCTGGAGGCAAGAAAGGTCTTTGTTTTCCTCTACTAGGGGTAGCTAGATTCTCCGGCTGGCGCGTGTCATCTAGAATCAACGTAGGAATGATCCCCGGCTACTTCTAGTGTTGGCGTTAGGAGTAGATATATGGTCAACCCAGTTACCACTGCCCTATGAGCTGGATTTTTGTATTCTGCAGACTTCCACGTTCCTCTGAGACCCTCGCCATTGGGGTCATAACACCTACCTATGGGGGTGATAAAGGGGGGGGTTTATTTACAATTTTTTTTAATTTGATCGCTGTGATAGAACTTATCACAGCGACCAAAATGTACAGGAACGAATCTGCCGGCCGGCAGATTCGGCGGGCGCACTGCGCATGCGCCCGCCATTTTCCAAGATGGCGGCGCCCATGGAGAAGACGGCCGGACACTGGGAGGGACATCGGCGCTAGGTAAGTATGGGGGGTGGGATCGGAACACGGGGGGGGGGGGGGATCGGAGGACCGGGGGAGCGGACAGGAGATCGGGGCAGAAAGGACGACTGGGGAGGCGATCGGTGGCGGTGGGGGGGGGGGCAGATCAGGGTCTCCAGCCATGGCAGATGCTATTGCAGCATCGGCCATGGCTGGATTGTAATATTTCACCATTTTCATAGGTGAAATATTACAAATCGCTCTGATTGGCTGTTTCACTTTCAACAGCCAATCAGAGCGATCGTAGCCACGGGGGGTGAAGCCACCCCCCCTGGGCTGAAGTACCACTCCCCCTGTCCCTGCAGATCGGGTGAAATTGGAGTTAACCCTTTCACCCGATCTGCAGGGACGCGATCTTTCCATGACGCCACATAGGCGTCATGGGTCGGATTGGCACCGACTTTCAAGACGCCTACGTGGCGTCATGGGTCCGGAAGGGGTTAATGATTATACACAGCATTATTGGCGGGCATTACCTTGGCGGCGGGCAAAAGCGAGAGTCTCTCCGCTCTCAGGATGACACGCCGGCCTCGGTGACGTCATTAAGTCGCGCGAGCGTTCAAAGTTCGCGCGTGTGTTATTCCGTGACTGCGCATCGCTGCGCATTGCTGGGGAACAAAACAAAGGGGGCACCATAGTTTGGGGAACTTTCCCCGCGGCACACCCGACCATGTGTCGCGGCACACTAGTGTGCCGCGGAACACTGGTTGAAAATCACTGCATTACATTACTGATCCCGAGATACCTCCAGAGCTGCACTCACTATTCTGCTGGTGCAGTCACTGTGTACGTACGTATATTACACTACTGATCCTGAGTTACATCCTGTATTATACCCCAGAGATGCACTCACTATTCTGCTGGTGCAGTTAATAATAATAATCTTTATTTTTATATAGCGCTAACATATTCTGCAGCGCTTTACAGTTTGCACACATTACCATCACTGTCCCCGATGGGGCTCACAATCTAAATTCCCTATCAGTATGTCTTTGGAATGTGGAAGGAAACAGGAGTGCCCGGAGAAAACCCACGCAAACACGGAGAAAACATACAAACTCTTTGCAGATGTTGTCCTTGGTGGGATTAGAACCCAGGACTCCAGCGCTGCAAGGCTACAGTGCTATCCACTGCGCCACCGTGCTGCCCCAGTGTGTACATACATTACATTACTGATCCTTAGTTACCTCCTGTATTATTCCCCAGAGCTGCACTCACTATTCTGCTGGTGCAGTCACTGTGTACATACATTACATTACTGATCCTTAGTTACCTCCTGTATTATACTCCAGAACTGCACTCACTATTCTGCTGGTGCAGTCACTGTGTACATACATTACAGATCCTGAGTTACATCCTGTATTATACCCCAGAGCTGCACTCACTATTCTGCTGGTGTAGTTACTGTGTACATACATTACATTACTGATCCTTAGTTACCTCCTGTAGATCTTTTATTATAAAAATGAAAAACGTAACAATAATAATAGCGGAAAACATAACAAAAAATATTAGCCAGAAAATAATCAGTATACTGAACACTGGTCCAGCCGCTCATTCTCTCCTCTCACACATATTATACAGTATATACAGAACAATAACTACTTTGACCTTCTGGTCCGGTCACCAAATAAAAGAAACAATGGCAAACAAAATATATACATGAACTTTTTTTTTTTTTTCTAGTTTTAAATAAAATAACCACAAATATATACAATACTAAGCTATCCTCCATTCCCAACCTCCTCACTGACCTGAGAGCTGGTCCTGCGTCTCATGCCTCAGTCTATGTCCAACGTCCATAGGCCAGATCAGGCAGTGCCAGTTTTCCCCCAAACAACCCAGTGTCCCATAGTCCCACAAGATAAACCCACCTCCCCCCTTTCCCACCACCCAACCTAACACCTACACCCAAATCTATATCCCCATATACAATATATACAATATATACAGCAGCACACACCACAATAATCACAACTCACGAATCCCAAGTTCGGCGCCTGCAGCCCTACATCACTGTATAATGATCAAACAAAACAAAAATCTACAGTGTCAGCAGCAGCCCACCACCAGGAAAGGAGATGACCAGACTAGGGCACACTAAAAGAAAAGCCCCTCCAGAGGAGAGCGGCCCTCCGTGTGCCCAGTCTCCCATACTCAAGAGAGCGCACCTTCACCAGGTCACCGAGTAGGGACCTAAACACCTCGTCCACGGGGAGGATTTTTCGTTGCGTCGATACTAAGCACCGTGCGTTCCACGTGTGATACCTAACCACTGCGCTAACTAGAAATAAGGTGCAGCGGTCCCGACCACCAAGGTCTCCGAATGCTCCATAGGCCCATTCCGCATAGGAGAAACCGGGCAGCCGAGACCAACCAATGAAGGCGCCCACCCTGTTGTACACCTCTGTGTTGAAGGGACAATGAAGCAGGAAGTGGTCCATGCTTTCCAGCAAGGTACCACAATGCTCCCGAGGACAATTCCTGTCCTCAGAGCTCCTACACTTCAGATTGTCCCTCACACACACAGAACCAAGGTAACGTAAGCCGGAAAATGTTCATGCGGTGTGCGAAGATCCTTCACTTGCCCTCCTGTCTCCCATTCCTGGAAGAAAGGCTGAAACCATCCCCTACAGGAGAATACCCATGGAAGAGCCCTCTCTTTCCAGAGGTTTGCAATATTGATCTTAATGAAGGTATCCACAAGGAATACCACAGAGTTGACCATACCCAACCCTCCTAGTCTCCTTGTAGGTTAAGTAACCTCCCTCTTGACCAGGTTCAGTCTATTCCCCCATAACAGTTGGAAGAACAAACTGTAGACCCGAGTCCAGAGAGATTCCGGCAAGATGCACACACTGCCCAGATAAATCAGTAAAGGGAGCAGGTAAGTTTTGATCAGGTTTACCCTTTCCCTTAGGGTCAAAGACCAACCCTTCCATTGGTTCACTTTCTGAGTGGCGATCTCTAGCCTGCTGTCCCAATTTTGTTTGGGGTAATCCCCCTGGCCAAATTCGATGCCAAGGATTTTTGCAGAGATTTTGGGTCCTGGAAGGGTGTCCGGGAGATCAAAACAAGGATCTCCTCCTCCCAGCCAGAGACTCTCACACTTATCCCGGTTGATCTTGGACCCGGATGCCTCCGAGTAGCGATCTACCTCTGACATCAGCCACCCTGCCTCCTCGTGAGAGGAAACAAACACGGTGACATCATCAGCATACGCCACCACCCTCAGAGTGGCCTCCGGTGCTGCCTGGTCCATCCCGATCCCGGCCAACGGTCCACGCTCCACCCTCCTAACAAGAGGGTCAATCGCAAACACGTACAGCAGCGGGCTCAAGGGACAACCCTGGCGAACACCGGACCCAACCTCAAAAGAGCTGCCAATCCAACCATTCACAAGCGGGAAACTCTCTGCCCCACTGTACAAGGTCTTAAGCCAATCAACAAACCCCCCCGGCAGGCGATATCTCAGAAGGACGGACCAGAGGTTCTCGTGATTAACCCGATCAAACGCTTTTGCCTGGTCTAGTGACAGCATGTACCCCTTCCAGTGAGCAGCCCTACCCTGCTCCACTGCCTCTCGGACACAGAGCACAGCACTAAATGTGCTGCGGCCTGGAACAGAGCAATGCTGGGCCTCCGAAAGGAGTCGGGGTGCAAATTTCACCAGCCGATTAAACAGCACCTTTGCCAGAACCTTCCTGTCTGCATTGAGAAGCACTATGGGATGCCAATTCTCAATGCAAGATGAGTCCTTACCCTTTGACAAGATGATCAGAGCAGACCTCCTCATTGACTTCGGCAGAGTGCCCGAGGAAAGACACTCATTGAATACCTCAGTCAAGAGGGGAACCAAAACGTCCTTAAAGGTCTTATAGAATTCAGATGTTAAGCCATCTGGACCAGGCAATTTTTTGGGGGCAAGCCCTTCAATCGCCATCTGAACTTCCTCTTCCCTGATCATTTCTGTCAAAACGTCAAGAGAGGGGTCTACCCCTGGTTCGGGGATGGCTTCAGCCAGGAAAGCCGACATCTCATCCCAATCAAGATCCCTCTTCCCCAAGAGGTGCGAGTAGACGGATCTGACAACCTCCAGGATCCCTGATCTGGATCGCCTCAGGGACCCCGTAGTGTCGACCAGTCCTGTAACCACTTTACTATTCACTGCAGTTTCTGTAAGGGTTGGGTGAGCGGTACTTCCCGTAATCCCTCTCAAAAACCAAAGATGCGTGTCTATCGTGCTGACACCTCATAAGCAAAGATTTCACTCTGGAGATCTCCTCGCGGCTACCTCCAGTTGAGACAAGATGTTCGAGTTTCCTCCTCAGACCCTGATACAGGCGGTACCTGCTCAGATTCCTGAAGTTCGAGAGCTGGCGGAAGAATCTCGCCACCCTTTCCTTGAACATCTCCCACCACTCTGACTTACTACTACAAAGATCCAGTAAGGGTACCTGGCTCTGAAGAAAATCCTCAAAGGACTGTCTTATCTCCGCTTCTTCCAAGAGCGACGAATTGAGCCTCCAAAAGCCTCTTCCCATCTGGAGGGTCTCTGTAACATTCAGAGAAAACAAAATTAAACAGTGGTCGGAGAACTCCACCTCAACAACAGACACTGCTGAAGAGACAGCTTCCTCCTTTAAATAAAACCTATCTATTCTGGACCTACAGTTATATCACGATTCACACCGTGACTGTCAAGATCCCTTAGCCGCGGCCAGCAGTTTGTCACGAAATCCACAGGGATTCCTGACCACTGCCACCAATATGTCACGGATTGGGGTGACTTTAGACCAACAGACGGCTATCACATGTGCAGGGAGGCTTATCTTAGTTATCCCTCCACTGCCACAATGTGATAAAAAACCCACACACCAGGTTATTGACTTCTTAGTTTACAGCAGGGGCTTATTTTAGGTATCCCACTGCTCTTTAATATACCATGAACTGCAGGGATTTGTGTATATCCCGCTTACAGTTCCACTTAACACGTGCAGCTCTCTGGCGCCCCCCTTACCCTCAGGTCAGATTAGGTACTGCACCTAGGGTAATTAGTCGCCAGAAGGGCTGCCTGCTATGTACTGGCTATTGGGCACGCTGCAGCGACGCGATAACTACTCCCACTCAGGCAGGAACAATAATTATCAATGCCGCAGTCGCTACAACACCCAATGGCCTGCACACGGTAAGCTGCCACCAGCCTCGATTCAACGGGTCCGAAGCTAACCCAACACAGTAGCGTAATTTCCCTTCAAGAGACAGGGTACGTTTTTAGAGCAGGGAGAAAGAACTGGCATGAAATAATATACCCCACCAAAATGTAGGCAGTGCTTTATCAAAATATTTTACAAAGATGTTACAAATGAGACAATTGCAAATATGTACAAGGTAAGTATGAAAATAAAAGGATTAAATGAAGAAAAGATAACACTCACATATTCTCAGATCATTGCATTGCAGGCAACCATACGTCCCAGCTCATTGGACGTGCTCAGGGCTCACAGGAAATAACAAGAAGACTGAGCAGGGGATCCTGCCACAAACTTAAAACCTGCAGCTAGTGACATCACAGAAAGGCTGGCTTATCCAGACAATCCTCTCTCTACATTCTGACTAAGTATAAGCTAAATCTTTCTAAGACTTGTAATTCCGCTACTGAACCTATCCTAGTCGTAACAAACCCAGCATTCATCTCAGATTACCGTGGGCTTTCTAATGAGATCAAATATGTCCTATTATTTACAGAGCAATCCCTACTTCTTCACCCGATGGAGTTAGACGCCCGTGTTTAGAGTGATGCGTAGATCCACCGAGGGAGAATAAGAAGATATATCTACCATTTTCCTATCTTACATCGTCTGCCTAATATCTTACAAAAATGGAACAAAAGACTTCCATGATTCCGGAATCTTCTCTAACAGTTCCAGCTAGAGCAGTTGGGAGGGGGCGAGTAACTTTCTTCAGAGCCTGGAATTTATGGCACGGCCATAAAACCCCCTTCTGCCTTAGGGTACTGTCACACAGTGCAATTTTGATCGCTACAACGGCACGATTCGTGACGTTCCAGCGATGCATTTACGATATCGTTGTGTCTGACACGCTCCTGCGATCCGGATCCCCGCTGAGAATCGTACGTCGTAGCAGATCGTTTGAAACTTTCTTTCGTCGTCTAGTGTCCCGCTGTGGCGGCATGATTGCATCGTGTGACACAGGTTGTATACGATGTGCGCACAGTAACCAACGGCTTCTACATCGCAAATACATCATGAAATTATCGCTCCAGCATTGTGCATTGCAACGTGTGACCGCAGTCTACGACGCTGGAGCGATAAATATACGACGCTGCAACGTCACGAATCGTGCCGTCGTAGCGATCAAAATTGCACTGTGTGACAGTACCCTTAGATTCAGAAACTCACAGGGAAGCAAAGCGAACCAGAGAGAGGGGGGGTTTAGCCCCCGCAGGCTAGCAAGAAAACTAACTTATGATATTTCATACCATATCGTGACAAGTTACCTCTATGATAGGTGAACCCCTCGTGGCCTGGGGTGTGCCGAATGTGGACATCCACCAGGCGAGCCTCACTAGCTATACTATTAAGGGCGACGCTATCATAAGTCAGCTTACCTCTGGAACCTCCTCTATCTCGGGGCCTCGTGACAGCATTGAAGTCCCCTCCAAAGACAACCTGCCAACTTGTAAAAAAATAGGGCTTGATCCTCATAAAGAGACTCTTCCGGTCCCACTTAGATTGGGGACCATAGATGTTGATGAGCCGGAGCTCTCGTCCCTTCATGAGGACATCTAAGATCAGGCACCTCCCCATTTCTAACTCAATAACCCGTTGGCATTCCACCGGTGCGGTAAAAAGGACCGCCACTCCGCTATACGGCTCGGCCGCAAGAGACCAATAGGAGGGCCCGAGTCTCCACTCCCTCTTAGCTTTAAACACATCTGCCATGTTTGGCAGCCTGGTCTCTTGCAAAAAGAAAATGTCAGCTTCAACCCGGCTGAGAAAATCAAAGGCCGCAAATCTAGCTGTATTTGACTTTATGCTGGGGACATTAATGGACGCCAGCGTCAACGGAGTGGGTTCCGCCATCATTGGTGATTGAGTTAGATGGCTTTCTTTTTCCCACTACCCTTATCCTCTGCCTCAGAGGAGGAATCCTTCCCCCTCTTTAATGACAATGAGGTATCCATTCCCACGTGTTTTTTACTTTTCTCGTCCTCGTCTTCGGACTCTGGGCCAGTCCCTCCCTCCAAGGATCTTACATTCCCCGAAGAAGGAGACTCGGCGTCCCCTGTGAGCCCCGCCAAAGCCAGAACCTCACCCTCAGCTTCCTCAGAGGAAGAGATGTTTTCAAGGGCTTGGAACCGGTTAGAAAGACCAACCAAAGGGGAGTCGGTTTTTCCTTCCTTAGATACCTTGGTCAGAGCGGGAGATTTTTTATCTCCCTACTTTCTCTTCTTTTTGGTGCCGAGCTTATGCTTGTCCTCTAGCCACTGCCTATTATCCTCATCCATACTTTCATAATGGGAGGATTCGGAGGCAGTGGCGGTTTCCTCCCTGTGGATCCTCCTGACCTCCTCATCCAACTCATCATCCCTCGGGGCCTCAGCAGCAAGACTGGCGTCAAGAACAGAGGACGGACCAGTAGCCCGAGGCTTGCCTAGCTCCCTATCCTGTCTGCGCTTGTCTAGACGCCTTAGCAGGGCAGGCGTCTTTTTATTGCTGTTCTTCCTTGGCCCCTCAGCTCCCTCACCCCTGCTAGTCCCTTCCCCAGCAGAATCAGCCTCACGGCTTTCTCCCACCGGGGTCACGACTGCGTTAGCGAAGGAGCGAGGACAACGGCTGAATGGGTGACCTAACTCACCACACAGGTGGCACCTAATCTCCACACAAGATGCAGCAAGATGGCCGATATCCCCACACAATGCACACTTCTGCACAGTGCAGTTTGCGCTGAAGTGTGTAGGGTCGCCGCACCTGTGACAGAGCTTCAGTTGCCCCTGGTAGAAGACCAGGATACGATCCCTACCCAGGAAGGCAGATGATGGTATGTGGGCAACCGTACCACCTGAACGCTTCAGTTTTACCATAAACGTCCAGGCCCCTGACCAGATACCAAACTCGTCACGGTTTTTCTTTGGCATTTCTACCACCTCTCCATAGCGGCCAAGCCACGTCATGATGTCATAACAAGAAAGTGACTCGTTACAAGTCATCACGGTCACTTTCTTGACTTGGTTTTGGCGAGGCACCACCTGAACGGCAAAGTCTCCCCAGCCAGGCTCATTTTTTGCCAACTCATAGTTCGACCAGAAGAGCTCAAGCCCCTCCGGCCGAACAAAGCTGACATCAAACTCAGGTGTGGAATAAGGATGTATCAAGGCATAGATGTCAATCGCCTTGAAGCCCATCCTCAGCAGGAGCTCCACAACTTTAGACCTTGGAGGACACGCATCACTGCCCTTCCACCGAAGACAGACCACACATTCCTACGCACACTACCCGGCCCAGCTGTTGGGAAGGACCACACTGTATCCCCCCTCTTTGCTCTCGGAAGGCCCCGAGGCCATGCCTCTCTATCCAGAAGGATAGATCAACCTCTCGACCCTCTACCATTAGTGATCTCTCTCCCTTCTTTAGAGCCTCCAGGAGACGCCGTTGCAACATGCCGTCCCCAGAGCCCGGAGACGAGGAGGATGCCCTATTTTCCCCGGAGGTGACAGCGGCAAAACTCCTGACAGGTGCTGTCACCACCGGGGGGGGCAACCGGACCAGTGACCACATCCATACCAACAGCATCACTATTATCCACCTCCATAACCCCCTCACCCGCTACCAATCCAGCAACCACACCACTAGACAAAGAGTTTTCCTCATCCATACCCACCATCACATTCACTCCTGCTGGACCAGTGACAACAGGGGGTGATACTTTGACCTCCGCATCATCAGGCACAAGGGGCTGAGTCTCCTCCACAGAACTGTAGGCAACCTCACCCCTGGTCTTACGTGTGCCCTCCGCATCATCAGATATTTTCCGCTGCTTTACTGCTGATACCAGGCGCCGCTGATCTTTCACCGCTGTGGTGCGCCACTGATCCTTTATATCAGCATCTTGTTGACCAGCGGCGCCAACACAGGACAGGACTTTGGTGGGAGGACCGGAACGCCCAGCCCCAGTAACCCCCTCACACTGCCGCCGCTTCTCAACTAAGTGGCACCGAGGCTACCGGAGCTGCCCCTGACACCGGGCTGCTCCCCCCTCCCACTGGGGAGCGCACCACAGTATCATGGCCTGATTTTTCACCCGCCGCTGGGCCGCCCTCACTGTCCAGCCTCTCGGCTGATGCACCTGCTGCTACATCCCCGCTACTACAAGCAGAGACGGAGCTCTGCGCCTCACTACCGTGCTTTGTAATCTCCCCGTGCCTTTGCACCGGATCCACAACAGAGCCCGGGCTGGGCTGGGCAACGGGGCTTATACAGCGAGCTGACCCTGCAGCCGACTCAGGGGGTACAGGGAGGGGGGCATACACATAGCTTACCGCTTCCTGGAGCTTAGGTTTGATCTTCTTTACTTTTTTCTTCTGGCCCCCAGGTGCCTCCTCTGGCAAATCATCACCAAGATGGAAGTTCTGAAGGCACACTGGGGACTCCAGGAGCTTGATCTCTGCCATTAGTGCCCCTCCCTGGCCGATGTTGTCACTGTCCTCCCCAGAGCCAGCAGAACTGCGATGAGATGTCATTGTCGCCTGTCCAGCAGGGAGCTCGCTGCACGTGGCCTGTGAGTGACTAAGCAGGCTGCCAGGTGGGGCTTTCTGCTGTTTATCCTCCTTCTTCTCATCATCATCATCATCATCATCCACCTGGCTCACAGGCTGCAGCCCTATCTGCCTTTGCTCTCTGTTATCAGCCATTTCTCTGAATCTGTCTTCATTTTGCAATTTTTCTTTAAATGGTCCACTTTTCTCTTGGATAAACGCTTTTCTTACCTCCAGGTCATTAATTTCAAGCTTCAGTCTCCCTACCTCCGCCTGGAATTGCGTCTTCCTGGGTCTGGAGGCGCCTGCAGCTTTTGCGCTTGTGCAGCACAGCTTCTCCCGGAGCCTTCTCAATGTCTTACTTGCCTCTTCATACTCACGGAGGTGGCTCATGACCTGGGAGGCATAGGTGGACACAGACTCCCGGGGTCTCTGCAGCGCACAACCCTCCTCAGTGAGGTCGGCCTCACCTCCGTGAGCACTCAGCTTTCCTCCGGAAGGGCCGCCATCCTGCACGCTGGCAGGCTTCTCCTCCATGGAAGCCTTGCGACTTCTCTGGGTCTCTGCAGACCTGGGGGGGGAGTAGGAGCCACATTGCTGCGACTCCTGGTGGATCGTCTCACCCCCGAATCCTCTGATGTGCAGGCTGGTTGCTGGTTCCTTCTGCCCCCCGCCAGCCCGGTCCGGGAAGCAGGAGCCCGGGACTTGGCCCCCTCATTCATCCCAGGAAACCCACTCTCTCCCTGGTTAAGAGAGAGAGCAGGTCCCCGGGCGGAGAGGTGGTGGTTCCCAGGAGCTCAGGAGCACACAGCAGGTTCAGCAGCGACCGCACCCACAATTAGCACAATGAGCAGCAGCTGAGCAGAGCTGCACCCACTATCCTGCTGGAGCAGTCACTGTGTACATGCATTACATTACAGATCCTGAGTTACCTCCTGTATTATACTCCAGAGCTGCACTCACTATTCTGCTGGTGCAGTCACTGTGTACATACATTACATTACTGATCCTGAGTTACATCCTGTATTATACCCCAGAGCTGCACTCACTATTCTGCTGGTGCAGTCACTGAGTACATTCATTACATTACTGATCCTGAGTTACATCCTGTATTATACTCCAGAGCTGCACTCACTATTCTGCTGGTGCAGTCACTGTGTACATACATTACTGATCCTGAGTTACATCCTGTATTATACTCCAGAGCTGCACTCACTATTCTGCTGGTGCAGTCACGGTGCACATACATTACATTACTGATCCTGAGTTACATCCTTTATTATACCCTAGAGCTCACTATTCTGCTGTTGCAGTTGGAGCGCCCCCACGTTAAGGGCAATGGGGTACTCGGTACCGGGTCCCTCTGGGGATGTTACGAGGACACAAAAGTTGCAGTCTCTTTACCTTTTACTGAAGACTTCAGCATCCACAGTCCAGAGTACTGTTCACAGGGAAGGCAGAGTCCGGCCGGTCCGAAGGCAAATCCAGAGTTCTCTTAACCAGGTGGAAATCAGTAGTCAATTACTCCCTCAGTGTTCTGGCCTCCGGCTATGCGCCTCAGAAGGAGGCTGCCTGTCTCGGGGCAGAACTCCTCCCGGTGATTTCTCCTTGTGCTGTGACTTCGTTTCTCACTCTCTACAATATACTTCTCTTCGTGTCCTTTCTTAGGATACTGCCGCACGTGGGGCAGGCGCAGCTCCGTGCCTTTCTGTCTCTTGCTAGGCCTCTGTCAGGATCCCACCCCTGACAGAGACCCTCTGTCTGCAGCTCAGATGTTCCTCCTTTCCCCCTGTCTGCCTGACAGGTGTTGCCTAGGCAAAGCCCAGCCAGCATCTCTCTAACTTTCTATCCAAACCACCAGTTTTACCCTTCTGTGAGGAGTGCCCTACTAGATAGGAGCATGGCCCCCCCGGTGGATTGGAGTGTGAAGTGTGTTGTGATGCCGTGATACCTGGAAAGATGAGCTCCTTTAGTGCCATCAGACGTAATATCACTCCTCCTGGTGGAAGAATAACATTACTGCAGCAACCAGGACTCTGGGGTGTCACTCTCCCCCCCCCCCCCCCCCGTTAAATCCAGTACTCCGGGACTGGGAAAAGAAGAACCACAATACATGTTAGCAAAAGACATACACATTTTTGGAATGCTGTAAACAAGTAAATATAGCAATGCTTCCCTTTTTGGGAGGTGAGAACACTTGAACGTTGCAAAACAAGAACATATTTACATGGTATATAAGGCAAATGTGAAACAGGTATTATCTATCTATGAAATACAATTACCCGTACAGGTATTCTATCTATTAATTACTAGGTGCTATCTCTCAACAATAAATTAACATTTTTATTCTTCTCTAAGTGCAAAGTCTACTAACCATCTATCTATGGCTCTCTAGAGGACTCACTAACCCCTACAGGTTCACTTTATTGAAATTCAGAACAGGTTTCACCTCCACTACAGGCTAGACTGTATCCTTCTTCCAATTTCCTTTTGTCCTTAGTTTTATTTAAAGTACATCATTAAACATTTTACTCTCAACATTTATCAAACATTTCTTATCACTAGCTTCCTAACTACATACTATCACTATGTAAAACATTATGGCTATCTAACGTCTTAAAGCAGCATTATCCAAGTACAATAAGTAAACATTCCCTTTAAGAGGAAACCCAAGTCTTTTCAGAGGTAGTGCAAAATTATCACATCATTAATTTCCAAGTTTGTTTAAGGCAGTATGACGTGATATGAGGGACCCGTTACGAACCCCCAAACATTGGTCTTGGGTGGGCTACAAGACGTGTAATCCTGACCCGGAATTCTGCCACACCAACGGGTTTTTCTTCAGGTCTGTAAGGCAAAGCAGTTATTTTTACAGCATAATTTAACAGCAGTTTCTGTTAAGAGGCAGTCTCTGTAAAAGCCTATTATGTAAAACCAGTAGAGGGCACATTTAAGAAGGTGCAAACTATTTACAGAAGCAGTTTGTGAATCATTCACCGTCCATGATTCCAATGTTCTTTAGTATAAAAGCAGGAAAACTTGTGCAAACTTGAAACAATAGGGATCCCGGGTAAACAAAGGGATCCCTTTAAGAGTTAACCCTAGACGGGTTCAGTACTTGAAAAAGCAGCAAAGAAGAAATGAACAGTTTTAAAAGAACTATATACATTTTTTGGTTTTCCGAGGTTTATTTAAACCACTCTGGAGGTAGTACTGGCGGGGGTTGTCCTTTTGGGTATTGGCTACCGCCTGGTACTACATAGGGAGGTCTCTCATCCCATTTGGGGGTCTGAGTACCCACTGTTTTCCTCTCAGGGGTAGGCGGAGCACCAGCCTTCACTGGAGTCAGCTCTCTGGCCACCACCGTAGTAGTAGTGGCAACAGTACACGTCGTAGTCCGGATAATGGTACACGTCGGGGTAACAGTCGTAGTCTTGGTAATAGCTGTAGCCTGGACACAAGGTGGTGCTGTTGCCACAGGAGACAATTTAACCGGGCCTTTCGTGGGATGTGCTACAGCGTCTTTCCTTTTATGCACATTTAAGGCAAACCAGCCTTTTTCCCCGAAGTGCCTGGTATAGGTGACTATGTCTCCCGGGTAAAGGTCTCGGTCTGGGTGGCCTTCCCGAAGGTGGGATTCCACGTCCCTCCAGTTTACAAAGACCTCAGCATACAGTCCTTGCTCTTTGATGAAGCCCCATCCTCCCCAGAGCTTGAAGGTTACAACCGTGCCCTGCTTACGCGGGGCCTGGTGAGTGGTGTGGTCCTTACGGGCCTTGGCTTTTACCGCTAGGTCACGTTGGTCATGGGCCTCACGTTGGGCCTGGTATTTTTCCTCTTTCTCCTCCCACTGTCGAGCAAGCTGGGCCTGGTAGTCTTCCCAACTTAGGACTTCCACCGTCTCCCCTTTGTGCGGTCCTGCCCCGGGGAACCCCATGAAGTCTGGCCCGGGGTTCACCCAGCGGTACACAGTCCGCTCCACGTAGACCTCACCCGGCAGGGTGGTTGGCGAAATCGGGGCCTTCAGGAATTGCTCCATGCCCGTGGCCTGATCCCATGGTGCTAAATGCTGCAAGTGGCGGGTACTGCAAGGAGGTGACACTGCGACGGGGCCTATCAATAGTTCCTCAGTCACTGGGGCAGGGTCAGCGGGCTTACCTGCCACCACGGTGTCCTGGATACTGACTGGCTCTGCTGGCGGCGGCGACCGCGATGGTGTCGGGAGTGGTGTCAGCGGTGGTAGGTCTTCTGCAGGCGCCACCTGGTACGGGGCCTTGGTCTTCACCTGCATCTTCAGGAGTTGATCTATCAATTCCTCGATCCCAATCTGTAGGGAGTCGGTGTCAGCGGTGAAGGCTTGGCTGCGGTGCTCTTCCGAGTAGCTGGGGGAGTCCTCTGCTCCGACCCCACGCTCTGGCTCCGGGTGGCTGGCCATGGCGTCCTCCACGTGGCTGACTTCTTCTTTTTCCTTTTCCCGCTATCTCCTTCGTGGGCGGTTTCGCTTTCTTTGTCTCTGCCCGCAATTGAGGATCAGGAGGTCGGATCTCGGCTGCTGACGGACACGTCCTCAAGGTACAGAGATATTTAGACTGGGCGGCCATTATTTTTCGCGCTTCTCAGTTCGTTCACGCCCACAACTCCACGCCCTTCTTCTTCTCCTGCGCTCCTCGTGGCGCTGTAATGGCGGCAGTTTTGGCAGGAATTTTGGCGGCAAATGGCAATACACAGTCTTTGCAATAAATCACAGTTCCAATTCAGCTCTGACACAGTTCTTAGGCACACATGACCCGATTTTCAGGCTTAAGTAGATCCTGTTCGTGACGCCAAAGTTTGGAGCGCCCCCACGTTAAGGGCAATGGGGTACTCGGTACCGGGTCCCTCTCGGTTCTGGGGATGTCACGGTGACCTGACCCGATCCGTGGCCCTTTTGAGGGGAGTCCAATTAAAGGTGTAGTTTGTCTGGTGTTCGTGACGCCACCTGTGGTGTTCGGTCAGGGTGACCGACGCTGCTTAGCGGTCCGCTGGAGTGATGTTATGGCAGCTAGATGGTATACCTTCCCACAGGTGAAGTATGTCCCCAGGGCTTCCCAGATGTGTAGGTGGTGATGGTAGACGATGTAAGGCGCAATAAATAACGAGGACACAAAAGTTGCAGTCTCTTTACCTTTTACTGAAGACTTCAGCGTCCACAGTCCAGAGTACCGTTCACAGGGCAGGCAGAGTCCGGCCGGTCCGAAGGCAAATCCAGAGTTCTCTTAACCAGGTGGAAATCAGTAGCCTTCCTACTAGCGCCTGTGTGTTGTAGTACTTCCCTGCTGAGCACCACGGGATAGTCCTCACAACCTTTGTAGATCTTCTAGATGTTATTTCTTCCTCTCTGTCCCCCAGATGGTATGGATAGGACAAACCCATTTGACTGGGATGGCCTGAGGCTTGTTTATAGGGACCCTAGAGCCGCCCCGACCCCCACAATTTGCCACCGTGTCTTCTTAGGTATTAAGGTCGGGCAGCCAACTTGGAATTGACTGTCCTGCCGGTCTCTGAAGTAATGCATAGAGTCAATTACTCCCTCGGTGTTCTGGCCACCGGCTACGCGCCTCAGAAGGAGGCTGCCTGTCTCGGGGCAGAACTCCTCCCGGTGATTTCTCCTTGTGCTGTGACTTCGTTTCTCACTCTCTACAATACACTTCTCTTCGTGTCCTTTCTTAGGATACTGCCGCACGTGGGGCAGGCGCAGCTCCGTGCCTTTCTGTCTCGTGCTAGGCCTCTGTCAGGATCCCACCCCTGACAGGGACCCTCTGTCTGCAGCTCAGATGTTCCTCCTTTCCCCCTGTCTGCCTGACAGGTGTTGCCTGGGCAAAGCCCAGCCAGCGTCTCTCTAACTTTCTATCCAAACCACCAGTTTTACCCTTCTGTGAGGAGTGCCCTACTAGATAGGAGCATGGCCTCCCTGGTGGATTGGAGTATGAAGTGTGTTGTGATGCCGTGATACCTGGAAAGATGAACTCCTTTAGTGCCATCAGACGTAATATCACTCCTCCTGGTGAAAGAATAACATTACTGCAGCAACCAGGACTCTGGGGCGCTGCACAGTCACTGTGTACATACATTACTTTACTAATCCTGAGTTACCTCCTGTATTATACTCCAGAGCTGCACTCACTATTCTGCTGGTGCAGTCACTGTACATACATTACGTTACTGATCCTGAGTTACATCCTGTATTATACTCCAGAGCTGCACTCACTATTCAGTATTCCTCCGGTGGTCACTCAGTGTGATATAAAGAGAGTTAGTGTAGCTGTATAGTTAATAAGTGAGATATAAAGGGAGGTGCAGTAGTTGTGTAGCCAATTAGTTTGATACATAGGGAAGTGCTGCACCTGTTAAGTCCCACAGCAAGAGGTGTTGCAGCTGTATAATCCCTCAGTGTGATATATATGGAGCTGCTGTAGCTGTATAAACACGGTGTAACTGTGGATTGATTGATATATGATATAGTGCAGTAACAGCCCCTAATAACTGCATTTTTTTCTTACGGTGCAAGCAAGGAGGATCGGTATTAAAACCCTTATTGTTAATTATGAAACCTACTAAAATCTTAACTTAAATGTGGTGTGCTCTCCTGCTGTCTGTCTATGAAGTGCACATAATACATTACCCAGCTTTGCACACAGACTTTCCTCTGCTCCTAGCATTCTCATGGTATGTTCATCCACCCAGCTCTTCTGCTCTCCTGCTGTCTGTCTATGAAGTGCACATAGTACATCACCCAGCTTTGCACACAGACTTTCCTCTGCTCCTAGCATTCTCATGGTATGCCTTTCAGCTAACCCCAGCTTACCCTGTGTTATTCATGACCTTGTTTACTCAGGCTTGATTGTATGCATCTGGTCCACCTTTAATTCTCTGACCAAGATGAGCAGAGACCACTCATCTCTGCTTCACACCTGAATACACTTAGTTTTACATATATTGCATAGCTAAAGTCTGCATGACTTTAGTCTACAGTGTGATTCCTAGAAGTGTGAAGATAACAGTAGAATTAGAACCTGAATTGAACCTGAAGGGAACTGAAGGTAACTGGCCAGTCACTGTAAACAATGTTTCTGTTTGTTTTCACTTTCACCCCTATAATCCTTCACTTTCTGCTAACTCCCCTAATCCCCACACCAAGTAAGGAACTGTTTATCTCTGCTTTAATCCTCCCCATCCATCTCACCACCTCTTCAGAACTGTTCCTTAACATACAATCCTCTGCCTCCAAACACAGACAGTCCCCTCATGCCCTCTCCTGCTCTCACCTGCTAACACTTTCTCTGCTCCTTCTCATTGCTGGTGATATCTCTCCAAATCCTGGTCCTCCTCACCACATTCCCACAGTCATTTCTACCTCCCATCCACGCTCTGTCACAAACTTCCGTAACCTCTCTAACCTTATACCCATTCGCCCAGCCCCCGCTTCCCCAGTCCCACTAACAGGAGCTCTGTGGAACGCTCGCTCTGTCTGCAACAAGCTTTCCTATATCCATGATCTTTTTGTTACTACCAAACTTTCATTCCTCGCCATCACCGAAACCTGGCTCACCCCTTCTGACACAGCCTCCCCTGCTGCACTCTCTTACGGTGGCTTCCACCTTTCTCTCACACCCCACCCCAGCAGCAAACATGGCGGAGGAGTTGGTTTTCTCCTGTCAGATAACTGCTCCTTCACCCCAATCCCACTGCCACCCTCTGTTCCCCCCCTTCCTTTGAGGTTCACTCTATACGCATCTACTCCCCCTCCAACCTCCAACTGGCTGTCATTTACTGCCCCCCAGGGCCAGCCACCACCTTCTTTGACCACTTCACCACCTGGCTACTTCATTTCCTTTCCGCGGACATCCCCACCATCATCATGGGCGACTTCAACATCCCCATTGACACTTCCCTCTCAGCTGCCACTAAACTTCTATCTCTCACTTCCTCCTTCGGCCTCACTCAATGGTCTTCTGCAGCCACTCACAAAGATGGTCACACACTGGACCTCATCTTCACCCGCCTCTGCTCCCTATCTAACCTCTCTAACTCACCTCTTCCTCTCTCTGACCACAACCTTCTCACATTCTCTTCCCTCACCACTCCATGTCTACAATCCCCACCCCACAAACTTTCACACCCTTGCAGAAATCTTAAACATCTTGACCTACATTCATTCTCTGAATCCCTCCTCCCTCTCACAGACATAAGTTTCTTACACAATGCAGATGACGCTGTCGCTCTATATAACACCACAATAGCTGTAGCTTTGGAATCTGCTGCCCCACTTACACATACCAAAGCTCACAAAATCAACAGACAACCCTGGCACACCAGCCTGACCAAAGAACTGAGGCGAGCTTCCAGGGCTGCTGAGCGCAGATGGAAAAGATCCGACTCCAACGAGCACTTTATGCATTCAAACAGTCCCTCACTACTTTCAAGACCACACTCGCCACAGCTAAACAAACCTACTTCTCATCTCTCATATCCTCTCTGTCTCACAACCCTAAACAGTTATTCAACACCTTCAATTCTCTCCTCCGTCCCCCAGCACCTCCTCCCTCCCCACTTATCTCAGCTGAAGACTTTGCCTCATTTTTCAAGCAGAAGATTGATAACATCAAAGACAGTTTTGGTCAACAACACCCAGAGCCCTTCCTCCCGACTTCCCAGCCCTCCACCTTCAAAACCAACTTCTCCACCATTACAGAAGATCGACTCTCCACTCTACTCTCAAAATCGCATCTCACCACCTGTGCACTTGACCCGCTCCCATCCCACTTCATCCCAAACCTCACCACAGTCTTCATCCCAACCCTAACCCATCTCTTCAACCTATCGCTAACAACTGGTGTTTTCCCATCAAGCTTTAAACATGCCTCCATCACACCTATCCTCAAAAAGCCCTCTCTTGACCCATCCTCTGTATCTAGCTATCGCCCTCTATCACTTCTCCCTTATGCCTCCAAACTACTGGAACAACATGTCTACCTTGAACTGTCCTCCCATCTCTCTTCTTGCTCCCTCTTTGTCCACTTACAATCTGGCTTCCGGTCACACCATTCCACTGAAACTGCCCTAACTAAGGTCACCAATGACCTCTTAACCACCAAGAGCAAGCGACACTACTCTGTCCTCCTCGACCTGTCGGCTGCCTTTGACACAGTGGACCATTCCCTATTATTACAGACCCTCTCATCCCTTCGCATCACAGACTTGGCCCTATCCTGGATCTCATCATACCTAACAGACCGGACATTCAGCATCTCCCACTCACACACCACCTCCTCACCTCGCCCCCTATCTGTCGGAGTCCCACAAGGTTCAGTCCTTGGGCCCCTGCTCTTGTCCATTTACACCTTTGGCCTGGGACAGCTCATAGAATCTCATGGCTTTCAGTATCACCTCTATGCTGATGACACACAGATCTACATCTCTGGACCAGATATCACCTCCCTACTAACCAGAATCCCTCAATGTCTGTCACTATTTCATCCTTCTTCTCCGCTAGATTTCTGAAACTTAACATGGACAAAACAGAATTCATCATCTTTCCCCCATCTCACGCGACGCCCCCAACGAACCTATCCATTACAGTAAATGGCTGCCCACTCTCCCCAGTCCCACAAGCTCGCTGCCTCGGGGTAATCCTTGACGCTGATCTCTCCTTCAAACCACATATCCAAGCCCTTTCCACTTCCTGCCGACTTCAACTCAAAAATATTTCACGAATCCGTACATTCCTCAACCAAGAATCTGCAAAAACCCTAGTCCATGCCCTCATCATCTCTCGCCTTGACTACTGCAACCTTCTGCTGTGTGGCCTCCCCTCTAACACTCTCGCACCCCTCCAATCTATTCTAAACTCTGCTGCCCGACTAATCCACCTGTCCCCCCGCTATTCCCCGGCCTTTCCCATCTGTCAATCCCTGCACTGGCTCCCCATTGCCCAGAGACTCCACTACAAAACCCTAACCATGACGTACAAAGCCATCCACAACCTGTCTCCTCCATACATCTGTGACCTCGTCTCCCGGTACTTACCTACACGCAACCTCCGATCCTCACAAGATCTCCTTCTCTACTCCCCTCTTATCTCCTCTTTCCACGATCGTATACTTTATTATTATTATTATTATTTATTGTTATAGTGCCATTTATTCCATGGCGCTTTACATGGGAGGAGGGGGTATACATAATGAAAACAAGTACAATAATCTTAAACAATACAAGTCATAACTGGTACAGGAGGAGAGAGGACCCTGCCCACGAAGGCTCACAATCTACAAGGGATGGGTGATAATACAGTAGGTGAGGATAGAGCTGGTCATGCAGCGGTTTGGTTGATCGGTGGTTACATACAAGATTTCTCTCGCGTATCACCCCTACTCTGGAACCCTTTACCACAACACATCAGACTCTCACCTACCATCGAAACCTTCAAAAAGAGCCTGAAGACCCACCTCTTCTGACAAGCCTACAACCTGCAGTAACCACCGATCAACCAAATCGCTGCATGACCAGCTCTATCCTCACCTACTGTATTCTCACCCATCCCTTGTAGATTGTGAGCCTTCGCGGGCAGGGTCCTCTCTCCTCCTGTACCAGTTATGACTTGTATTGTTTAAGATTATTGTACTTGTTTTTATTATGTATACCCCTCCTCACTTGTAAAGCGCCATGGAATAAATGGCGCTATAACAATAAATAATAATAATAATATTACTGACAGTATGAAACTTGTATTTTGAGACACACAAGCCAAATATTTTATTTTCTAGATGGTAGCCCGATTCTAACGCATCGGGTATTCTAGAATATGTATGTAGTTTATTTATGAAGATTTTAGAATAATACATTGAATACACAGGATTGTTCGCGGCCGGCCATGTAGTATATAACAGCCCACGTAGTAAATAGCACAGCCATGTAGTATATTGCACAGCCACGTAGTATATAGCACAGCCCACGTAGTATATAGCACAGCCCACGTAGTATATAGCACAGCCCACGTAGTATATAGCACAGCCCACGGAGTATATAGCACAGCCCACGGAGTATACAGCACAGCCATGTGGTATATAAAACAGCCTACGGAGTATATTGCACAGCCACGTAGTATATAGCACAGCCCACGGAGTGTATAACAGCCCACATAGCATATAACACAGCCACGTAGTTTATAACAGCCTACGTAGCATATAACACAGCTCACATAGTATATAACAGCCCACGCACGCAGTGTATAACACAGGCCACGTAGTGTATAACACAGCCCACGTATGTGTATAACACAGGCCACGTAGTGTATAATACAGGCCACGTAGTATATTGCACAGCCCACATAGTATATTGCACAGCCCACGCAGTATATTGCACAGCCCACGTGGTACATTGCACAGCCCACGTAGTATATTGCACAGCCCACGTAGTATATAGCACAGCCCACGTAGTATATTGCACAGCCCACGTAGTATATTGCACAGCCCACGTAGTATATTGCACAGCCCACGTAATATATATCACAGCCCACGTAGTACATTGCACAGCCCACGTAGTACATTGCACAGCCCACGTAGTACATTGCACAGCCCACGTAGTACATTGCACAGCCCACGTTGTACATTGCACAGCCCATGTAGTATATTGCACAGCCCACGTATTATATTGCACAGCCCACGTAGTATATTGCACAGTCCACGTATTATATTGCACAGCCCACGTATTATATTGCACAGCCCACGTTGTACAATGCACAGCCCACGTAGTGTATAGCACAGCTGACGTAGTATATTGCACAGCCCACGTATTATATTGCACAGCCCACGTAGTATGTTGCACAGCCCACGCAGTACATTGCACAGCCCACGTAGTATATTGCACAGCCCACACAGTATATAGCAATGTGGGCATCATATCCCTGTAAAAAAAAAAGAATTAAAATAAAAAATAGTTATATACTCACCTTCCGTTGGCCCCGGATCCAGGCGAAGCGGTTACCGAGGCTCCTCGGGCGCTCCGGTCCCAAGAGTGCATTGCGTTCTCGCGAGATGATGACGTAGCGGTCTCGCGAGACCGCTACGTCATCATCTCGCAAGACCGCAATGCATGGAGCGGTCACCGGAGCGTCGCGAGGTGCGGGAAAGGCCGGTTCCAGCGACTTGGATTTCCAAGACAGACCGAGGCCGCGACCAATGAATATCCGTGACAGACAGACAGACAGAAAGACAGAAGTGACCCTTAGACAATTATATAGTAGACTTATATTTTTATAAAAAAAGAAATCTCCATTTTCCTGAGCCGTAAAGACAACTGTTTAGCTAACTAAGTGTATATTAGTTAAAAATAGTATTTTGCTCTCGCTTCATTGCTCCAGTAGTCAAACATTAGATACATAGGTATGCCACCTGAATACACTGATCAGTTGCACGTGTTTGCTTTTGGGACGTCAGAGGTGTATCTAGCGTTTCTGGCACCCGGGGCAAGAATTCATTTTGGTGCCCCCCCCCCCCCAAGGACATATGCCCCCCGTCAGCCCCATCATTGTCCTCTCCTCCACCATCCCCATCATTGCTCTCTCCCCGTCAGCCCCATCATTGCCCTCTCCTCCCCCCACACACACACCATTCACTTCTCTGCACATTCCCCTGCAGCGCGATACACACACACCCAATACTGAGCCGCACACATACATACACACATTCACACACACACACACATATACACACACATATTCACACACATTCACACACACACACACATACACACACTCACATACACACATTCACACACACACATTCACACACACTCACATACACACACATTCACACACACCTCTCACCTCTCCTCGCGCTCTGCCGCAGCAGCTCCATCGCCTTCCTCTGACACAACCGGCCGCTGAATGATGACGTCATCCAGCAGCGCGTCTGTGTGAGAGGAAGCAAGAGGAAACAGGAAGACAGATCGCTGGGCAGCGGAGCTGTAGGAATTTCTCCCTGCCCGCCGCAGCCACTCTGCAGGGGCTCCCCTCCCCCTCTGCACACATTGGGAGCCAGCACTCTGCAGCTTCTCTGTGCCGGCTGTCAGCTTGACAGTCGGCACAGAGAACAGCTGACTCCCAGACCGGGGGCGGCAGAATGCCGCCGCCGGGGGAGACACTGTGGACCGCCGAATTAGGCGGCCCGACTGCGCCCCCCTGCCGGCTGTGCCCGGGGCACATGCCCCGGCTGCCCCCCCCTACATACGCCACTGTGGGGCGTGATTCAACCTAGATTTCAGGTAACAACCAATTTGTAAAGACATGTCATATTGTTTTTATTTTCCACCTTTATTATACAGTAAAAGGTCTCTTTGTTTTTTTGTTTTTATTGTATACCGTAGATACCATACACCCCATAACCCTACTGCTTTGCTCTGCTGCATGTTTTTTTAGGTTGTGAACCTTCGTGTAGCAACTTTGCAGCCTAGAAATTTTGGTTTCTTTAAATTATGCTTCATTGTAAGTAAAAGAGGATCATCAAGTATTAAAACAGAAAAAGAATGAAAATAAAGTTATGATAAAATTAAACATTAGAAGATTAAGGTTTTGCTACTGCTTGTTTGTCATAGGCACCATGTCAGTACTGCTTGCTGTTGCCACAAATTACTTTCCGTATGTAAACCTATGTACCAACTTCTTTTCAGGGTTAAGGTTTTTTTTGTTGTTGAGGGTGGGAGAATTTAAAACCAAAATTATCTCCTTCCCAAAATTTTTTTAGAAAAATACAAAGTTTTAAAAGTTTCATTTTTTGTCTGCGTATTTTAATCTTTCATTTTGGCAGCATTGCACCAAGTTACCATAGTGTGGACTACTACAGCACTTTTAGGCAGTGTTCCTACCACCTGGTATTTGTTTTTGCATAGTCTTTTTGGCCAGGGGGAACTCGTGAAAAATCTAAAAAATGTGTAAATAAGTTGTTACGGTAAATCGAGACATGCAACGGTGTAGCCTGTTTTGCCAAATGTGTTTACTTTCGCACTTAGAGAGATCAGGCTTTTTTGAAAGGTGTACAAGAATAAACAGGAGGGGGACACACAAGAACAGGAAAGAGACGCTGGGTAATCATAAGGTATGCTAGTCAAATCCACTGCAAAATGAATGAGCCACTCATATGTAGCCATATTGATTACACTGTGATAGGCTATGGTAAATGAAAACCCTGGTCACTCATATGTTATGACCCCAATGGCAGAGGGTCTCTGCAATAAATACCAAGTCTGCAAACACAAAAAACCAGCTCATAGGGCAGTGGTAACTGGGCTGACCGTATAGCTAATCCTAGCACCACAAATAGCAGCAGCCGGGGAACGTGCCTACGTTGGTTCTAGACGTCTCGCGCCAGCCGGAGAACTAACTAACCCTAGAAGGGAAAAGATAGACCTTTCTTGCCTCCAGAGAAAAGACCCCAAAAGTTGGATACAAGCCCCCAACAAATAATAACGGTGAGGTAAGAAGAAAAGACAAACGTAAGAATGAACTAGGAATTTAGCAAAGAGAGGCCCACTGACTAATAGCAGAATATAGTAAGATGACTTATACGGTCAGCAAAAACCCTATCAAAAATATCCACGCTGGATATTCAAGAACCCCCGAACCGTCTAACGGCCCGGGGGGAGAATACCAGCCCCCTAGAGCTTCCAGCAAAATCAGGAATCACATTTAGTACAAGCTGGACAAAAAATTAGAGCAATACAAATTACCAAAAAACAAGGAAGCAGGACTTAGCTTAATTTTGCATGAACCAGGACCAGCAGACAGGAGCAAACAGAAAGGACTGATTACAACGATGCCAGGCACCAGACTAAGGATTCAGGAAGTTCATATAGCAACACCCCTGGACTAACGACCCAGGTGGGTGCCAAACTAGGGAAAGACAATCTCAGAGTCATACCACTAGTTACCACAAGAGGGAGCCAAAAAAGTCTAATTCACAACACTCATAGCAGCATAAGGTTAAGTATGGTAAATGACCAGCCATGGTGTGCAGATATAGACTGAACAATTAATAAAACATATAAATGGCAAAGGTAATAGAACCACAGAGTGCAGATATCCAGGTACGCACCACAGCCGACGCGCGTTTCACTTGAAAGGCTTCGTCCCCTGAGTCCCCTATATACAGCAAGAATGTCCCCCTAGCTCTGCCATGTAAGCGACAACAGTGCCCTATGTCATAGTCATCCTATGGCTAAGGACGCTGCTGTCGCGCCAGAAACGAGTCAGGTTTCTTCTAATTCTTTTAATCTGATCTAATAAATTAATGCTTTACTTGGACAGTTGTGCTGGATTGAATCCTCCTTTTCCTCTATTGCCCTCTGTGATGAACTTCTAGCTACTCCTTTGATTTTTGTGATTAGCAAACCAGATGTGGACCCCAAAAAAGGGATAATTTTTTTACTCCTAGTTAAGAATCAATAAATTCTTCATATACAAAACAGCACACTTGTTCTATCTTTTTAACTAAAGGCATAATTTGTAGGCAATTTGTGAAAAAACTGTTGCTTTTTTGTTTAGAAAAGTGTGAAACTCTTGATATTTCCCAAATATATGAAAATGCCACAACTTTTCTTGTTTGCATAGCCTGTGTACGAACAACAGCAAAAGCAGACATCTGCCCTCAAAAAGGATACTTTTTGGACCTTTTATACAAAATAAGTAGCCTGGAAAACCTGAAACACCAGTGTGTGGTTTAATCGGCTATGTGCACACGTATTCTGGTCCACTGCAGATTTTTCCGCAGCAGATTTGATAAATCTGCAGGGCAAAAACGCTGCGTTTTTGCTGCAGATTTATCGCGGTTTTTCTGCGGATTTCACTGCGGTTTTACAACTGCGGTTTTCTATAGGAGCAGCTGTAAAATCGCTGTGGAATCCGCAGAAAGAAGTGACATGCTGCGGAATGTAAACCGCTGCGTTTCCGTGCGTTTTTATCCGCAGCATGTGCACAGCGTTTTTTGTTTCCCATAGGGTTTACATTGTACTGTAAACTCATGGGAAACTGCTGCGGACCCGCAGCTGCAGATCCACAGCGTTTTCCGCATTGTGTGCACATACCCATAGGCTGCTGGTTACTTCCGCTTACCATTTGTATTCCCCTAACTAGATAGGTTGAGGTCACTTTGACATAAAGGTTGTGCTTAAATAACTGAGCTCAAAGCGGGTACAAAAGACTCTAATGGAACTTTGAGTGCTGTACACATATTTTCAAGGTAAATTAGATGCTTTTTAATTATGGGATTTGCTGCAAATCAAATTTTTAGGGAAAATTCTGCAAAGTCGGCGAATTCAAATGTCAAGAGAACCCTTCATGTGTAATGTTCATCATATGACAATGCTACATGTATCGGTGCTGCCATTTCAGAAAGGACAATGTATCATTTCTGTATCAGGCAGTAATACGGGCAGATTTCTTATCCAACCAAGTCGTTAACAGTAGATGTTACCCAGCTTCTTCAGAAACTGACATAACTGGACTTTGAAGGTATAAAGTTCATGATTTCGCGTGAACGTTGTCACCACTGCAGAATTTATCCATATTTATTTCTTTTCAGTGGCCACAATTAGCGGTTGACGTGCGGTAACTTAGTGTTCTTCACTATTTGCTTTTATCACCAGAGATGAAACTTTGGAAAGTGAATAAATTTGGTGCCGTCCGGATTCGCGGCTGGAAAGAAAAGTGATTTAATTTAATGATAGCGGTGATATATAAACAGATTAGACGCCGACGAGAAGAGCGCAAGATAAATGTATTAATTAAGACATCACGGGCAAAGTTAATCCAATGTTTCCTGGGAACTTAATTAGCCTGGAGCCAGTAAAGCTGCACAGGACTAGAGAAGGCGACATCGTCACACATCGTGAGGGATTATTATTATTTACACCGCCACGTGGAGGCAAAAACGGATTCTGGATCTATGAGATTCCACTGTAGAAAAACAGTCTGATCTATTGTGTCATCACCAGGGGTGGGGCTGACAACCTCTCCCCGCGGATAATGAGGCTGGTTGTCAGCAGTGAAGTTAGTGCTCCTGGCAGTTGTCGGTCATTGTACATGGCGATATTACTTCTGAGCATTGTTCACTAGACATTGTCATCCTTCCCCCCGCGCTCTCTTCCCTCCCGCCATGGAGGCGACGTCTCTGCCGTTCACCACGTTCTTTCCCTCTACGGAACATTTTAGTCAAAAGCGAAATTATGTATTCATTGAAAAGATTACCTACAATTATGGTTCCCGCTAAAGAGTCGCGTTTAATTAGATTTGTGGAAGTCGTTGAGTTGGAGTCTTGTTTGTATAATTTCCTGCTATAACACTTTGCGTTTCTGATGCCTTCGCGATCGGCCGCTCGCGTTCTGCCTGCGATCAGGAGCTTTCTCTGCTGGCTGAAGGCGCCGATGTTCCGGGTTTAGTGGTGGCGCAATGTAATGTCTAATCAGGCAAATTAGCCCTGATGAAAAGACTCATCGCGGTAATAACATGCAGCCGCACGTCTCGTAAAGCCATCACGCCATATGTGCGCTAATTAACAAACCGCGCGGCCTTCATAAGGAATGTACAGTTATTAGTCTGTAAACAAATCAGCAAGAAAATGAGGAGAGAAACCTCAGAACTGTTACAACCGGGAGCCGAGACCCTTCAATTACAGGAAGATGGAAGATGAGGGGTCTACCTGCCGCAAATCGGGGAGAGGATGATGGGTGAGTGTCATGACGGGGCCCCGGGGGGACACTACAGACGGGGGCGCAGAACGCGACAGAGCAAAACGCATTAATGATGACAAAACAAATTACCACCAAAAACAAAAAATATGCAGGACGCTGTAAGTATGTGGGGGGGTCAGGACGCTGTATGTATGTGGGGGATCGGGACGCTGTATGTATGTGGGGGGTCAGGACGCTGTATGTATGTGGGGGAGTCAGGATGCTGTATGTATGTGGGGGGTCAGGACGCTGTATGTATGTGGGGGGTCGAGATGCTGTATGTATGTGGGGGGGTCGGGATGCTGTATGTATGTGGGGGGGTCGGGATGCTGTATGTATGTGGGGGGGTCGGGACGCTGTATGTATGTGGGGGGTCGGGATGCTGTATGTATGTGGGGGGTCGGGATGCTGTATGTATGTGGGGGGTCGGGATGCTGTATGTATGTGGGGGGGTCAGGACTCTGTATGTATGTGTGGGGGGTCAGGACGCTGTATGTATGTGGGGGGGTCAGGATGCTGTGTGTATGTGAGGGGTCGGGACGCTGTATGTATGTGGGGGGTCGGGACGCTGTATGTATGTGGGGGGGGTCGGGATGCTGTATGTATGTGGGGGGGGTCGGGATGCTGTATGTATTTGGGGGGATCGGGATGCTGTATGTATTTGGGGGGGTCAGGACTCTGTATGTATGTGAGGGGGTCAGGATGCTGTATGTATATGAGGGGGTCAGGATGCTGTATGTATGTGGGGGGTCGGAATGCTGTATGTATGTGGGGGGGTCAGGATGCTGTATGTATGTGAGGGGGTCAGGATGCTGCATGTATGTGAGGGGGTCAGGATGCTGTATGTATGTGGGGGAGGGGGGAGGGCCGCTCTTTCTTGTTAACTGATTTCTGCTTATGCAGCTGTAGGTTCTGGGTTTTAACAAACAGGCATGTATTCAAGCTGTCTAGCAGCCGCAAATTATGCAGCTGCGTTGACAAAAACTAAATCTCCGAGCACACCAAAATACTCGGAAGATCACCCGAGCATGCTCGGGAAATCTCGAGTAACGAGTATACTCGCTGCTAGGGCCCCTCTTCTCTTTGTATACTGCCCCTATTGGACAAACAATCAGTAGATTTGGTTTCCAGTACCATCTCTATGCTGATGACACCCAATTATACACTTCTTCTCCTGATATCACACCTGCCTTTTTAGAAAACAACAGTGATTGTCTTACCGCTGTCTCCAACATCATGTCCTCCCTCTATCTGAAACTGAACCTGTCAAATACTGAACTCCTCGTGTTCTCTCCCTCTACTAACCGACCTTTGCCTGACATTGCCATCTCCGTGTGCGGTTCCACCATTACTCCAAAGCAACATGCCCGCTGCCTTGGGGTCATACTTGACTCCGAGCTTTCCTTCAACCCCACATCCGATCACTGTCTCGCTCTTCTTATCTGCACCTCAAAAACATTTCTAGAATTCGACCTTTTCTTACTTTTGACTCAGCAAAAACTCTTACTGTTTCACTCATTCATTCTCGTCTGGACTATTGTAACTCTCTACTAATCGGCCTCCCTCTTACCAAACTCTCCCCGCTCCAATCTGTCCTGAATACTGCAGCCAGGATTATATTCCTCACCAACCGTTATGCAGCGCCCCAGAGTCCTGGTCGTTGCAGTACTGATGCTCCGCCGCTAAGGGGGGCTATGGTACGTCCGATGGCACTGAAGGAGTTCACCTGACCAGGTATCACAGACACCAATACACTTCACAGTCTGGCCTCCAGGGGGAGCTAAGGATGCTATATATTAGGCCACTCCTCTCAACCTGGTAAAACTGGGGGTTGGATAGGAAGTTAGTTAGAAAGCTGACTGGGTTGGAACCAGGCAACATCCTGTGGCAGAGGGTGTTGCAGGGGAAGATTCAGGGGGGTCCCTGTCAGGGGAGGGATCCTGACAGAGACCTAGCGAACAGAAAGAACGTTACGGGACCGCGCCTGCACCCCGTTGCGGCGGTACCCCAAGAAAGGACAAGAAGCGAGGTTTATTGTGCTGAGTGAGAAACGAGATCAACGCAACAAGGAGAAACACCAGTAGGAGTCGTGGTGTAAGTCGAGGCAACATCCTACTGAGGCGCGCAGCCGGTGGCCGGAACGCCGAGGAAGTATTGAGCTCCAGGCCTTACTTCAAACCTACGGCAGGACAGTCAGTTATAGGCGGGCTGTCTCACTCAAATCACCTAAGAAGACATAGGGGGCAACATTTGGAGAGGGGCGACTCTAGGGTCCCGGAAGACCTCCGAGCCTACCCGTCATACGGGTGCGTCCTAGCCATATCATCTGGGGGAAGAAGCAGAACATCATAATCGAGTTGTGAGGGAACTTCAGAAACAGACACAATAGTTGTGCGGACTATCCCGTAAGCACAGCCGGGGAGGACCACAACACACAAGCGCTAGAAGGTAGGCACAGATTTCCACCTGCAAAGGGAACCCTGGAGGTGCCATCGGACCGGCCGGACTTACACAGCCCAGTTAACCGTATTCCGGATTGAGGATCCTGAAGCCTTCAGTAAAGAGGTAAAGAGACTGCAACCTGGTGTCCTTGTTATTTACTGCGACCTGCACCGCACCATAACATCATCACTATCCACACCTTTCATTGGACGCCCCTCAGCAGGGTCACGGACCGGTTCTAGCCACCGTGACCACCCCAGAACAGAGACTCAGAGGCCCAGTACCGGGTACCCCTCGGCCCTGCGGCAGTGGGGGCGCTCCAATTTGGCGTCACGAACAGGATCTACTTAAGCCTGAAGAATCAGGTCATGTGTGCCTTGGAACTGTGACTTATTGTACTTGGACTGTGACTTATTGCAAAGGCTGTGTGTTGCCACTTGCCGCCAAAAGTTCCCGCCAAAACCCGCCGCCATTACAGCGCAGAGGAAGAAGAAGGGCGTGTCATGGGAGGAGACTACCAAAGCGGCGCCAAAAGTAGCGACCGCCCCCTCCGACTTCTGCTGCGAGATGACGACCTGCCCAGCAGCAGAGGAGAACCGCCCCCTGATTTGCAGCAGCGGGAACGAGGTGAAGAGGGAGCTCGACCTTGGAGAAATGGCGGAGCCAGGTGCATGCGTTGCCGCCGAATGCCAGACAGCGACGATGATCAGCAAGTGCCCGAGCGACGGCGAAGTGATCCCGGCTTACCCTCACCCGCCAGAGGCGGAACCGCATCCACCGCAGCTGAAGGATCTGAACTCCTTGGAGCTGCCGGCGGAGGATCCGAGCCCGCCTATCCCGACCACGGAGCCATGGCGGGCGGAGCCACATTGGGAGGAGCCGCGGTCCGGGCTGCAGCCGACTCCAGTGTCCTTGTCAACAGAACAGATCGACATCGGTGGAATCACATCAGGCGCAGGTATGGAAGGCGCCCCTACTCCCCCGACCGACCCTGCTCCCCTGACCGATCCTGCTCCCCTGACCGGTCACACTCCCGCGACCGCTCCTCACCCCAACAATAACCATTTCCTCTCGGTGGAGCGGGTGATCCTCACCCCTGACACGATGGGGAAGCTGGTACCTCCACTACCGACCAAGATGGGAGAACCCATAGACGTGAGCTCAGAAGGGGTGATCCTCCAGTGGGACACCCCCTGGATCGGGCCAGATGGATCCAGGGAGGAGGGCCTCACCCTTGCTGTGCTCACTTGGGAGCAATATAAACAATGCCTGATCTTACACTGGACAAACCGAAAAGAGACAGAACAAACTGACGCGCCAAAAGTGAAACACCCGAAGCCTGCGCATGGCAGGAAAGATGTGGTAAAGCGGGGAACTGTGCTGGCCTTTCACCCAAAGCGGGGTTGGGGCTCCATACAGGAACCGGGACTACCGACTGACGTCTTCGTTACTAGTCATGATGTGAAGACTCCTTTCCGCAACCGATATGGTGACCCACTATTGCAAAGGGGGGACCAGGTGACCTACACCTGCCACCGGAGTGCACAAGGATAGTGCGCTAGGAAGTCCAACGATATGGGCCTGAGGGGGCGTCACCTGTTGCCTCGACCATGATTGAACCAGACTTGACAGATCTTGCTACTATCGCCACCGTACGCCTTGTTGCGGCTACTGAGCTCGCAGCTAGGGTTAGCCTCCGAATCCAGACACCGACCAGGGTTACTCTTAAAGGGATCCCTTTGTTCACCCGGGATCCCTTCTTCTGCCTTTGTTTTTGTTTCTCGTCTTATCATTGTTGAAAAGAACTGCTGGATCATGAACACTGCATGATTACAAACTTATTGTAAATAGTTTGCACCATCTTAAAGGTGCCCTCTACTGGTTTTACAAAGAAAAGGACTCTTTGGGAAGAAACTGTTCCTGGAAGCAGTATCGGAGTCCTTGCTGCATACAGACTTGCAGCTTGAGAAGTTGCACTACCTCATAGAGACTTGGTCCCCTCTTAAAGGGAACGTTCATCAATAGCACTTAAAGAATGATGATGCTTTAAAGGGAAGTACTAATAATGCTTACATATAAAAGTTATATGTAGTGAGCTAGTTAATTGTGAGAAATGTTTAATGATGTTGCTAGAAGAATGAGGACAGGAAGTGAACCCGTATGGGGTTAGTCGGTGAGTCCTCCTAGGAGCCATACCGAGATGGCTCAGTGATCCTGAACTGAGGGAAGGTTGATAAGTTCTATACTGTGTATAGTAGCAGAAAGGCAGTAGGCCCGGGCGGAAAGGGGCGGTCCTGCAACAGAGCGAGAGGCAGTAGGCCTGGGGCAGATAGACAGGCGGTCCTGCAGATGTAAGGATGGAAAGTGAAGAAAAAGTTGATTAGCCTTATAGTGTTTTATAAGAAGGTCTTTAGTGGATTCAGCGTGTACGTCCTTAAAGGCAACATTAAATTATTGTTCAAAAATTTGCACTTAGTAGAATACCCTCAGTACTTGGTCGCGGCTCCTTTTGCATCAATTACTGCATCAATGCGGCATGGCATGGAGGCGATCAGCCTGTGGCACTGCTGAGGGGTTATGGAAGCCCAGGTTGCTTTGATAGCAGCCTTCAGTTCGTCTGCAATGTTGGGTCTGGTGTCTCATCTTCTAGAAACTATAAAAGTTATTTATAGTATGTTATTTAAAGTATTTCACCATGTTTGTAACGTTCAAGTGTCCTCACCTCCCATATAGGGAAGCGCTGTTCAAATTTGCTTATTGTTATTGCATTTCAAAATTGTATGTTTTTGCTGACATGTATTGTTGTTTTCTTCCCAGTCCAGGAGTACTGGATTTAACCGGGCGGGGGAGTGCAGCGCCCCAGAGTCCTGGTCGTTGCAGTACTGATGCTCCGCCGCTAAGGGGGGCTATGGTACGTCCGATGGCACTGAAGGAGTTCACCTGACCAGGTATCACAGACACCAATACACTTCACAGTCTGGCCTCCAGGGGGAGCTAAGGGTGCTATGTATTAGGCCACTCCTCACAATCTGGTAAAACTGGGGGTTGGATAGGAGGTTAGTCAGAAAGCTGACTGGGTTGGAACCAGGCAACATCCTGTGGCAGAGGGTGTTGCAGGGGAAGATTCAGGGGGGTCCCTGTCAGGGGTGGGATCCTGACAGAGGCCTAGCGAACAGAAAGAACGTTACGGGACCGTGCCTGCACCCCGTTGCGGCGGTACCCCAAGAAAGGACAAGAAGTGAGGTTTATTGTGCTGAGTGAGAAACGAGATCAACGCAACAAGGAGAAACACCAGTAGGAGTCGTGGTGTAAGTCGAGGCAACATCCTACTGAGGCGCGCAGCCGGTGGCCGGAACGCCGAGGAAGTATTGAGCTCCAGGCCTTACTTCAAACCTACGGCAGGACAGTCAGTTATAGGCGGGCTGTCTCACTCAAATCACCTAAGAAGACATAGGGGGCAACATTTGGAGAGGGGCGACTCTAGGGTCCCGGAAGACCTCCGAGCCTACCCGTCATACGGGTGCGTCCTAGCCATATCATTTGGGGGACGAAGCAGAACATCATAATCGAGTTGTGCGGGAACTTCAGAAACAGACACAACAGTTGTGGGGACTATCCCGTAAGCACAGCAGGGGAGGACCACAACACACAAGCGCTAGAAGGTAGGTACAGATTTCCACCTGCAAAGGGAACCCTGGAGGTGCCATCGGACCGGCCGGACTTACGCAGCCCGGTTAACCGTATTCCGGATTGAGGATCCTGAAGCCTTCAGTAAAGACGTAAAGAGACTGTAACCTGGTGTCCTTGTTATTTACTGCGACCTGCACCGCACCATAACATCATCACTATCCACACCTTTCATTGGATGCCCCTCAGCAGGGTCACGGACCGGGTCTAGCCACCGTGACCACCCCAGAACAGAGACTCAGAGGCCCGGTACCGGGTACCCTTCGGCCCTGCGGCAGTGGGGGCGCTCCGGTTACACTGATGCCTCTACCCTGTGCTAGTCAGTACACTGGTAGTGGCTACCCATCCACTCCAGAATCCAGTACAAAACTATTACCCTCATCCACAAAGCGCTCCATGGCGCAGCACCACCCTACATCTCCTCTCTGGTCTCAGCCTACCACCCTACCCGTGCCCTCCGTTCTGCTAATGACCTGAGGTTAACATCCTCAATAATCAGAACCTCCCACTCCCGTGCTGCTTTTCACGTGCTGCACCAATTCTTTGGAATGCACTACCCAGGTTAATTCGATTACTCCCCAATCCCCACAGTTTTAAGCCTGCCCTAAAACACATTTGTTCAGACTGGCCTACCGCCTCAACGCATTAACCTAACTATCCCTGTGTGACCCATTCGAAAAACGTAAACCAGGTTCCTCGCATCATGTTCTCACTCATACACTTCATGCAGTTAATAGCCCTCGTTGTCTGTACTGCTACATACTTAGGCAGTGAACTGGTTCATGCAGCTTTACATGAACACCCGATCCTTACACTATGGCAGGTCCGAACAACGAAAGCAATTGTTACCATCCACCTCTCGTGTCTCCCCTATATACTTATAGATTGTAAGCTTGTGAGCAGCAGGGCCCTCATTTCTCTTTGTATCTGTTTTGATCTGTGTTTATTGTTATGCTGTAATGTCTATTGTCTGTACAAGTCCCCTCTAAAATGTAAAGTGCTGCGGGATATGTTGGCGCTATATAAATAAAATTAGTTTTATTATTACTTGGCACCTGTCCACACTGCCAAAAGTACCAATCCCTGGTGTAAAAACAACAGTATCACTGGGCTTGATGGGCAGCAAACTCGCCTGACCTTAATCCCATAGAGAATCTATGGAGTATTGTCAAGAGGAAGATGAGACACCAGACCCAACATTGCAGACGAACTGAAGGCTGCTATCAAAGCAGCCTGGGCTTCCATAACCCCTCAGCAGTGCCACAGGCTGATCGCCTCCATGCCATGCCGCATTGATGCAGTAATTGATGCAAAAGGAGCCGCGACCAAGTACTGAGGGCATTTACTGAACAGACATTTCAGTAGGACAACATTTCAGATTTTGCAATCATTTTTCAAGCTGGTGTTATAAAGTATTCTAATTTAGTGAGATAATGACTTTTGGGTTTTCATTGGCTGTGACCCATAATCATCAACATTAACATAAAATAAACACGTGAAATAGATCACTCTGTGTGTAATGACGCTATAAAATACAGGAGATTCACTTTTTGTATTGAAGAACTGAAATAAATTATCTGTTTATTGATATTCTAATTTAGTGAGAAGCCCCTGTAATTATATACAATTAGCGAAATATTGCTGTGTTTTGGAGAAATCCCACTTTTTATTACTGATCTCTCGGCCTCTGGGTGATGTTTCTGGAAAATTAATCAATATCCTTTATGCCTACGACGTATAGATGCCATATGTTCAGCGCTGTTGGACTCTCCTGATGCCAGTTTACCCCCTGTGGGGTACATGACTTAAAGGGAATCTGTCACCCCATTTCTCGCCTATAAGCTGCGGCCACCGGCATCAGGGGCTTATCTCCAGCATTGTGTAATGTATTCTGTAATGCTGTAGATAAGCCCCAGATATATCCTGAAAGATGAGAAAAACAGGATAGATTATACTCACCCAGGGGCGGTCCCGCTGCAGTCCGGTACGATGGGTGTCGCGGTCCAGTCCGGGGCCTCCCATCTTCTTACCATGACGTCCTCTTCTTGTCTTCCTGCTGCGGCTCCGGAGCAGGCGTACTGATCTGTCCTGTTGAGGGCAGAGCAAAGTACTGCAGTGCGCAGGCCCTGGGCCTCTCTGACCTTTCCCTGCGCACTGCAGTACTTTTCTCTGCCCTCAACAGGACAGATCAGTACGACTGCGCCGAGACTGTGACAGGAAGCAAAGAAGAGGACGTCATCGTAAGAAGATGGGAGGCCCTGGACCCGCACCACGACGCCCATCGGACCAGACCGCAGCAGGACCGCCCCTGGGTGAGTATAATTAATCTAACTTGTTTTTCTCCTCTTTCAGGTTACATCGGGGGTTTATCTACAGCATTACAGAATGCATTGCAGAATGCTGGAGATAAGCCCCTGATGGCGGTGGCCGCAGCTTATAGGCGAAAAATGGGTTGACAGGTTCCCTTTAAGAATGAACGCCCCGGGGCAGCGAGGGGTTTATTCCTCTTTGTTTGCCCCTACTGCGGAGCCAGCGTTATACCTTCTGGAGAAGAGGATTCCTACACCTGACGACACCTGAGCTCGGGGGGCACGATGACTGTAAGGAAAAATGGAAGTGCAGACTACGAGGGGGTTGTAAGCTATTTCGTGCTATGGTTCGCAGGCAGCAGCCAGTTGTGACACAATCAGAAAACTCCTCACTTTAGGTTAAAATCCATCCACTTTTTACTCTTAAAAACTTCTAATACTGCCTAAACAAACAATGTAAAGACCTCATTTTGAAATCCCAGACTTGATGTTGGTGGAACTTTCTGCCGCTTTAATGAAGGAAATAACGTGGTGGAGGCAGCGACTGGACTTTGCCAACATCAGCACAGGCTTGCGCCAGGTGTGACGGACACTCCGGCTCTGAGGCCGGGGTTCAGGGGTCGTTTACAGAGCCGGGCGGTGAATCCGCAGACGTGGAAACGAATCACGAGTGACGCTCATCTCTCCGGAGAATTCACAATGAACATTCAAATTGTGGATTACTTAAAATCGCATTTCTGCTTTTCTCCTTCAGAATCAATTAATGGTTCATGAACAATGCTGCACCAAAAGTGTGGAAAAAATCAAATCCAACAATAATCAGATGAAAAATGTCATTTATTATATATGATCCTGGATGTGAGACAATTGTAACTCAAAGGAAAAACTGAAACGTAAGTGGGGCAGGGATACCAGAGTGCCACAGTGACGTATCTAAGCCTATCTTGTATGAAACTCAGACATCCCAATCATCCCAGATCCAAGGAGACAGTCTTGACTTTAAGGAGCTGTACCCAGAGATAGAAAGTATGTATTCAAGACTCAGATGTACCTGAATGCAACTGAGCAGTCAGGGTAGAGAAGAACAAGGACCAAAAGGTCATGTGATTGACATCAGACAGCAGCTTAGAAGAGAAGCAGGAAGTCCCATAGGATGTATCATGGAGACATCATACTGTGTGTGGGGAAATGTACTGTGAGGACATCATATTGTGTGTGGGGGAATGTACTGTGAGGACATCATACTGTGTGTGGGGGAATGTACCATGGGGACATCATACTGTATGTGGGGAATGTACTGTGGTGACATCATACTGTGTGTGGGGGAGTGTACTGTGGGGACATCATACTGTGTGTGGGGGAATGTACTGTGGAGACATCAAACTGTGTGTGGGAGGAATGTACAGTGGGGACATCATACTGTGTGTGGGGGAATGTACTGTGGGGACATCATACTGTGTGTGGGAGGAATGTACAGTGGGGACATCATACTGTGTGGGGGAATGTACAGTGGGGACATAATACTATGTGTGGGAATGTACTGTGGGGACATCATACTGTGTGTGGGGATATGTACTGTGAGGACATCATATTGTGTGTGGGGAATATATTGTGGGGACATCATACTGTGTGTGGGGAATGTACTGTGGGGACATCATACTATGTGTGGGAAGAAAGTACTGTGGAGACATCATACTGTGTGTGGGGGAATGTACAGTGGGGACATCATACTGTGTGTGGGGGAATGTACTGTGGGGACATCATACTGTGTGTGGGAGGAATGTACAGTGGGGACATCATACTGTGTGGGGGAATGTACAGTGGGGACATAATACTATGTGTGGGAATGTACTGTGGGGACATCATACTGTGTGTGGGGAAATGTACTGTGAGGACATCATATTGTGTGTGGGGAATATATTGTGGGGACATCATACTGTGTGTGGGGAATGTACTGTGGGGACATCATACTATGTGTGGGAAGAAAGTACTGTGGAGACATCATACTGTGTGGGGGAATGTACAGTGGGGACATCATACTGTGTGTGGGGGAATGTACAGTGGGGACATCATACTGTGTGTGGGGGGGAATGAACTGTGGGGACATCATACTGTGTGTGCGGGAATGTACTGTTGGGACATCATACTGTGTGTGGGGGAATGTACTGTGAGGACATCATACTGTGTGTGGGGGGGGAATGTACTGTTGGGACATCATACTATGTGTGGGAGGAATGTACAGTGGGGACATCATACTGTGTGTGGGGGAATGTACTGTGGGGACATCATACTATGTGTGGGGGAATGTACTGTGGGGACATCATACTATGTGTGGGAGGAATGTACTGTGGGGACATCATACTGTGAGGGGGAATGTACTGTGAGGATATCATACTGTGTGGGTGGGGACATCATACTGTGTGTAGGGGGAATGTACTGTGGGGACATCATACTGTGAGGGGGAATGTACTGTGAGGACATCATACTGTGTGTGGGGGAATGTACTGTTGGGACATCATACTGTGTGTGGGGGAATGTACTGTTGGGACATCATACTGTGTGTGTGGGGGAATGTACTGTGGGGACATCATACTGTGTGTGGGGGAATGTACTGTGGGGACATCATACTTTGTGTGGGGGAATGTACTGTGGGGACATCATACTGTGTGTGGGGGGAATGTACTGTGGAGACATCATACTGTGTGTGGGAGGAATGTACAGTGGGGACATCATACTGTGTGTGGGGGAATGTACAGTGGGGATATCATACTGTGTGTAAGGAATATACTGTGAGGACATCATACTGTGTGTGGGGGAATGTACTGTGGGGACATCATACTGTGTGTGGGGGAATGTACTGTTGGGACATCATACTGTGTGTGTGGGGGAATGTACTGTGGGGACATCATACTGTGTGTGGGGGAATGTACTGTGGGGACATCATACTTTGTGTGGGGGAATGTACTGTGGGGACATCATACTGTGTGTGGGGGGAATGTACTGTGGAGACATCATACTGTGTGTGGGAGGAATGTACAGTGGGGACATCATACTGTGTGTGGGGGAATGTACAGTGGGGACATCATACTGTGTGTGTGGGGGAATGTACAGTGGGGATATCATACTGTGTGTAAGGAATATACTGTGGGGACATCATACTGTGTGTGGGGAATGTACTGTGGGGACATCATACTGTGTGTGGGGGAATGTACTGTGAGGACATCATACTGTGTGTGGGGGGAATGTACTGTTGGGACATCATACTATGTGTGGGAGGAATGTACAGTGGGGTCATCATACTGTGTGTGTGGGGGAATATACTGTGGGGACATCATACTGTGTGTGGGGAATGTACTGTGGGGACATCATACTGTGTGTGGGGGAATGTACTGTGAGGACATCATACTGTGTGTGGGGGGAATGTACTGTTGGGACATCATACTATGTGTGGGAGGAATGTACAGTGGGGTCATCATACTGTGTGTGTGGGGGAATATACTGTGGGGACATCATACTGTGTGTGGGGAATGTACTGTGGGGACATCATACTGTGTGTGGGGGAATGTACTGTGAGGACATCATACTGTGTGTGGGGGGAATGTACTGTTGGGACATCATACTATGTGTGGGAGGAATGTACAGTGGGGTCATCATACTGTGTGTGTGGGGGAATGTACTGTGGAGACATCATACTGTGTGTGGGAGGAATGTACAGTGGGGACATCATACTGTGTGTGGGGGAATGTACAGTGGGGACATCATACTGTGTGTGTGGGGGAATATACTGTGGGGACATCATACTGTGTGTGGGGAATATACTGTGGGGACATCATACTGTGTGTGGGGAATGTACTGTGGGGACATCATACTGTGTGTGGGGGAATATACTGTGAGGACATCATACTGTGTGTGGGGGGAATGTTCTGTTGGGACATCATACTATGTGTGGGAGGAATGTACAGTGGGGTCATCATACTGTGTGTGTGGGGGAATGTACTGTGGGGACATCATACTGTGTGTGGGGGAATGTACTGTGGAGACATCATACTGTGTGTGGGGGGAATGTACTGTTGGGACATCATACTGTGTGTGTGGGGGAATGTACTGTGGGGACATCATACTGTGTGTGGGGGAATGCACTGTGGGGACATCATACTGTGTGGGCGAATGTACTGTGAGGACATCATACTGTGTGTGGGGGAATGTACTTTGAGGACATCATACTGTGTGGGGGGAATGTACTGTGAGGACATCATACTGTGTGTGGGGATGTACTGTGGGGAAATCATACTGTGTGTGGGGGAATGCACTGTGGGTACATCATATTGTGTGGGGGGAATGTACTGTGAGAACATCATGCTGTGTGTGGGGGAATGTACTGTGAGGACATCATACTGTGTGGGGGGAATGTACTGTGAGGACATCATACTGTGTGTGGGAGGATGTACTGTGGGGACATCATACTGTGTTTGTGGGGGAATGTACTGTGGGGACATCATACTGTGTGTGGGGGAATGTACTGTGGAGACATCATACTGTGTTTGGGGGGAATGTACTGTTGGGACATCATACTGTGTGTGTGGGGGAATGTACTGTGGGGACATCATACTATGTGTGGGGGAATGTACTGTGGGGACATCATACTATGTGTGGGGGAATGTACTGTGAGGACATCATACTATGTGTGGGAGGAATGTACTGTGGGGACATCATACTGTGAGGGGGAATCTACAGTGAGGATATCATACTGTGTGTGGGGACATCATGCTGTGTGTGTGGGGGGAATGTACTGTGGGGACATCATACTGTGAGGGGGAATGTACTGTGAGGACATCATACTTTGTGTGGGGGAATGTACTGTGGAGACATCATACTGTGTGTGGGAGGAATGTACAGTGGGGACATCATACTGTGTGTGGGTGGAATGTACTGTTGGGACATCATACTGTGTGTGTGGGGGAATGTACTGTGGGGACATCATACTGTGTGTGGGGGGTGTACTGTGGGGACATTATACTGTGTGTGGGGGAATGTACTGTGGGGACATCATACTTTGTGTGGAGGAATGTACTGTGGGGACATCATACTATGTGTGGGGGGGAATGTACTGTGGGGACATCATACTGTGTGTGGGGAAATGTACTGCGTGTGGGGGTATGTACTGTGGGGACATCATACTGTGTGTGGGGGAATGTACTGTGAGGACATCATATACTTTGTGTGGGGGAATGCACTGTGGGGACATCATACTGTGTGGGGGGAATGTACTGTGGGGACATCATACTGTGTGGGGGGAATGTACTGTGAGGACATCATACTGTGTGTGGGGGGATGTACTGTGGGGACATTATACTGTGTGTGGGGGAACGCACTGTGGGGACATCATACTGTGTGGGGGGAACGTACTGTGAGGACATCATACTGTGTGTGGGGGAATGTACTGTGAGGACATCATACTGTGTGGGGGAAATGTACTGTGAGGACATCATACTGTGTGTGGGGAGATGTACTGTGGGGACATCATACTGTGTGTGGGGGGAATGCACTGTGGGGACATCATACTGTGTGTGGGGGAATGTACTGTGGGGACATCATACTGTGTGTGGGGGAATGGACAGTGGGGACATCATACTGTGTGTGGGGAATGTACTGTGGGGACATCATACTGTGTGTGGGGGAATGTACTGTGGGGACATCATACTGTGTGGGGGGAATGTATTGTTATAAAGGGTAAACGGGGCCACAATAAGTTGGTTACATAGACCGTGTGACCCCGGTGGTATCTACAGATTTGTATGCTGGAGTTCCTGGTCTGTGAGTAGAATGCAAAAGAGTAGTGATGGCTGCCAGGAAGTGCAATGAAGGTAGTTACTTCAAGGTCCACACCTTTGGACCGAAACATCGCCACATGGGCTAATAAATAGCACTTTATAGTAATTTATGTTTTGTGCTGCCTCAACTTTTTTTGATTTATGTTGAATGACTGTTATGTACCCATGAGGCATTGCACCCTATACACACTTGTGCTGCTTTTTACTCTTTTTTTCTACTTCAAAAGATAGATTTATGCTCTAGTTATGCTCCTCCATTCTATGCTTTTTTATGTCATCCCCTAGAATTGCTGTCCAAGATAGAGAAATTGTATCAATAGTTTTACCCTGCGGCATGGAGGGTTCCCGGGACCCTGTGAGTCTATAATCTCCCACTCATTTTAGCTTCTATCTGTACATCAGTGTTTCTCCTCCTGGTAAATTGAATGGGATGCCCGTGTTCTGGGCGACCCGCCCCAATATTACAGATAATCAGATTCTTAGTAATTGAACAGAAGCTTCATCAGAATTGCTAATTTTAATCAAAATTGCTGAAGTAGAAAATAATGTGAAATGTTTGTGTCATGGTGGAATTATGCGATGGGAAGGAGGCAGGAAGAAGGGGGATGGTAGAAAGAAGGGGAAGCTGGCAGTAGGGTACAGTATGACAAAAGGGGCACAGCATGAGAGGAGAGGGCAGCAGGATGAGGGGGACTTCAGGAAGAGGGGCACGGCATGAGAGGAGAGGGCAGCAGGATGAGGGGGACAGCAGGAAGAGGGGCACGGCATGAGAGGAGAGGGCAGCAGGATGTGTATGTGGGGGAATGTACTGTGGGGACATCATACTGTGTGTGGGGGAATGTACTGTGGGGACATCATACTTTGTGTGGGGGAATGTACTGTGGGGACATCATACTGTGTGTGGGAGGAATGTACAGTGGGGACATCATACTGTGTGTGGGGGAATGTACAGTGGGGACATCATACTGTGTGTGTGGGGGAATGTACAGTGGGGACATCATACTGTGTGTGGGGGAATGTACTGTGAGGACATCATACTGTGTGTGGGGGGAATGTACTGTTGGGACATCATACTATGTGTGGGAGGAATGTACAGTGGGGTCATCATACTGTGTGTGTGGGGGAATATACTGTGGGGACATCATACTGTGTGTGGGGAATGTACTGTGGGGACATCATACTGTGTGTGGGGGAATGTACTGTGAGGACATCATACTGTGTGTGGGGGGAATGTACTGTTGGGACATCATACTATGTGTGGGAGGAATGTACAGTGGGGTCATCATACTGTGTGTGTGGGGGAATGTACTGTGGAGACATCATACTGTGTGTGGGAGGAATGTACAGTGGGGACATCATACTGTGTGTGGGGGAATGTACAGTGGGGACATCATACTGTGTGTGTGGGGGAATATACTGTGGGGACATCATACTGTGTGTGGGGAATATACTGTGGGGACATCATACTGTGTGTGGGGAATGTACTGTGGGGACATCATACTGTGTGTGGGGGAATATACTGTGAGGACATCATACTGTGTGTGGGGGGAATGTTCTGTTGGGACATCATACTATGTGTGGGAGGAATGTACAGTGGGGTCATCATACTGTGTGTGTGGGGGAATGTACTGTGGGGACATCATACTGTGTGTGGGGGAATGTACTGTGGAGACATCATACTGTGTGTGGGGGGAATGTACTGTTGGGACATCATACTGTGTGTGTGGGGACATCATACTGTGTGTGGGGGAATGCACTGTGGGGACATCATACTGTGTGGGCGAATGTACTGTGAGGACATCATACTGTGTGTGGGGGAATGTACTTTGAGGACATCATACTGTGTGGGGGGAATGTACTGTGAGGACATCATACTGTGTGTGGGGATGTACTGTGGGGAAATCATACTGTGTGTGGGGGAATGCACTGTGGGTACATCATATTGTGTGGGGGGAATGTACTGTGAGAACATCATGCTGTGTGTGGGGGAATGTACTGTGAGGACATCATACTGTGTGGGGGGAATGTACTGTGAGGACATCATACTGTGTGTGGGAGGATGTACTGTGGGGACATCATACTGTGTTTGTGGGGGAATGTACTGTGGGGACATCATACTGTGTGTGGGGGAATGTACTGTGGAGACATCATACTGTGTTTGGGGGGAATGTACTGTTGGGACATCATACTGTGTGTGTGGGGGAATGTACTGTGGGGACATCATACTATGTGTGGGGGAATGTACTGTGGGGACATCATACTATGTGTGGGGGAATGTACTGTGAGGACATCATACTATGTGTGGGAGGAATGTACTGTGGGGACATCATACTGTGAGGGGGAATCTACAGTGAGGATATCATACTGTGTGTGGGGACATCATGCTGTGTGTGTGGGGGGAATGTACTGTGGGGACATCATACTGTGAGGGGGAATGTACTGTGAGGACATCATACTTTGTGTGGGGGAATGTACTGTGGAGACATCATACTGTGTGTGGGAGGAATGTACAGTGGGGACATCATACTGTGTGTGGGTGGAATGTACTGTTGGGACATCATACTGTGTGTGTGGGGGAATGTACTGTGGGGACATCATACTGTGTGTGGGGGGTGTACTGTGGGGACATTATACTGTGTGTGGGGGAATGTACTGTGGGGACATCATACTTTGTGTGGAGGAATGTACTGTGGGGACATCATACTATGTGTGGGGGGGAATGTACTGTGGGGACATCATACTGTGTGTGGGGAAATGTACTGCGTGTGGGGGTATGTACTGTGGGGACATCATACTGTGTGTGGGGGAATGTACTGTGAGGACATCATATACTTTGTGTGGGGGAATGCACTGTGGGGACATCATACTGTGTGGGGGGAATGTACTGTGGGGACATCATACTGTGTGGGGGGAATGTACTGTGAGGACATCATACTGTGTGTGGGGGGATGTACTGTGGGGACATTATACTGTGTGTGGGGGAACGCACTGTGGGGACATCATACTGTGTGGGGGGAACGTACTGTGAGGACATCATACTGTGTGTGGGGGAATGTACTGTGAGGACATCATACTGTGTGGGGGAAATGTACTGTGAGGACATCATACTGTGTGTGGGGAGATGTACTGTGGGGACATCATACTGTGTGTGGGGGGAATGCACTGTGGGGACATCATACTGTGTGTGGGGGAATGTACTGTGGGGACATCATACTGTGTGTGGGGGAATGGACAGTGGGGACATCATACTGTGTGTGGGGAATGTACTGTGGGGACATCATACTGTGTGTGGGGGAATGTACTGTGGGGACATCATACTGTGTGGGGGGAATGTATTGTTATAAAGGGTAAACGGGGCCACAATAAGTTGGTTACATAGACCGTGTGACCCCGGTGGTATCTACAGATTTGTATGCTGGAGTTCCTGGTCTGTGAGTAGAATGCAAAAGAGTAGTGATGGCTGCCAGGAAGTGCAATGAAGGTAGTTACTTCAAGGTCCACACCTTTGGACCGAAACATCGCCACATGGGCTAATAAATAGCACTTTATAGTAATTTATGTTTTGTGCTGCCTCAACTTTTTTTGATTTATGTTGAATGACTGTTATGTACCCATGAGGCATTGCACCCTATACACACTTGTGCTGCTTTTTACTCTTTTTTTCTACTTCAAAAGATAGATTTATGCTCTAGTTATGCTCCTCCATTCTATGCTTTTTTATGTCATCCCCTAGAATTGCTGTCCAAGATAGAGAAATTGTATCAATAGTTTTACCCTGCGGCATGGAGGGTTCCCGGGACCCTGTGAGTCTATAATCTCCCACTCATTTTAGCTTCTATCTGTACATCAGTGTTTCTCCTCCTGGTAAATTGAATGGGATGCCCGTGTTCTGGGCGACCCGCCCCAATATTACAGATAATCAGATTCTTAGTAATTGAACAGAAGCTTCATCAGAATTGCTAATTTTAATCAAAATTGCTGAAGTAGAAAATAATGTGAAATGTTTGTGTCATGGTGGAATTATGCGATGGGAAGGAGGCAGGAAGAAGGGGGATGGTAGAAAGAAGGGGAAGCTGGCAGTAGGGTACAGTATGACAAAAGGGGCACAGCATGAGAGGAGAGGGCAGCAGGATGAGGGGGACTTCAGGAAGAGGGGCACGGCATGAGAGGAGAGGGCAGCAGGATGAGGGGGACAGCAGGAAGAGGGGCACGGCATGAGAGGAGAGGGCAGCAGGAAGAGGGGCATGGCATGAGGAGAGGGCAGCAGGAAGAGGGGCACAGTGGGAAGAAAGGCATGGCATGAGAGGAGAGGGCAGCAGGAAGAGGGGCACGGCATGAGGAGAGGGCAGCAGGAAGAGGGGCACAGCATGAGAGCAGAGGGCAGCAGGAAGAGGGGCACAGCATGAGAGTAGAGAGCAGAGAAAATAGTAGCATGGCATGAGAGGAGAGGGCAGCAGGAAGAGGTGCACGGGATGAGAACAGAGGGCAGCAGAAAGAGGGGCACGGCATGAGAGGAGAGGGCCGCGGGAAGAGGGGCACGGCATGAGAGAAGAGAGCACAGGGAACAGGAATATGACATAAGAGGAGAGTACAGCAGGAAGAGGGGCATGGCATGATAGGAGAGGACAGAGAAAATAGTAGCATGAGAAGAGAGGGAAGCAGGAAAAAGGGCATGGCATGAGGAGAGGGCAGCAGGAAGAGGGGCATGGCATGAGGAGAGGGCACTAGGAAGAGGGGCATGGCATGAGGAGAGGGCAGCAGGAAGAGGGGCATGGCATGAGGAGAGGGCAGCAGGAAGAGGGGCACAGCATGAGGGAAGAGAGGGCAGCAGGAAGAGGGGCACAGCATGAGAGAAGAGAGCAGAGAGAATAGTAGCATGGCATGAGAGGAGAGAGGGCAGCAGGAAGGGGCACGGCATGAGGAGAGGTGCTACATATGAGTAAAGTTACGCAGCATGAGTGGAGGGGCCAGAGTGAGAGATAGGGGCTCAGCAATAAAGAAGGGGTGCAGCCTGAGAGAAGGGGGTCCTGACTGACATGAATGCCTCTTATTTGTAACTAGATGGTAGCCCGATTCTAACGCATCGGGTATTCTAGAATATGTATGTAGTTTATTTATGAAGATTTTAGAATAATACATTGAATACACAGGATTCGGCCGGCCGCGACCAATTAGCGAAGCGTGGTTCAAATCCCGCACCAATTCTGCGCCTGTCGCTGATTGTTCGCAGCCGGCCATGAAGTATATTAACAGGCCACGTAGTATATTGCACAGCCACGTAGCATATTGCACAGCCACGTAGTATATTGCAGAGCCACGTAGTATATAGCACAGCCACATAGTATATAGCACAGCCCACAGAGTATATAGCACAGCTCATGGAGTATATAGCAGAGCCACGTAGTATATAACAGCCCACGGAGTATATAGCACAGCCACGTAGTATATAGCACAGCCCACGGAGTGTATAACAGCCCACATAGCATATAACACAGCTCACGTAGTATATAACAGCCCACGCACGCAGTATATAACACAGCCCATGTAGTGTATAATACAGCCCACGTAGTGTATAACACAGCCCACGTAGTGTATAGCACAGCCCACGTAGTGTATAGCACAGCCCACATAGTGTATAACACAGGCCAAGTAGTGTATAACACAGGCCACGTAGTGTATAACACAGGCCACGTAGTGTATAACACAGCCCACGTAGTGTATAACACAGGCCACGTAGTGTATAGCAAAGCCCACATAGTATATTGCACAGCCCACGTAGTATATTGCACAGCCCACGTAGTATATTGCACAGCCCAGCCCACGCAGTACATTGCACAGCCCACGTAGTACATTGCACAGCCCACATAGAATATTGCACAGCCCACGTAGTATATAGCAGCCCACGTATTATATTGCACAGCCCACGTATTATATTGCACAGCCCACGTAGTATATAGCACAGCCCACGCAGTACATTGCACAGCCCACGTAGTATATTGCACAGCCCACGTAGTATATAGCAGCCCACATATTATATTGCACAGCCCACGTATTATATTGCACAGCTCACATAGTATATAGCACAGCCCACGCAGTACATTGCACAGCCCACGTAGTATATTGCACAGCCCACGTAGTATATTGCACAGCCCACGTAGTATATAGCAGCCCACGTATTATATTGCACAGCCCACGTAGTATAAAGCACAGCCCACGAAATACATTGCGTTACATAGTATATTGCACAGCCCACGTAGTATATAGCAGCCCACGTATTATATTGCACAGCCCACGTATTATTTTGCACAGCCCACGTATTATATTGCACAGCCCACGTAGTATATAGCACAGCCCATGCAGTACATTGCACAGCCCACATAGTATATTGCACAGCCCACGTAGTATATTGCACAGCCCATGTATTATATTGCCCAGCCCACGTAGTATATTGCCCAGCCCACGTATTATATTGCCCAGCCCACACAGTATATTGCACAGCCCACGTATTATATTGCACAGCCCATGTATTATATTGCACAGCCCACGTATTATATTGCACAGCCCACATAGTATATTGCACAGCCCACGTATTATATTGCACAGCGCACGTATTATATTGCACAGCCCACGTAGTATATAGCACAGCCCACGTAGTACATTGCACAGCCCACGTAGTATATTGCACAGCCCACGTAGTATATAGCAGCCCGCGTATTATATTGCACAGCCCACGTATTATATTGCACAGCTCACGTAGTATATTGCACAGCCCACGTATTATATTGCACAGCCCACGTATTATATTGCACAGCCCACGTATTATATTTCACAGCCCACGTATTATATTTCACAGCCCACGTAGTATATTACACAGCCCACGTAGTATATTGCACAGCCCACGTATTATATTGCACAGCCCACGTAGTATATTGCACAGCCCACGTAGTATATTGCACAGCCCACGTAGTATATTGCACAGCCCACGTATTATATTGCAGAGCCCACGTATTATATTGCACAGCCCATGTAGTATATTGCATAGCCCACGTATTATATTGCACAGCCCACGTATTATCTTGCACAGCCCATGTAGTATATTGTCCAGCCCACGTATTATATTGTCCAGCCCACGTATTATATTGCACAGCCCATGTAGTATATTGCACAGCCCATGTAGTATATTGCACAGCCCATGTAGTATATTGCACAGCCCATGTAGTATATTGCACAGCCCACGTATTATATTGTCCAGCCCACGTATTATATTGCACAGCCCATGTAGTATATTGCACAGCCCATGTAGTATATTGTACAGCCCACGCAGTATATAGCAATGTGGGCATCATATCCCTGTTTAAAAAAAGAATTAAAATAAAAAATAGTTATATACTCACCTTCCGTTGGCCCTGCATCCAGGCGAAGCGGTTACCGACGCTCCAGTGACTGCTCCATGCATTGCGGTCTTGCGAGATCATGACGTAGCGGTCTCGCGAGACCGCTACGTCATCATCTCGCGAGACCGCAATGCATGGAGCGGTCACCGGAGCGTCGCGAGGAGCGGGGAAGGCCTGTTCCTGATCCGGGGGCCGACTGACGGTGAGTATATAACGATTTTTTATTTTTTTTAGTATTTTTAACATTAGATCTTTTAACTATTGATGCCACCTAGGCAACATCAATAGTTAAAAGTTGGTCACACAGGGTTAATAGCAGCGGTAACGGAGTGCGTTACACCGCGGCATAACGCGGTCCGTTAGCGCTGCCATTAACCCTGTGTGAGCGCTAACTGGAGGGGATAATGGAGCGGGCACTGACTGCGGGGAGTAAGGAGCGGCCATTTTGCCGCCGGACTGTGCCTGTCGCTGATTGGTCGTGGCCGCTTTGCCGCGACCAATCAGCGACTTGGAATTCCATGACAGACAGAGGCCGCGACCAATGAATATCCGTGACAGACAGACAGAAGGACAGACAGAAAGACGGAAGTGACCCTTAGACAATTATATAGTAGATGAGGACCAGTGATGTGATTGTAGATTTCTGGCAGGACATACAGAGGTGATGATGAGCGGCGTTTGGTGAATGGCATCTAATCTCCTCACTTCTCATCCAGGTCCCTAAAACCATGAAGGTTTCATAAGCAATGCCGTTCTAGTTCTGATACTTCCTGATGACACTATTATGGGGTCACTGTATGAGTGCACCATGTGGGCAGCGTGCAGCACCATAATGTCAGCATTACATCCTCCGTCCTCACACTCAAATGTCTGTACACATGAGTATGAAGAGATCAGCTCAGGAGGGAGTCAGCAAGAAGCAGGGAGCAATCATTTCACTCTGGTTTCTGGACCTTCTTTTTCATCATATTTTTCATGTTGAACAGGACACACAATATAATAGCAGCTGCAGTATTGCCTTGCGCAGGCGTGTACTCCGGAGGACAGAGAATGAACTTCAATCCAATATTGCGGCCAGCATGCAGCCAGCGGGTAAGGAAAGGGTGAATCAAACACCCGAAAACCCCGCCCATATGACCCAAAACTGGTCCCGCCAAATTCAGGTGACAGGTTCCCTTTAATGCAGCAGCCAGGGTCGTCCATCTAGCTAATCATTACTCGGATGCATCCGCTCTTCGCCAGTCATTACACTGGCTGCCCATTCATTACAGGATACAATTCAAAGTACTTGTTCTCACCCACAAAGCTCTCCACAGTGCGGCCCCCTTACATCTCCTCCCTCATTTCTGTCTATCGGCCTAACCGACCGCTGCTCTCTGCAAACGACTTTTCGACTAACCTCTGCACTAATCCGTACCTCCCACTCCTGACTCCAAGACTTCTCCCGTGCTGCGCCAATCCTCTGGAATGCTCTACCCAAAGATATTAGGACCATCCACAACTTTCATAGTTTTAGGTTCTCCCTCAAAACTCATTTGTTCAGAGCGGCCTATCACGTTCCCTAATCAGTCATTTTATCTGTGTGTGTAGCCCATTCACTATCTCCATCTATCCTCTGCCCCCTGAAGATGGCTGGGCCCTCATTGTAAATACACACCTGTGCTTTGTATCTCCCCACCTCATTGTAGATTGTAAGCTCTCACGAGCAGGGGTGGCTTATTGTGCTTTAATTATTGTATTAACGTTATTACTTATGACTGTTGTGTTTGAAACTGTTAAACTGTAAAGCGCTGTGGAATATGTTGGCACTATATAAAGATTATTATTATTTATTATTATTACATCTCACTCAGGATGAGTCCAGAACGGATGAATTTCTCCTGTGCAAGATGTAATGGCAGCCCTAATCTCAGTGCAGAGAGAGTACAAGCTGCCTGAGTTCAGGAACATAAGTGTGACACTGACACACCCAGTATTGTGGAGAGCTGATAGAAGAGTTTATAATGTGACACAGCTAAGCTCAGCTACACAGTCCCTCCCCCACACTGTCAGCTCAGCTACACAGTCCCTCCCGTACACTGACTGATAAAGGGGGTGAGAAAAGAAGGTCAGAGCTGTATCCTTACATCTCACACACAGGAGCCTGCGCTGAGCTCGGAGGGGCGTGTTTTTCTTTCTCCTGGGTGTTGCTGCCTGCTTATGATTGGTCAGTGTCATACAGGTAGTAGAAGTCCACGCCCCAGTGAAAACTGTCTGATAACACCCACGTGGACTTAGCTAAAGTTAACTCATTCGGTGCCAAATACCTTGATTACAAAGAGAGGCAAAATAAAAAGAAAGCTTTATTCACTCTGCAGCCACTATTACATTATTTATCCAGTTCAGCATAAACAATTTGATGAATGGTCCTCTTAAAGGATGGGACTGTCTGCAGCCTTTAACCATACCCACATAGCTCTGTGCTGGAGCGGTCTCACAGAATTTTAGAATGCTTGTAATTCTGGCCGAGGTCTTCCTTCACGTGCCAGATTGTTAATTAATAACCCAGGAGCTTGTGGCTTTCGTGATTTTCACATTTTTATCCTGATTAGACTTTTCAGATGAATTTCTGAGATGTTTTCTACTCCGGTGTAGAGTTGTGATGATCTGCAGAGGACCGCGACCGCCTGTCCAACCCTGCAGTGAAGATCGTGGATCCATTGGATGAGTTGTTCATCATGGGCTAGATGAAGTCTCCTAATATCTCTTGCATCTCTTCCACAGTGAGCGATCACTCCCCTCTCCGCGCACATCCATCTCCACCGCACGACTAATGCAGGGCGATTAGTCAGAGTTCCAAACTTCCTGATCCGTCAGTATCGCTCATGGGATAGCGACATTTGTCAGGTTTATTCCTCCATCAGATGCATTCAGTGACACAGTAAAGGTAAACCAGGCGCCTTTATGAATGAACATCCCTGGCGATGATGATGACACATTGGCGTCTAATTGTACCGCGCCATCACAGCGAGATTTATACGGAAGCATTAAGGATCCTCCAGTTGTACAGCAGCCGAGCGTGTCGATATTGATATATGATGTCGAGATTCTGCGGAGCATATGGGGACAGAGATGAAAAAATCTGAAAGAGGAAGGAATGCACAGAAGAGACATCAAAATTGCAGTATAAATACGTCACTGCCGAATTCAAGATCTCCTGGACAATCCATTGTCGCAGGGTCAGGACAGACACAGAAACATTCATCTGCCTCAGGATCTCGTTCAATGATACGACTTTCTTTTTTCCCAAAAACTTTTTACTAAACCGTTCCTGGAAAAAAAAAAATCTTAATAAAGATTCTTCATGGACAACAAAATAATTTACTATAGAAAAGAACTGGAAGAGCTGTGCAAGAGTTTTATGGAGTGTTTTTTTGTGGAGGATTTTAGTGAGGATCTGCTCCAAAAACTTACTGTGAACATTGCCTTAATGAGCTGGTGAAGGTTCCTGGTACAAAAAGGCTGATGACACATTCTGCTACTTTGTAACAGACCTTTCAAATCTGCTTCATTTTCAGAATCTCTGCTTTCTGTCAACTGAAAAATGAATGTATTTATTTGTTTATATCTGTAAGATAAACCTTATACCCCGGTGGTTACAATGTGTCAGTGAGGGCATGAGACTGTTTCTAGCCCTGAGTCTGCTGCTGTTGTGTTTACACAAAGAGAATTCTCTGCACTGATACATTGTAACAAACACGGAGCCTGTGCAATACAATGTGGAGGATGGAGTCTGAAGGGAACATTTCTGCCATAATGTAGCATAAATGCTTCTACAGAGCAGGTGGCTACAGCACTCATCCTGTATTAGCTGGAGAAGTGGATAAGACAGAGGGGTGTGACTTGCAGATTTGGGGCATTTTCTTGCCTTTTGGAGATTTCGGTACCTGATCCTTATCGCTTTACATCTGTACTGAGTGGGCGGGGTCTTCCTTGGGTGATGTCAGAGCTCCACTGTGAGTTCTGGGCCAATCAGATAAGTCCTGATCCTACCTTCCCTCAGTCTCACATACACAGAGAAGCTGCAGCTGCATCCCCCTCCTCCAGTATCTTTGTGACTGCAAATAAAAAATTATAAAAAAGAATACATTTTTATACTGACGAGTGATTTCGAGCGTTACTTCATTGGAAATATGGAGATAAACAGGGAGAAATATAATAAGTTAGAAAAATCAAAGGGTAAGTAAAATGAAGCAATGTAGTGGGTACAGGGGGGAGGATTTTGGCCACGGCCCAGGACAGGACTTTCCTCCACAGGACAGTTACATATAGTTACATTTAGTTTTGTGCAGTTGTAAAAAGAAAGATTTTCCCCAGGTGACATTGCTGCTCCCCCTACTGGGCAATGGCTGCAGTGCAGGCTAGAACAATGCGTTTTGTCCTATGGCGGCGAGGCAGCACCAACGTCGTCCACAAAGGCTTTGAATGAAAAGATTTCTCAAGCTTCAAGGGTTAAAATGATTTCAAAGTAATGTGGAGACTCGGTGCCAAGTTCTTATTTTCTTTGCCTCTTTGTGGGGGAGGGGCGGTCACCTGGCCGCCTGTTACTTTCTTTGGCGCATTGTTGCGAGTATTGTGTGCTTTTTATGCTGCGCGGCAGTGTAATTTAGGATGTGGGCACCTCGCTCAATGCTAAGCAGCTGGACTGCGTGTAATTAACAGATATACCCTATAGACCTTTACAATCTAGAAGTGGATGTGCTCGGTTTGGGCTGAATAAAGCTGATTGCGTTCCTGCGTCCTATTTTTAGTGCCGTGCTCGCGCCCTTTGTCCCGTCATTCGGAGCCGCATTGTTCCGCGCTGTCAGTAGGTTTTATGGTATTACCGGCTCCATATTGTATTGATTACTGGATTGTATTTACACATTCCAAAAACTCGTCCGGGGGTGAGCGGAGGACGGGGGTCACCAAGAGGAGTGCGTGCGACCAATCATCACAACTGCATCTTCTAGATACTTTTCCCGGACAGAAACCAACAGTTTAATGTTTATTTCATAAATCAATAATACACAAGAAAATAACAACGTCGTAATCTGATCAGAGAAAGCCGCTTTGTACCATCTTGCATTTTTGTATTCAGTGAAGAGAGACTTTCCCACTGAGATAGGAGATGACAGTTGGTGCTTGTAAAATTCTATGGAGGCAGAGGATGCACCCTGTATAGTGATAGGAGCCTCCTGCCGGGCCCCGCACACTAACAGTCCTCTATACAGTGATAATGACCTATCTGTACGGCCACATAGTAATAATAACCCCTGCGCCTGCCCGAAAATGTCTCTTCAGAGATGAAGACAGGAACTCTAGCGCCACCTGTGAGAAGTGGCAAAATCAGATCTCCTGCTCTGCGCTGATGAGGGGCAGCACCTCAAAACACCAGTCTTTTATCCTGAGTCATGTGACGAGGCTCGTTAAAGGGTCGACATTGACTGTTACGATCGTTACTTCCAATAGGTGGCGCTATAAAGGTCTTGTCCTCGCTGAAGGTCAGTTTCCATATTTAATTTCCCAGACACCAGACCATAAGAAAAAATTAAAAAAAACCTTATCCCGTCCTCCGCAGCCTCGCCCTCCTTCTTCATCGCTTGCAGTTGGTACAGGCGGCAGGATGCTGTAATGTCATTGCGGTACCAGACGTCCCCTGCGCAGCGCCGGCCTCCCGCCACAAGTGGCTCTGCTCCGCCACCGCTGTAACTATACTGGCGTCCTGAGGACGATGACACTGACTAGATGCGTAATAAATGAGGCCCACGACCCGACCGGCCTATGGAATTTGTCTGATGTCCAGTCCTGATTATACTGCAGTCACCTCCAGAGCTTCACTCACTATTCTGCTGTTACATCATGTCTTATCCTCCTGTCACCTCCAGAGCTTCACTCACTATTCTGCTGTTACATCATGTCTTATCCTCCTGTCACCTCCAGAGCTGCACTCACTATTCTGCTGTTACATTGTCTTATCCTCCAGAGCTGCACTCACTATTTTGCCTTTACATCATTTTTATCCTCCAGTCACCTCCAGAGCTGCAGTCACTATTCTGCTGTTACATTGTGTCTTATCCTCCAGGTCTTTTATTAAATAAAATAAAAATACTTTACATGACAATAACTAAGATACATTACAAATAAAACACAACAGAACAAAACATAAGAACAAAGCTCCAATCAGACGACAACAAACGACAAAAATCACAAAGAAATAAACCGGAAATGGAACAAAAATGGAGAAAGTTCATGACCTACAAATCAGGGACGTGAAAGAAAAAAAAAAAAAAAAACAATAAAATAAAGAAAGCAAAAACAAACAAAATACTTATAACTTACATGAATACCTGTAAAAAATTATAAATAATAAATAGTATAAAATCATGTAAGACCCCGGGCCCAGCTTCATTCATACTACTATATACAACCCCAACTACATTCACACCGTCCTATATACAATATTATGTACAATATATACACTATAAACACATTATACTAAACCAAACACTATACAACACCGCAAACACAACAAAACCCTACTGGTCCCACTGCCTTACCTTACAGCCACCCCCTTACACCACCACATTCACCCTACAACAAACCTAATCACAACACAGTGTACAAAATTAACATTTGTTTTTTTTGTTTTTGTTTTTTTTTTTAATTTATTTATTTTTTATTTTTTTTATTTTATTTTTTTAAATATATATACACACACCTACTCTAACTATCCCGCCACCCCTGATCCAGCTCTGGCCACAATGTTCAGGAATTATCCGAGCTAGGATCAGGTCCCAAAGTTTTTCCCCAGGCGGGGCCTGGGCCAGGCCAGATCAGTCTCTTATCACCGCTGTTGAACCCCGCAATCCCCCCACCCAACCTAACTAAGACCCTCTATTATACACACTATTTACAATATATACAATACACTATATACAATATATACATAAACCAACCTCACAGAACACAACCTACATACTCACCACCCAAGGCTCAAGTTCGATGCCTGCAAACCTTCTATTCAGGGAACAGAAATACAAAACAAAAATCTAGGGTGTAAAGACATCAGCCCACCACCAGGATATAGGAGCGCTAACGGACTAAGGCACCCCGAAGGAGAAACCCCTCCAGAGATAGGCCGCCCTCCGGGCACCCAGTCTTTCGCACTCCAGAGAACGCACCTTCACCAGGGCACCTAGGATGCTGCTACAAACTTCATCTACACGGAGGATTTTACTCTGCGTCGTAACTAAAACTCGTGCGTTCCACGTGAAGTACCTGACCACTGCGCTGACTAAGAATAAAGTGGCTCGGTCCCTTCTCCCGAGGTCTCTGAACGCTCCATAGGCCCACTCGGCATAGGACAGAGTGGCCAGCCGCGGCCAACCAATGGAAGCGCCCACCCTGTTGTACACCTCTGTATTAAAGGGACAATGAAGCAGGAAGTGCTCCATGCTTTCCAGCATGGTAGCGCAAGCCTCACGGGGACAATTCCTGTCCACGGAGCTCCTGCGCTTCAAATTGTCCCTCACATACAACTTACCTTGGAAGCAGCGCCAAGTCAAGTCCCAATACTTCTTGGGGATCCTGCTAGAATTTAACAAACTTAACCCAACCTCTAGATCCCGACTCGGGCAGTCCTTGAGGACCAATGGTCTCTGAAAATGCGAAAGCAAGACCCGCATGTCGAGGAGTTTCCTCGGGAGGGACCTAACTTCCCACATTCCCAGACCCCACCGGTGCATCATCTTCAGAACCGGGGTAACATAAGCCGGGAGATGCCCGTGCGGTGTGCGAAGATCCTTCAATCTTCCCCCTGTCTCCCATTCCTGGAAGAAAGGCTGAAACCATCCCCTGCAGGAGAATACCCACGGAGGAGCCCTCTCTTTCCAGAGGTTTGCCACGTTAACTTTCAAAAAGGTGTTCACTAGGAACACCACGGGGTTTACCATATTCAACCCCCCTAGTCTCCTCGTGCGATAAGTGACCTCCCGTTTGACTAGGTTTAGTCTATTCCCCCATAACATCTGGAAGAACAGACTGTAGACCCGCGTCCAGAGAGGCTCCGGCAAGACACAGACGCTGCCCAGGTAGATTAACAAGGGGAGCAGGAAAGCTTTGCACAGGTCAACCCTTTCCCTCAGGGTCAAAGACCAACCCTTCCATTGGTCCACTCTTTGGGCGACACCTTTGATTCTGCCTTCCCAGTTTTTCGTGGGGTAATCACCCTGGCCAAATTCGATGCCTAGGACTTTGGCATGTTCTTGGGGTTCGGGGAGGGTGTCCGGAAGATCAAACCTGGGATCCCCGCCTCCCAGCCAGAGACTCTCACACTTGTCCTGGTTGACCTTGGACCCAGATGCCTCCGAGTAGCTCTCCACTTCTGACATCACCACCATCGCCTCCTCTTGTGAATAAACAAAGACAGTAACATCGTCCGCGTAGGCCACTACCCTCAGGATAGCCTCTGGCGCCAACCCGCTCATCCCCACCCCCGCCAACGGTCCACAATCAACCCTTCTGAGGAAGGGATCGATCGCAAACGCGTAAAGCAAAGGGCTAAGAGGGCAGCCCTGGCGGACACCAGATCCCACCCCGAAAGGTTGTCCAATCCACCCATTTACCAGAGGGAAAGTCTCAGCCCCTGCGTACAAGGTCTTAAGCCAGTCCACAAACCCTCCAGGCAGACCATACCTCAAAAGAGTGGAGCAGAGGTACTCGTGGTTGACCCGATCAAAGGCTTTTGCCTGATCCAGGGTCAGCAAGAACCCCCTCCAAAGGCCCGCCCTGCCCCGCTCCACGGCATCTCGGACACCCAGAACAGCACTGAAAGTGCTACGGCCAGGAACGCAACAGTGCTGGGCCTCCGAAAGTGCAAACTTCACCAGCCTGTTGAAGAGTATCTTAGCCAAAACCTTCCTGTCCACATTGAGAAGTGATATGGGACGCCAATTCTCAATGCGTGACGGATCCTTACCCTTTGACAAAATGATCAAAGCCGACCTCCTTAATGATCTCGGCAGAGTGCCCGAGGAGAGACACTCATTAAACACCTGAGTTAAGAGGGGGACCAAGGAGTCCCTAAAGGTCTTAAAGAACTCGGATGTTAAGCCATCCGGACCTGGCGATTTTTTGGGCCGGAGCCCATCGATCGCCAGTCTCACTTCCTCTTCTTTGATCGCTTCTGCCAAACCACCCAGCGAGAGGTCAGCCCCTGGCTCAGGAACAGCTTCAGCCAGGAAAGCCGACATCCTGTCACGATCCAGTTCCTTCCTTCCCAAGAGGTGCGAGTAGTATGAACTGACGACCTCCAAGATCCCTGATCTGGACCTTCTCAGGGATCCCGTACTGTCCATCAGCCCGGTCACTATCTTACTATTCACTGACATCTTGCAGCTTCTGTAAGGGTCGGGCGAGTAGTACTTCCCGTAATCCCTCTCAAAAACCAAAGATGCGTGCCTATCGTACTGACACCTCTTTAGCAAGGATTTCACACTGGAGATCGCCTCGTGGCTACCCCCAGTCGAGACAAGTTGCTCGAGTTTCCTCCTCAGGCTCTGATACAGGCGATCCCTGTTCAGGCTTCTGAGGTTCGAGAGTTGCCGGAAGAATCTCGCCACCCGATGTTTGAACATCTCCCACCACTCAGACTTAGTGTTACTTAGGCCCAGCAGCGGTACCTGGCTCTGAAGAAATTCCTCAAAGGACCGTCTTACAGCTTCTTCCTCAAGGAGTGACGAATTCAGCTTCCAATAACCTCTTCCCATCCGAGGAGTCTCTGTAACGCTCAGAGAAAACAATCAAACAGTGATCGGAGAACTCCACCTCCACAACCGACAACGGCGAGGAGACGGCATCCTCCTTCAAATAAAACCTGTCTAACCTAGACCTGCACTGACTACCTCTAAAAAAGGTGAACCCCGCGTGGCCTGTGTTGTGCCGGATGTGGACATCCACCAGGCGTGCCTCATTTACTATCCTATTTAGCGCGACGCAATCATAAGCCAGCCGGTCTCCGGAACCTCCTCTATCACAGGGTCTCGTGACGTTGTTTAAATCCCCTCCAAAGACCACCTGCCGACTCGAAAATAAGAAAGGTTTGATCTTCATGAAGAGACACTTGCGGTCCCACTTGGACTGGGGACCGTAGATGTTAATGAGCCGAAGCTCCTGTCCCCCAATGGAGACATCTAGGATCAAGCATCTCCCCATTTCTAACTCGATCAATCGTCTGCATTCAACCGCTGCGGTCTTAAAAAGGACCACCACCCCACTATACGGCTCGGCCGCAAGAGACCAGTAGGAGGGCCCGTGCCTCCACTCCCGCCTTGCTTTATGCATGGTTGATAGGTCGGTCAACCTGGTCTCCTGCAAAAACAAAATGTCGGCGTCAAGTTGGCCGAGAAAATGAAAGGCCGTGTACCTTGCCGCATCTGACTTTATGCTGGCAACATTAATGGTTGCCAGCGTCAATGGGGTGGGTGCCGCCATCATGATTGATTGAATTAGATAGCCTTTTTCTTCCCACCCCCAACAGTTTCACCCTCTTCCTCTGACAATGATGAGTTTTTAGTGCGCTTAAGACAAACAGACTCATCCATTCTCTCCCTACATACACTCTGGCCCTTGTCTGGTGGTCCTGCGGTAGTCCCCCCCCCCCCAGAAGGCTTTGTATTTGCCCCCTGAGAAGAAGACCCAGCGACCTCCTGAGCCCCAACAACCTTGTCCGCAACCTCCGGCCCCGGGTCCCCATCGCCCCCCTCTGGAGGGGAGTCCTGGAGGGCCCGGAACCGGTTAGAGAGATCCACCAGAGGGGGGGCGGCTGGACCTTCCAATGGCACCTGGATCAGGGCTACGGAGTCAGAGGGGTCGCACTCCGAGGAGGAGGCTCGAGGCCCGGACCCCCTCTTATCCTTAGTTGTTTTCCTGTTACCCTTTTTCTTTTGCTGTGACCACTCCCCATCTCCCTCATCCAGACTGTCACCGGATGAAGGTTCCTGGGCAGACATGGCATCCTTTTGCTCCTCCCTTTCAAGTCTCTTGACTTCCTCGCTCAATTCGCCGTCTTTAGGATCCTCAGCTGCAAGTGAAGCACCCGGGTCAGAGTTTAGGGTCATTACTCCCTGCCCCCTGTTCTCACGGCGCTGCTGCTGCCGCCTGATATTGGATGGCGGCAGCCTGCTCCTCACCGGTTCCCTGCCTCCTCCGCCTCTGCTGGTCCCTTCACCGGCGAGATTAGTCCCGGCTTTCGCCTGTCCTGCACTCGCCGCTTTCAGGACCGCATTGGCAAAGGAACGCGGACAGCGACTGAACGGGTGACCGAGGTCACCACACAGGTTACACCTAATCCTGCCACAGGTAGCAGCAAGATGGCCGAGGTCCCCACACAGTGCGCATTTCTGGGTGGTACACTGCGCACTGAAGTGTGTGGGGCTGCCGCACCTGTAACAGACCTTAGGCTGCCCCCGGTAGAAAATCAAGATCCTGTCCCTCCCCAAAAATGTTGAGGAAGGGATATGGGTAACGGTGTTTCCTGAAACCTTCAATTTCACCATGAAGGTCCAGGCTCCTGACCAGATACCATGCTCATCGAGGGTCTTCTCGGGAATACCGACGATGTCGCCGTATCGTCCAACCCAGGTGGAGATGTCGACACAGGAAAGTGACTCGTTACTGGTGAAAACGGTCACCCTCCTGACCGAGTTCTGGCGGGATATTGCTACAGCGAGGAAACCCTGCCATTCGGGACGACCCCGAGCCAGCTCGTGGCGAGACCAGAAAAGCTCAAGGCCCTCCGGTCTCACGTAGCTGACATCGAAGTAGGAGGTCCCATAGGGATGGATCAAGGCAAAGATGTCATATGCCACGAAGCCCATCCCCAGCAGGAGCTCAGCAACCTTTGACCGATCAGGACAGGCATCCTTGCTTACCCACTGGAGACGGGCCACGTTCCTACAGTTACTCCTCTGCCCCGGTGTCGGCAGAGACCAGACAGTCTCTGCCCTTCTGTCTCGGAAGGCGGAAAGACCGTGTCTCTCTATCCAGAAAGACAGATCAACCTCCCTCCCCTCTACATTGATAGAACTCTCCCCTCTCCTCAGGGCGTCTAGGAAGCGCTGTTGCAAGTCACCATTCTCAGGGTCACCAGACAAGGGCGCACTACTACCCCCAGCAGTGACAGCTCCTGAATAGCTTGGGGCTGAAGCCCCCGCCACCGCTGGGGGGGCAGCGGGACCACTACCTGCTTCCCCTCCACCAACACCAGTAAAGCTCTCCTCATTCACTCCGCCACTACTCCCATCATTGGCAACGTCACTACTCCCATCATTCACTCCACCACTACTCCCATCATTCCCCTCACCACTTCCCATCACTTTATTACCAGTATTCTCACCACCATTTGTCCCAGTGTTCTCTGCATCTTCCACAGTAACATCCATTCCTTCCTCACTTGTGTCTGGCTTCTCTGCACTCACACCTGCTGGACCGGGGGAGGGGTGCAGCACCACACCCGGTTTCCCTTGATTGGTGCTCTGTTGTGTCTCTGGAGCTCCTTGCCCCCCTATTGCAGCAGTCTGTATTTTATTTTTCTGGGCCCGCTGCCTGTTGGGGGGCACCACCTGCCCCGCACCCACAGACTTCGGGGTCCTGGTGTCACGTTTGGGTGCTGGAGCACTTTGTCCCCCCGTCGCAGCAGGGCGCCCAGTGTTCCCTGCAGATGATTTGTCCTGCTTTTTTTTTCCATTTTGGACTCGCTGCTCTCCTGTCGCAGCCGCGTGCCTCTCCTCTGTTGAGGCGCACTGCGCCCCTGTCACAACAGTGCGCCCCCCTTTCGCCGCACCAAGTTTCTCGGACCTGCCCCCCACAGCCCCGGCGTCGGCCAGCTCAGCCGTAGCGAGCAGGGATGGAGTCTGCCCACACCGTCCCCCTTTCGCAACGGCGTGGACATCCCCCTCGCCCCCCTCAGCCCCGGCGATAACCGGCTTAGCCGCAGAGGGCAGGGAGGGAAACTCCTCGGGGTCCCCTATGTCCGGCGCTGTGAGTACCTCCACAGCCTCGCCCCCTGCACTGTTCCCCGCACAGACGGCAGCACCGCCGGACGTCCTCCTCCTCTCCCCACCTTGCCTGTGCCCCGGACCCACTGCAGAGCCCGTGCCTTTAGGTTTGGTGGGGTTTACACAGGAGGCGGTAGGTGTAACATCATCCATCAGTACATATCTGTAACTCACCACCTCCCGTGCGGTCTCCTTCGTTGTCTTCTTCCTCTTCTTTTTTTCCTCTGCTGGCTCGTCCTCACCAAAGGAGAAGCGGTCAAGGTTCACTGGAGACTCCAGCTGTCGGATCTCCTGTAGCAGACCGCCCTCCTCCTCTTCCTCCGCTGACACTCCAGCCTGTGCTGTCGGAGCCCTCTGCCGTGCCGGGAGGCCGCTTCCCTGTTGTCGGCTCTGCGACTCACTCTCCCGGCTGGTTCCAGCTTGTAGGACTCCAGTTACAGCCACGTCTTCGTCGTCCTCCTCCTCGTCGCTTAGGACGCCGGCTGGCGGTTCTCCTGAGGTATTTAACCCCTTCATTTCTGAGAACCGCCGCTGGTTCTTAAACCTCTCCAGGAAGGGACCTGCGCTTTTCTCAATCCCCTCCCGGAGGAGCACTAACCGGGCCACCTCATCTCTGAGGGCTCTGAACCTCTGGGAGGTCACGGGTTTCTCCTTGCTAGAGGCTCGGGTGTTCAGGATCCGTGCCTCCTGCAGCTTCTCCTTCAGCCCGGTCAGTGCTTTGCCGGCGTCCTCGTACTCACGTAGCATGGCGACCACTCGGGAGGAGAAGGTACTCGTGGACTCGCCGGAGCTCCTCTCCCCCCAGGATGTTCCTGGGCTCTCCTTCCTGGGGCCTGGGGTGCCCCTGTCTCCCTCTCTGGGCGGACGATGAGCCGTCTCAGGGTTGGAGTAGGTGGGTATGGTTTTCTTCACCCGTCCCGACCTCCTCAGTCCCTCTTGGGCCGGTTGCTGCTGCTGCTCTCTGTCCCCCGCCGGCACAGACCGGGGAACAGAAGCCTGGGAAGCCATGCCGGCCTCCCAGGAAGCCTGCCTCTCCCTGGGGAGAAGAGAGGCAGACTCTGGGCCTCCTGCTGGAAGTGCTGGAGCTCACAAGACAGGTGCTGCTCCTAGCAGGGTGTGACTGATTGTGGGCACCTGTCCTCCAGTCACCTCTAGAGCTGCACTCACTATTCTACTGTTGCATTGTGTCTTTTCACATCCAGAGGTGCACTTTTACTACTTTCTTGCAGAATGCAGCTTTGGATGTGATTAGAGTGTGAAATCAGTGAAAGAATGTAACAGAAGGCGTTTTCTTTTGTCATGTATATAGATGCACATATGAGCTGAATATATTCTGGTGGCATTATTGGGTCTCCTATGATTGCCCCCCACATGCAGACTTTGGGGGGCTTATAATAACTGTAGACCTACTGCCCCTAGGGTGGGATACATCTTCCTGTCTCCAATCATTACAGGGGGCAGGAGGGCACAGAATCCACCAGACCTTTGCAATAGTCGCCCCCAAAGATGCAAATGTGCTCTTGATGTGAGTTCCTGAATGCTGCGGCACTGGTGGCGGCGGCGCGTCTTGTGCTCAGCAGAGCTCGCAGCGTTAATACCCGCTGTAATGTTACACTGGAAAAGCCTGATATTGAATTTAAATAACCGTGAAAGTCCATTTGCAACCGGGCGGAATAAATGACTATTTTATGAGGTGATAACTTTTTATTCGCTGTGACAATTATATTTTAGGGAGAAGCTTCAGAAATTCTCATCAAGCTGCAAAATTAAATGCTGCAAACAAAGAAAAAGAAAAAAAGGGCAAAAGGGAAACAGAATCTGGAGCGGCCGCGATCATAGAGGGGTCCGAGGGTGAGAGAGAAACATGATGTGGGGTCAACATAAAAATGTGCAGATGAGTAAATATCTCCCAAGACAGGACTGAGTCAGCGCCGACCAGTCATCTCAGGAGTAGTCACCTGGATCAAGCAGCCAATCAGCAGCCAGATTGACCCGACCAAACCAATGTAACAGAAATGTATCAGGGAGATTAGGACGGAATAGTCTGGGCACAATTGTAGCAAAGGCTCAGCTAGAAAGCTTGTTCACACTTCAGCCGCATTCTACAGTACAGAACCACTGAGATTTCTGAAATCCCATGCTGCTGATCTTTTCCTGCAGATTTCTCACGTTTTATCAGATCTGCAGTGTGTCTGTTCTTTAATTCTAATGAATGGGAAAAAAAACACAATTTAAAACCACAGTGAAAACGCAGCAAATAAGAAACAGTCAAGGTTTCTGCAGCAGAAAAATCAGCAAATACAAAACTTCTGCACAAAGGCTAAGGGTATGGCTCCACGGTCGCTCGGCGCTAAGCCCCGCCCCCTTTCTGGGACGCGATGGTGCCGGATGTGTACAGTACACATCCGGGATCATCGCACCCCTCGCCATAGGGCCCTGTGATATGCCTTGCGGGGACGCTGCGTCCCCGCAAGGTGTACGGACATGCTGCGTTCTGAAAAGACGCGCAGCATGTCCGGAGTCGCAGGGCCGCCGCGTGCGGGTTTCCACGCATAGTGGAGACGGGATTTCATAAAATCCCCTCCACTATGCTGGAACATCTGGACGCTGCTTGTTTGACGCTGCAGCGTCAAACAAGCAGCGTTTACTGACCGTGGAAACATACCCTTAGAGGAAAAGTATAACAGAAACATATGCACCACTTTTGCATTTATCACCCACTCCTGGTTTTGGCTTACAAATACTGATGAAAAATCCTGACCAAATCCTGATGCAATCCTGAACGTGGACACATAGGGTGCGTGTCCACGGTCAGGATGGCCGGCGGTATCGCCGGAGCGGCAAAGCCCCGCCCCCTTTCTGGGACGCGATGATGCCGGATGTGTTAACTGTACACATCCGGGATCATCGCACCCTCGCATAGCGCCCTGTGATATTACTTGCGGCGACGCAGTGTCGCCGCAGGTAGCATGGACATGCTGCGATCTGAAAAGACGCACAGCATGTCCGGAGTCGCAGGGAAGTCGGATGCATGTTTCCACGCATAGTGGACACGGGATTTCATAAAATCCCCTCCACTATGCTGTAACATCTGGACGCTGCATTTTTGACGCTGCGGAAAAACGCAGCGTCAAAAACGCAGCGTTTCCTGAACGTGGACACATACCCTTACAAAGTTACAGAACAAGTCTACAGGAAATGCAAACACTTATCTCATAAAATAATGTGTATCCACGAAACAAAATGTCTGTCACATCGCAGAGATTCACATTTCTTTATCTAGAATTCACACAATTTCATCACAGAGGCCATATCTCCATTTTAATGATACAGAATTGCTAAAGAGGATTTCTCTCAATATCCCATGTAACATAAAGCTGTTTACCTGCACCCAGATACGGTGTGAACCTTCCGGTATACAGCTCCCATGGACCCCTCCCAACCCCCACAAAATAAGCATATATGGAACATTAACTTTAGAGATGCAGACAAAATCTCATCATGTATCTCTGTATGCAGGGAGCTCCCCCTAGTGGTGGCTGCAGACAGGATCTTATCATGTATCTCTGTATACAGGGAGCTCCCCCTAGTGGTGACTGCAGACAGGATCTTATTGTGTATCTCTATATACAGGGAGCTCTCCCTAGTGGTGACTGCAGACAGGATCTTATCGTGTATCTCTGTATACAGGGAGCTCCCCCTAGTGGAAGCTGCAGACAGGATATTATCATGTATCTCTGTATACAGGGAGTTCCCCCTAGTGGAGGCTGCAGACTGGATCTTATCATGTATCTCTGTATACAGGGAGCTCCCCCTAGTGGTGACTGCAGACAGAATCTTATCATGTATCTCTGTATACAGGGAGCTCCCCCTAGTGGTGGCTGCAGACAGGATCTTATCGTGTATCTCTGTATACAGGGAGCTCCCCCTAGTGGTGACTGCAGACAGGATCTTATCGTGTATCTCTATATACAGGGAGCTCCCCCTAGTGGTGACTGCAGACAGGATCTTATCGTGTATCTCTGTATACAGGGAGCTCCCCCTAGTGGAGGCTGCAGACAGGATATTATCATGTATCTCTGTATACAAGGAGTTCCCCCTAGTGGAGGCTGCAGACTGGATCTTATAATGTATCTCTGTATACAGGGAGCTCCCCCTAGTGGTGGCTGCAGACAGGATCTTATCATGTATCTCTGTATACAGGGAGCTCCCCCTAGTGGTGACTGCAGACAGAATCTTATCATGTATCTCTGTATACAGAGAGCTCCCCCTAGTGGTGGCTGCAGACAGGATCTTATCATGTATCTCTGTATACAGGGAGCTCCCCCTAGTGGTGGCTGCAGACAGGATCTTATCATGTATCTCTGTATACAGGGAGCTCCCCCTAGTGGTGGCTGCAGGCAGGATCTTGTCATATATCTCTGTATACAGGGAGCTCCCCCTAGTGGTGGCTGCAGACAGGATCTTATCATGTACCTCTGTATACAGGGAGCTCCCCCTACTGGTGACTGCAGACAGGATCTTATCGTGTATCTCTATATACAGGGATCTCGCCCTAGTGGTGACTGCAGACAGGATCTTATCGTGTATCTCTGTATACAGGGAGCTCCCCCTTGTGGAGGCTGCAGACAGGATATTATCATGTTTCTCTGTATACAGGGAGCTCCCCCTAGTGGTGGCTGCAGACAAGATCTTATCATGTATCTCTGTATACAGGGAGCTCCCCCTAGTGGTGACTGCAGACAGAATCTTATCATGTATCTCTGTATACAGGGAGCTCCCCCTAGTGGTGGCTGCAGACAGGATCTTATCATGTATCTCTGTATACAGGGAGCTCCCCCTAGTGGTGACTGCAGACAGGATGTTATCATGTCTCTCTGTATACAGGGAGCTCCCCCTAGTGGTGACTGCAGACAGGATCTTATCATGTATCTCTGTATACAGGGAGCTCCCCCTAGTGGTGGCTGCAGACAGGATCTTATCATGTATCTCTGTATACAGGGAGCTCCCCCTAGTGGTGGTTGCAGGCAGGATCTTGTCATATATCTCTGTATACAGGGAGCTCCCCCTAGTGGTGGCTGCAGACTGTATCTTTTCATGTATCTCTGTATACAGGGAACTCCCCCTAGTGGTGACTGCAGACGGAATCTGATTGTGAAACTTGGCTTGCTCTATTAAAAACTTTGGCACTAATAATTAAATTCTTAGTTTTATTCTGTGAATTTGTGTTAGTGATGTAGTCTTGATGTTGTAATGTTGAGTTAGTAGAGCAATGATCAAATTAATTACTTAAATGGTGGCCATGGAGTTCCCCCTAGTGGAGGCTGCAGACTGGATCTCATCATGTATCTCTGTATACAGGGAGCTCCCCCTAGTGGTGACTGCAGACAGAATCTTATCATGTATCTCTGTATACAGGGAGCTCCCCCTTGTGGTGGCTGCAGACAGGATCTTATCCTGTATCTCTGTATACAGGGAGCTCCCCCTAGTGGTTACTGCAGACAGAATCTTATCATGTATCTCTGTATACAGGGAGCTCCCCCTAGTGGAGGCTGCAGACAGGCTCTTATCATGTATGTCTGTATACAGGGAGCTCCCCCTAGTGGTTACTGCAGACAGAATCTTATCATGTATCTCTCTATTCAAGGAGCTCCCCCTAGTGGTTACTGCAGACAGAATCTTATCATGTATCTCTGTATACAGGGAGCTCCCCCTAGTGGAGGCTGCAGACAGGCTCTTATCATGTATGTCTGTATACAGGGAGCTCCCCCTAGTGGTGGCTGCAGACAGGATCTTATCATGTATCTCCGCATACAGGGAGCTCCCCCTAGTGGTGACTGCAGACAGGATCTTATCATGTATCTCTGTATACAGGGAGCTCCCCCTAGTGGTGACTGCAGACAGAATCTTATCATGTATTTCTGTATACAGGGAGCTCCCTCTAGTGGAGGCTGCTGACAGGATCTTATCATGTATCTCTGTATACTGGGAGCTCCCCCTAGTGGTGGCTGCAGACAGGATCTTATCATGCATCTCTGTATACAGGGAGCTCCCCCTAGTGGTGACTGCAGACAGGATCTCATCATGTATCTCTGTATACAGCGAGCTCCCCCTAGTGGTGACTGCAGACAGGATCTTATCATGTATCTCTGTATACAGGGAACTCCCCGTAGTGGTGACTGCAGACGGAATCTGATTGTGAAACTTGGCTTGCTCTATTAAAAACTTTGGCACTAATAATTAAATTCTTAGTTTTATTCTGTGAATTTGTGTTAGTGATGTAGTCTTGATGTTGTAATGTTGAGTTAGTAGAGCAATGATCAAATTAATTACTTAAATGGCGGCCATGGAATTCATGTTCCTACCAATAGCACCTGTCTGTGTCGTGACCCCTACCACCACTTTGTAGAGTTCATCCAGGTCCTGTTTAGTTATTTCCCATTGGAAAGAAAGACAACAAGTTAATTTGCTCCGGTCCCGCGACCTGCAGCGTCGGCGTCTGCACATTTCCTCACCAGGTTTCACCATAATGAAGATGGTCTCGCAATATAATGTATTCAATGTGAGAAAATAGAAAATGAAGCCGCTCTCAGGAATCTTGTTCCAAGGTCTTAGGTGCGAGCCGGATCCTCGGCTGGAAGCTCTTCTCCATTGTTTGACTTCACGTTAATTTCATCTCTGCAGTGGGATATAGCTCCCTGGAAGACTGAAGGACGTTCTGTGGCGCGGTGTTTAATAACTCCGCATGATTTAAGCGTTCAATCTGCATTCCTCTTAATAATTGAAAGAAACGTATTAGCAGTTGGAAAGAAGAAGAAATGTCCGCTTTTGCTTCATAAACTTTCCTTTTCAGAGCTCTGAATTCCTCTTCTTTCCAATATGTAAGTTTAATGGTGTGACCCTTCCACGCGGCGGCCGGGCGAATGAGACGGCGCGGCGTTCAGCTCTGCGCCGTTACAAGTGTCACTTCTGTCCTGCATGCCATTAATTTTATTGTAAGTCATTTTTCCAGGTTGAATACGGCAGAATTTAATGTTCCCGCTCGCCGTTCCTGCTCTGCATGACAAATTGTTTTAATAAACATAAAGCGCGTAATATTACGGTAATAATAAGCCTCGCAGTCACCTTATATCACTGCAGTTAAATTCTCCCATAAGCCATGACTGGTTACATTGACAATTACGCGGCAGCCAATCGGCGCCGGCGCTGGCGACAATGGACTGATTTAATATACTTGGTAAATATGATTAGTGGGCTGTCGTGTTATTGCAGGATATTATTTGCATTTCTCTTTGGGGGTATTCACTCACCAAATCAACATTAAAGCGCGCGGCATCAGATGTAATCATTCTTCCCGGCCGCCTGTTCGCCACAACGTAATGAACAAAATGGCATTGATTGTTAATATTCCACGTATCAATCACCATCTTTACTATGTTCTTACATATACTTCCTCCCCCTCCACCCCAGCGGTGATGTACGAGCGCGCGGCGCAGGAAGATTGAGCCGGCCGCCATCTCCCCCCACCGCTCATCTGCCTCGTCTTTTATGAAAAATGTAAAAGTAATGAATGCCTCTTGTTTACAGAAGTCATTTCATGCTACATTTCCATTATTGCCGGGATTTGTTTAGCTCCTGCGCCGTCCATATTCCCCACAATGAACTTTTAAGAAAATATAACCTGCTTCTATTACGTCTGGAATGAGAGCGCCGCGTGCTCGCCGTGACATATTTCAGAACGCCACCGCTCTGCAAATAAGCATCCGAAACCGCAGAGGTCAATTAATCTTCACACTCCAGGATTTTTTTTTTCTCTGCAATCACCTTTATATAATTGGAGAAAATGGAGGTGACTGCGTTGTGGAGCTGTCTTCATCGCGCCACGTGCTGCCGGGGGATCAGAAGAGAACGTGCCGCATTTTTCACTTATTATAGGTCTATTACGCCACTCCGCCCAATTCATCAATCCACTAACAGGATGCAACAGGCGCACAGAGCGCTGGAGATCAACCAAAACCCCACAGGCACTGATACATTGTGTCGTACTGGTGAAGGGTCAGAGGGCAGAACGTGCAGTCTGCTTTTATGTCACACTGCACCCCTATACTCAGTACCAGGCTCCACCCCTATACTCAGTACCAGGCTCCACCCCTGTGCTCAGTACCAGGCTCCACCCATATACTCAGTATCAGACTCCACCCCTTTGCTCAGTATCAGACTCCACCCCTATATGCGGTATCAGGCTCCACCCCTATACTCAGTTCCAGGCTCCACCCCTATACTCAGTACCAGGCTCCACCCCTATACTCAGTACCAGGCTCCACCCCTGTGCTCAGTACCAGGCTCCACCCATACACTCAGTATCAGACTCCACCCCTTTGCTCAGTATCAGACTCCACCCCTATATGCGGTATCAGGCTCCACCCCTATACTCAGTTCCAGGCTCCACCCCTATACTCAGTACCAGGCTCCTCCCCTATACTCAGTACCAGGCTCCACCCCTATGCTCCGTATCAGACTCCCCCCCTATATGCGGTATCGGGCTCCGCCCCTGTGCTCAGTATCTGGCTCCGCCCCTGTACCCGGTATCGGGCTCCGCCCCTGTACTCGGTATCGGGCTCCGCCCCTGTGCTCGGTATCGGGCTCTGCCTCTGTACTCGGTATCGGGCTCCGCCCCTGCACTCGGTATCGGGCTCCGCCCCTATACTCAGTACCAGGCTCCACCCCTATACTCAGTACCAGGCTCCACCCCTATACTCAGTACCAGACTCCACCCCTATACGCGGTATCATGCTCCACCCATGTACTCGGTATCATGCTCCACCCCTGTACTCGGTATCTCAGTACCAGGCTCCACCCCTATACTCAGTACCAGGCTCCACCCCTATACTCAGTACCAGACTCCACCCCTATATGCAGTATCAGGCTCCACCCCTGTACTCGGTATCATGCTCCACCACGGTACTCGGTATCAGGCTCCACCCCTGTACTCGGTATCAGGCTCCACCCCTGTACTCGGTATCAGGCTCCACCCCTGTACTCGGTATCAGGCTCCACCCCTGTACTCGGTATCATGCTCCACCCCTGTACTCGGTATCAGGCTCCACCCCTGTGCTCGATATCAGGCTCCACCCCTGTGCTCGGTATCATGCTCCACCCCTGTACTCGGTATCAGGCTCCACCCCCGTGCTCGGTATCAGGCTCCACCCCTGTGCTCGGTATCAGGCTCCACCCCTTGTAATCAGTTTCATGCTGCACCATTGTACTCTGAGTACGCTCGATGTTATCAAAAGTGTCTTATACATGCTTGGATAATGTGTTTGAGTCCCTGCGGCTGCATGTTTCGTGGTGGGGTGGTAGACAGTCGCAACGCATGCAGGGATTGTCTGTGTGTTAGTCTATCTATGCATGTGTTGCGACTGTCTACATCCAAGATACTCGAGGAACACGCTATGCGAACACGCCCAAGACACTCGGAGAACACGTTATGCGAGCACGCCCAAGACACTCGGGGAACACGTTATGCGAACACGCCCAAGACACTCGAGGAACACGCTATGCGAACACACCCAAGACACTCGGGGAACACATTATGCAAGCACGTCCAAAATACTTGGGGAACACGCTATGCGAACATACCCAAGACACTCGGTGAACACATTATGCGAGCACGCCCACTGAAAGACACTGGTTAATAAACATAAAAAGAGGTGATATGCCTCTGAGAGAGACAGAGAGAAAGAGACAGCCAGAGATTTTGCCGAGAGATCCAAACATCCAGGGGACCCTACAGGACTGCTGCCAATATATCATGGCTCCATCACGAGGGACACGGATCTATCATTCTACAGGAAACAACCTAGGGTACCTCGGTTCCAGTTGGGAAAATACACATCTGCTCCATTGACCATCGCTGAACCATGATACCTTTGGAGAAATCAGGATTGGGACCCGCTGGTCGCCTGGCTCCATGGATGTGTTCGGAGAAGTCAGGTTGTGACCCTCGGGTCAACTGGTTTTGTACCTGAATGGACTGTCATCTTCCTACGCTTGTCATTACCTCCTCTCTCTGTGCATGGCACAGGTGTGGTAGTCGACCCTGGAAGATCTGAAGTAACAGCTGCCATTATCCCAGCGAGTCAGCGGAAGGGTGAGACTGTAATTTTCACCATCTTGGGGTATTTTGCTGGGACTGTTCTATGTTCTCTGCCTGTTTTGTGGTTCAGTAAAGCATTGCCACACTGTTTTACCTTCACCCTGTGTTGTCTGAGTAGCATTATGCCCATGTTAAAGGGAGAGCAGGCGTTCGTTGGGATGAACCCTGGTCCATGCGGTTCTGGCTAGTGAACCTGGGTGCCCGCTGACCCCTTGTATCTCCACAACATCCTACACATTATTACACCATCGACTTCTACAGCTCTGCAGAACATCACTCCTCTGCCTCCGGACAGATGCATGCATAGTGATAATTCCTGCAGATTATTACATAACTGTCCAGTGACACAACTAAGCTCAGCTGCTCACCCCTCCCACACACTGACTCCAGCAGGCGGTGAGATCAGGAGACCAGAGCTGTATCCTTACATCTCACACACAGGATTCTGCTCTGGGGGCGTGTCCTTCTTTCCTTTTAGTGCTGCTGCTGCTTGTGATTGGTTAGTGTCATACAGGGAGAAGAACACACCCCCAGTGACAACTCGGATAACACCCACATGGACTTAAAACACTTAGCTCATTAGAAGCCAATTGCTTTGACTATTAATATCTCTGCAACAGAGAAGAAAGAAAAAAGTGTTTTCTTCCATTCTGCAGCCACTATTGCATTGTGTGTCCTGTTCAACATGAAACATTTGATGAACAGTCCACTTTAACTCCTCTCCTGGAATGTAGCTACTGCAAACACTCGGCTATTGTATGGGTAATTCTGGTGGCCGAGCTCCATGGAAACCAGCTGCACATTATGAGAGACAAAAATGTTCATTGCTGAAAAATGAGAGCAAATAGAAGAAGCAAATGCAAACTTTTTTTATTTTCATATTTACTAAAGCAATTTAAAGGTCTTATAGAATTCAGATGTTAAGCCATCTGGACCAGGCGATTTTTTTTGGGCAAGCCCTTCAATCGCCAATTGAACTTCCTCTTCCCTGATCATTTCTGTCAAAACGTCAAGAGAGGGGTCTACCCCTGGTTCGGGGACGGCTTCAGCCAGGAAAGCCGACATCTCATCCCAATCAATATCCCTCTTCCCCAAGAGGTGCGAGTAGAAGGATCTGACAGCCTCCAGGATCCCTGATCTGGATCGCCTCAGGGACCCCGTAGTGTCGACCAGTCCTGTAACCACTTTACTATTCACTGACATCTTGCAGTTTCTGTAAGGGTCGGGCGAGCGGTACTTCCCGTAATCCCTCTCAAAAACCAAAGATGCATGTCTATCGTACCGACACCTCATAAGCAAAGATTTCACTCTCCTCGCGTCTACCGGCAGTTGAGACAAGATGCTCGAGTTTCCTCCTCAGACCCTGATACAGGCGGTACCTGCTCAGACTCCTGAGGCTCGAGAGCTGGAGGAAGAATCTCGCCACCCTTTCCTTGAATATCTCCCACCACTCTGACTTACTACTACAAAGATCCAGTAAGGGTACCTGGCTCTGAAGAAAATCCTCAAAGGACTGTCTTTTCTCCGCTTCTTCCAAGAGAGACGAATTGAGCCTCCAAAAGCCTCTTCCCATCCGGAGGGTCTCTGTAACATTCAGAGAAAACAAAATTAAACAGTGGTCAGAGAACTCCACCTCAACAACAGACACTGCTGAAGAGACAGCTTCCTCCTTTAAATAAAACCTATCTATTCTGGACCTACAGTTACCTCTATGATAGGTGAACCCCTCGTGGCCTGTGGTGTGCCGAATGTGGACATCCACCAGTCGAGCCTCACTAGCTATACTATTAAGGGCGACGCTATCATAAGTCAGCTTGTCTCTGGAACCTCCTCTATCTCGGGGCCTCATGACAGCATTGAAGTCCCCTCCAAAGACAACCTGCCGACTTGTAAAAAGGTAGGGCTTGATCCTCATAAAGAGACACTTCCAGTCCCACTTAGATTGGGGACCATAGATGTTAATGAGCCGGAGCTCTTGTCCCTTCATGAAGACATCTAAGATCAGGCACCTCCCCATTTCTAACTCAATAACCCGTTGGCATTCCACCGGTGCGGTAAAAAGGACCGCCACTCCGCTATACAGCTCAGCCGCAAGAGACCAATAGGAGGGCCCGGGTCTCCACCCCCTCTTAGCTTTAAACACGTCTGCCATATTGGGCAGCCTGGTCTCTTGCAAAAAGAAAATGTCAGCTTCAACCTGGCTGAGAAAATCAAAGGCCACAAATCTAGCTGTATTTGACTTTATGCTGGCGACATTAATGGACGCCAGAGTCAACGGAGTGGGTACCGCCATCATTGGTGATTGAGTTAGATGGCTTTCTTCTTCCCACTTTCCTTATCCTCTGCCTCAGAGGAAGAAACCTTCCCCCTCTTTAATGACATAGAGGTATCCATTTCCACATGTTTTTTCTTTTTATCATCCTTGTCTCTGGACTCTGGGTCAGTCCCTCCCTCCAAGGACCTTACATTCCCAGAAGAAGGAGACTCGGCGCCCCCTGTAAGCCCTGCCGAAGCCGGAACCTCATCCTCAGCTTCCTCCTCAGAGGAAGAGATGTTTTCAAGGGCTTGGAACCGGTTAAAAAGACCAACCAGAGGGGAGTCAGTTTTTCCTTCCTTAGGTACCTTGGTCAGAGCGGGAGAAGATGTTTTATCTCCCTTTCTCTTCCTTTTGGTGCCGAGCTTACGCTTGTCCTCTAGCCATTGCCTATTATCCTCATCCATACTTTCATAGTGGGAGGACTCTGAGGCAGTGGCACTTTCCTCCCTGTGGATCCTCCTGACCTCCTCATCCAACTCATCATCCCTCGGGGCCTCAGCAGCAAGGCTGGTGTCCAGGACGGGGGCTGCCCCAGTATCCCGAGGCTCGCCCAGCTCCCTATCCTGTCTGTGCTTGTCTAGACGCCTTAGCTGGGCAGGCGTCTTTTTATTGCTTTTCCTCCTTGGCCCCTCAGCTCCGTCACCCCTGCTAGTCCCTTCCCCAGCAGAATCAGCCTCACGGCTTTCTGCCACCGGGGTCACGACTGCATTAGCAAAGGAGCGAGGACAACGGCTGAATGGGTGACCTAACTCACCACACAGATGGCACCTAATCTCCACGCAAGATGCAGCAAGATGGCCGATATCCCCACACAATGCACATTTCTGCACAGTGCAGTTTGCGCTGAAGTGTGTGGGTCGCCGCACCTGTGACAGAGCTTCGGTTGCCCCTGGTAGAAGACCAAGATACGATCCCTACCCAGGAAGGCAGATGATGGTATGTGGGCAACCGTACCACCTGAACGCTTAAGTTTTACCATAAACGTCCAGGCCCCTGACCAGATACCGAACTCGTCACGGTTTTTCTTTGGCATTTCTACCACCTCTCCTGTTGTGAATTCTGCTTTTGGGTTCCCTCCGGTGGTAGTAGGTGGTAATGCAGTTGTCCCTGGGTTGCAGTCCTGGTCAGGTGTGTCTGCTGATTGCAGTTCTGACTGGGGTATTTAGGTGTGCAGGATTCATTAGTCCTTGCCAGTTGTCAATTGTTGTTGGGAGGTGTAGGACCTCTGCCTGGTTCCTCCTGCCTTTCTGCCAAATCAGCAAAGATAAGTGTCTGTTTTTTTTCCTGTGGCACACATGCTGTGTGCTTCACAGTTCAGTGCTATTCTTTGTGTTTTCTTGTCCAGCTTAGATTGTGTCAGTATTTTCTCAGTCTTGTTGGATTCTCTGGAGTGGCAGATACAGTATACATTCCATGTCTTTAGTTAGATTGTGGAACTTTTTGTATTATCTGTTGTGGATATTTTTGGAAGGGTTTTAATACTGACCGCCTAGTAATCTGTCCTATCCTTTCCTATTTAGCTAGAGTGGCCTCTTTTGCTAAATCCTGTTTTCTACCTGCGTGTGTCTATTCTTCTCCTACTCACAGTCATTATTCGTGGGGTGCTGCCTATCCTTTGGGGGTCTGCTCTGAGGCAAGATAGCATTCCTATTTCCATCTATAGGGGTATTTAGTCCTCCGGCTGTGTCGAGGTGTCTAGGGTTTGTTAGGCACACCCCACGGCTACTTCTAGTTGCGGTGTTAGTTCAGGATATGCGGTCAGTATAGTTTCCATCTACTCCAGAGAAAGTTTTCATGCGGCTCCAAGGTCACCAGATCATAACAGTACAACTGGCCAACAATGAGTTAAATGCATCTCAGAAGAAGGGGAATCCGGCCTTGCTTAACCCCTTAATCCCGTATGACGTACTATCCCGTCAAGGTGACCTGGGACTTAATTCCGGGTGACGGGATAGTACGTCATACGCGATCGGCCGCGATCACGGGGGGAGCGCGGCCGATCGCGGCCGGGTGTCAGCTGCCTATCGCACGGACCGCCCCCGGCACATTAACCCCCGGCACACCGCGATCAAACATGATCGCAGTGTACCGGCGGTATAGGGAAGCATCGCGCAGGGAGGGGGCTCCCTGCGGGCTTCCCTGAGACCCCCGGAGCAACGCGATGTGATCGCGTTGCTCCGAGGGTCTCCTACCTCCTTCCTCCCTGCAGGTCCCGGATCCAAGATGGCCGCGGCATCCGGGTCCTGCAGGGAGAAAGGTGGCTTA